>NC_092373.1:105005740-105337576 GCF_030028105.1 Mobula birostris | reverse complement strand
GGAAGATAGGAACAGGAATGGGTCAATAACTCTACTGGGTGTTTTTTTATAGACCTCCCAATAGAGTAACAGGGGCAGAGGAGCAGACAGGGAGACAGATTCTGTAAAGGTGTAATAATAACAGGGTTGTTGTGGTGGGAGATTTTAATTTCCCAAATATTGATTGGTATCTCCCTACAGCAAGGGATTTAGATGGGATGGAGTTTGTTAGGTATGTTCAGGAAGGTCTCTTGACACAATATGTAGATAAACCTACAAGAGGAGAGGCTGTACTTGATCTGGTATTGGGAAATGAACCTGGTCAGGTATCAGATCTCTCAGTGGGAGAGCATTTTGGAGATAGTGATCATAATTCTATCTCCTTTACCATAGCATTGGAGAGGGATAGTTACAGACAAGTTAGGACATTGCGTTGTGGGTCCAGATTGGCTTGCTGACAGAAGGCAAAGAATGGTTGTAGACAAGTCATATTCTGCATGGAAGGTCAGTGACCAGTGGTGTGTCTCAGGGATCTGTTTTGGGACCCTTATTCTTCGTGATTTTTATAAATGACCTGGGTGAGGAAGTGGAGGGATGGGTTAGTAAATTTGCAGATGACACAAACGTTGGGAGTGTTGTAGATAGTGTGGAGGGCTGTCAGAGGTTACAGCGGGATATTGATAGGATGAAAAACTAGGCTGAGAAGTGGCAGATGGAGCTTAACCCAGATAAGTGTGAGGTGGTTCATTTTGGTAGGTCAAATATGATGGCAGAATATACTATTAATGGTAAGACTCTTGGCAGTGTGGAGGATCAGAGGGATCATGGGGTCTGAGTCCACAAGACACTCAAAGCTGCTATGCAGGTTGACTCTATGGTTAAGAAGGCGTATGGTGCATTAGCCTTCATCAATCGTGGGATTGAGTTTAGGAGCTGAGAGGTAATGTTGCAGCTATATAGGACCCTGGTCAGACCCCACTCGGAGTACTGTGCTCATTTCTGGTCACTTCTCTACAGGAAGGATGTGCAAACCATAGAAAGGGTGCAGAGGAGATTTACGAGGATGTTGCCTGGATTGGGGGGCATGCCTAATGAGATAGGTTGAGTGAACTTGGCCTTTTATCCTTGGAGTGACGGAGGGTGAGAGGTGACTTGATAGAGGTGTGCAAGATAATGAGAGGCATTGATCGTGTGGATAGTCAGAGGCTTTTTCCCGGGGCTGAAATGGCTAGCACGAGAGGGTACAGTTTTAAGGTGCTTGGAAGTAGGTACAGAGGAGTTGTCAGAACACAGAACATAGAATAGAACAGCACCGCATAGGCCCTTCGGCCCACAACATTGTGCCGACCCTCAAACCCTGCCTCCCACATAAGCCCCCAACTTAAATTCCTTCATATACCTGTCCAGTAGTCTCTTAAACTTCACTAGCGTATCTGCCTCCACCACTGATTCAGGCCGTACATTCCACAGACCAACCATTCTCTGAGTAAAATATCTTCCTCGAATATCCCCCTTGAACTTCCCACCCCTTACCTTAAAGCCATGTCCTCTTGTATTGAGCAGTGGTGCCCTGGGGAAGAGGTGCTGGCTATCCACACTATCTATTCCTCTTATTATCTTGTAGACCTCTATCATGTCTCCTCTCATCCTCCCTCTCTCCAAAGAGTAAAGCCCTAGCTCCCTTAATCTCTGATCAGAATGCATACTCTTTAAACCAGGCAGCATCCTGGTAAATCTCTCCCCTGTACCTTTTCCAATGTTTCCACATCCTTCCTATAGTGAGTCGACCAGAACTGGACACAGTACTCCAAGTGTGGCCTAACCAGAGGTTTATAGAGCTGCATCATTACATCGCGACTCTTAAACTCTATTCCTTGAGTTATGAAAGCTAACACCCCATAAGCTTTCTTAACTACCCTATCTACCTGTGAGGCAACTTTCAGGGATCTGTGGACATGTTCCCCCAGATCCCTCTGCTCCTCCACACTACCAAGTATCCTGCCATTTACTTTCTACTCTGCCTTAGAGTTTGTCCTTCCAAAGTGTACCACCTCACACTTCTCCAGGTTGAACGCCATCTGCCACTTCTCAGCCCACTTCTGCATCTTATCAATGTCTCGCTGCAATCTTTGACAATCCTCTACACTATCTACAACACCACCAACCTTTGTGTCGTCTGCAAAATTGCCAACCCACCCTTCTAACCCAACATCCAGGTTGTTAATAAAAATCATGAAAAGTAGAGGTCCCAGAACAGATCCTTGTGGGACACCACTAGTCACAATCCTCCAATCTGAATGTACTCCCTCCACCACGACCCTCTGCCTTCTGCAGGCAAGCCATTTCTGAATCCACCTGGTCAAACTTCCCTGGATCCCATGCCTTCTGACTTTCTGAATAAGTCTACCATGTGGAACCTTGTCAAATGCCTTACTAAAATCCATATAGATCACATCCACTGCACTACCCTCATCCATATGCCTGGTCACCTCCTCAAAGAAATCTATCAGGCTTGTTAGAAACAATCTGCCCTTCACAAAGCCATGCTGACTGTCCCTGATCAGACCATGATCCTCTAAATGCCTATAAATCCTATCTCTAAGAATCTTTCCCAACAGCTTTCCCAGCACAGATGTAAGGTTCACTGGTCTATAATTACCCGGACTATCCCTACTACCTTTTTTGAACAAGGAGACAACATTCGCCTCCCTCCAATCCTCCGGTACCATTCCTGTGGACAACGAGGACATAAAATCCTAGCCAGAGTCTCAGCAATCTCTTCCCTCCCCTCGCGGGAATATTCCGTCAGGCCCCGGGGACTTATCTGTCCTAATGTATTTTAACAACTCCAACACCTCCTCTCCCTTAATATCAACATGCTCCAGAACATCAACCTCACTCATATTGTCCTCACCATCATCAAGTTCCCTCTCATTGGTGAATACTGAAGAGAAGTATTCATTAAGGACCTTGCTCACTTCCACAGCCTCCAGGCACATCTTCCCACCTTTATCTCTAATTGGTCCTACCTTCACTCCTGTCATCCTTTTGTTCTTCACATAATTGAAGAATGCCTTGGGGTTTTCCTTTACCCTACTTGCCAAGGCCTTCTCATGCACCCTTCTTGCTCTTCTCAGCCCCTTCTTAAGCTCCTTTCTTGTTTCCCTATATTTCTCAATAGACCCATCTGATCTTTGCTTCCTAAACCTCATGTATGCTGCCTTCTTCCACCTGACTAGATTTTCCACCTCCCTTGTCACCCATGGTTCCTTCACCCTACCATTCTTTATTGTCCTCACCGGGACAAATTTATCCCTAACATCCTGCAAGAGATCTCTAAACATCGACCACATGGCCATAGTACATTTCCCTGCAAAAACATCATCCCAATTCACACCTGCAAGTTCTAGCCTTATAGCCTCATAGCCTCATAACTTGCCCTTCCCCAATTAAAAATTTTCCTATCCTCTCTGATTCTATCCTTTTCCATGATAATGCTGAAGGCCAGGGAGCGGTGGTCATTATCCCCCAGATGCTCACCCACTGAGAGATCTGTGACCTGACCTGGTTCAAGATCTAATATGGCATTCCCCCTAATCAGCCTGTCCACATACTGTGACAGGAATCTGTCCTGGACACACTTAACAAACTCTGCCCCATCTAAACCCTTGGAACTAATCAGGTGCCACTCAATATTAGGGAAGTTAAAGTCACCGATGATAACAACCCTGTTATTTTTGCACCTTTCCAAAATCTGCCTCCCAATCTGCTCCTCTGTATCTCTGCTACTGCCAGGGGGCCTATAGAATACCCCCAATAGAGTAACTGCTCCCATCCTGTTCCTGACTTCCACCCATACTGACTCAGAAGAGGATCCTGCTACATTACCCACCCTTTCTGTAGCAATAATAGTATCCCTGAGCAGTCATGCCACCCCTCCTCCCCTTTTTCCGCCCTCTCTATCCCTTTTAAAGCACTGAATTCCAGGAATATTGAGAATCCATTCCTGCCCTGGTGCCAGCCAAGTCTCTGTAATGGCCACTACACCAGAATTCCATCTATGTATCCACACTCTCAGTTCACCACCTTTGTCCCTGATGCTTCTTGCATTGAGGTACACACGTTTCAGCCTTTCTACCTCACTGTCTTTACACCGTTTATTCTGCTTCTCTTTCCTCAAAGCCTCCCTGTATGTTAGATCTGGCTTTACTCCATGCACTTCTTTCACTGCTCTATCGCTCTGGGTCCCATCCCCCTTGCAAATTAGTTTAAACCCTCCCGAACCATGCTAACAAACCTATCTGCAAGGATATTGGTCCCCCTCGAGTTCAGGTGCAATCCATCCTATCTGTACAGGTCCCACTTTCAGCAGAAGAGATCCCAATGATTCAAAAATCTAAAACCCTGCTCCCTGCACCAACTCCTCAGCCACGCATTCAACTGCCATCTCCTCCAATTCTTACCATCTCTGTCACGTAGCACTGGCAGCAATCCTGAGAATGCCACCCTTGAGGTCCTGTTCTTCAGCCTTCTGCCTAGTTCCTGAAACTCACACTTCAAGACCTCATCCCTCTTCCTGCCTATGTCGTTGGTCCCAACATGTATCACGACTTCTGGTTGCTTTCCCTCTCGTACAAGGATGTTCTGCACCCGGTCAGAGACATCCTGTACCCTGGCACCCGGGAGGCAACAAACCATGCAGGTGTCCTTCTCACGTCCACAAAATCTCCTGTCTGCTCCCCTGACTATAGAGTCTCCAATGACGACGGCTCTCCTCTTCTCCGTCCCACCCTTCTGCACCACCAGGTCAGACTCAGTGCCGGAGGCCCTGCCACCGTGGCTCACACCTGGTCGGTCATCCCCACCAACAGTAGAACCATAGAACCATAGAAACTACAGCACAGAAACAGGCCCTTTGGCCCTTCTTGGCTGTACCGAACCATTTTCTGCCTAGTCCCACTGACCTGCACACGGACCATATCCCTCCATACACCTCCCATCCATGTATCTGTCCAATTTATTCTTAAATGTTAAAAAAGAACTCGCATTTACCACCTCGTCTGGCAGCTCATTCCATACGCCCACCAGTCTCTGTGTGAAGAAGCCCCCCCTAACGTTCCCTTTAAACTTTTCCCCCCTCACCCTTAACCCATGTCCTCTGGTTTTTTTTTCTCCCCTTGCCTCAGTGGAAAAAGCCTGCTCGCATTCACTCTATCTATATCCATCATAATTTTATATACCTCTATCAAATCTCCCCTCATTCTTCTACGCTCCAGGGAATAAAGTCCTAACCTATTCAACCTTTCTCTGTAACTGAGTTTCTCAAGTCCCGGCAACATCCTTGTAAACCTCTCTGCACTCTTTCAACCTTATTTATATCCTTCCTGTAATTCAGTGACCAAAACTGAACACAATACTCCAGATTCGGCCTCACCAATGCCTTATACAACCTCATCATAACATTGCAGCTCTTATACTCAATACTTCGATTAATAAAGGCCAATGTACCAAAAGCTCTCTTTACAACCCTATCTACCTGTGACGACACTTTTAGGGAATTTTGTATCTGTATTCCCAGATCCCTCTGTTCCACTGCACTCCTCAGTGCCTTATCATTAACCCTGTATGTTCTACGTTGGTTTGTCCTTCCAATGTGCAATACCTCACACTTGTCAGTATTAAACTCCATCTGCCATTTTTCAGCCCATTTTCCAGCTGGTCCAAGTCCCTCTGCAGGCTCTGAAAACCTTCCTTACTGTCTACTACACCTCCAATCTTTGTATCATCAGCAAACTTGCTGATCCAATTTACCACATCATCATCCAGGTCATTGATATAGATGACAAATAGCAATGGACCCAGCACTGATCCCTGTGGCACACCACTAGTCACAGGCCTCCACTCAGAGAAGCAATTCTCTACCACCATTCTATGGCTTCTTCCTTTGAGCCAATGTCTAATCCAATTTACCACCTCTCCATGTATACCTAGCGACTGAATTTTCCTAACTAACCTCCCATGCCGGACCTTGTCAAAGGCCTTACTGAAGTCCATGTAGACAATATCCACTGCCTTCCCTTCATCTACTTTCCTGGTAACCTCCTTGAAAAACTCCAACAGATTGGTCAAACATGACTTACCACGCACAAAGCCATGTTGACTCTCCCTAATAAGCCCCTGTCTATCCAAATGCTTGTAGATTCTGTCTCTTAGTACTCCCTCCAATAACTTACCTACTACTGACGTTAAACTCACCAGCCTATAACTTCCCGGATTACTTTTCGATCCTTTTTTAAACAACGGAACAACATGAGCCACTCTCCAATCCTCCGGCACTTCACCCGTAGACAGCGACATTTTAAATATTTCTGCCAGGGCCCCCGCAATTTCAACACTAGTCTCCTTCAAGGTCCGAGGGAACACCCTGTCAGGTCCCAGGGATTTATTCACTTTAATTTTCCTCAAGACAGCAAGCAACTCCTCCTTTTCAATCTGTACAGTTTCCATGGTCTCACTACTTGATTCCCTCAATTCCATAGATTTCATGCCAGCTTCCTTAGTAAATACAGACGCAAAAAATATCCAGGACGGTAAACTTATTATTCAGGGGAATGGCTACAGGAATGTTCTGCACTACCTGTCTGCTCACCTTCGCTTCCCCCCTCTGACTGTCACCCAACGACCTGCTTCCGACAGCCTAGGTGTGACTACCTCCCTGTAGCTCTCATCTGTGACTTCCTCATTCTCCCTTATGAGACAAAGGTCATCCAGCTGCTGCTCCAGATTCCTTACATGGTCTTCCAGGTCGCCCAGCCGTATGCACTTCTGGCAGATGTGACTCTGTGGGAGAGGAGCATTCCCCCAAGACTGCCACATCTCACATGAGAGGCACATCACCATCTCAGGAGGCATCGTAAAGACTAACTGCAAGCAAGCTTGTCCTCCGCCTCTTCTCGTCAAAGCCTCTCGAGTCAAAGCCTCAAAGCTCCACTCCTTCACTGGCCGCTCTCCACAGGCTGCTTTGCTTGAGCTATCCCTCTATTTCTCTGTTCGAGCGTTTCAAAATGCTTGGTCACCTGACCTCGACTGCCCAATCAGCTGCTTTCTGAGCTATTCAAATATTGATTGTCTAATCAACGGCTTTCTGCTGATCTATTCAAATCTTGATTGACTTGATTGCACAGACCAACTGCCAAAACTGCCAGAATCTCTCGAGTCAAAGCCTCCAAGCTTCACTCGCCCACTCATTCACTGGCCGTTTTCCACAGGAAAGGTTAAGTCAGGGTTAAGTTTGTGAATGTAGACTGGTGAGTGTGTGCCGGTGATGGTGGTGGAGGCGGATATGGTAGGGTCTTTGAAGAGACTCCTGGATAGGTACATGGAGCTTAGAAAAATAGAGGGTTATGGGTAACCCTGGGTAATTTTTAAGGTAAGGACGTTCGGTACAGCATTGTGGGCCGAAGGGCCTGTATTATGCTGTAAGTTTTCTATGTTCTATGTTCTATTAAGGACCTCACCCACATTCTCTGCATCCAAGCAAATGTTCCACTTTATCCTTGAGTGGTCCCTCCCTCTCCCTGGTTATCCTCTTGCTCTTGATGTATGTACAGAATCCCTTGGGATTCTCTTTAATCCTGCCTTCCAAGGACATTTCATAGCTCCTTCTGGCTTTCCTAATTCCTGTCTTGAATTCTTTTTCAGCTTTTTAAAAATAATTCTCAAGGGCTCTGTTGGATTCTAGCTTCCTTTTACTTCTTGACTAAATTCATCACCTCACTCAATATCCAAGGTTCTCTTGCCATTCCTGTCCTTCTTTCTGACTGGAACATGCCTGTTCTGTACTCTATGCAATTGGTTTTGAGGTACTCTCAAAACAATTTAGTACCTGGTAAAGCACTTGCATCATCAAGACGGAAGGCAATGGATTAAGTGTTGATGAACGGAATGTGATACTCGATAGTCAGCATGAACACAGTATTCCAAAGGGCTTGTTTCTCAAGATTTAATCTTTACATGTGATAATGAAGGCTTTACTCTATCTGGGGACAGGACTGAATAAATAAAACATGTTGTCAATTCTAAGAGTGGCACTGAACATTGACAAGGGTTTTTTACACAATGTCACAAAGAACTTGAAGAACTCAACTGACAACAGAAGCTGAGAGAATCAAAACAAAGCAGGTTAAGACTGTGAACAACATGTTTAAGAAGCATGCAAAGTTGCCACCATCCAGATGGTGAGCTAGAACATGATAAACAAGAGAAAATCCAAGTAACACACACAAAATGCTGGAACAGCTCAGCAAGCCAGGCAGCCTCTATGAAAAAAACGTGTACAGTTGACGTTTTGGGTTGAGACCCTTCAGTGTGTCCTGCTGAAATGTCAACTGTACACTTTTTTTCATAGATGCTGTCTCGCCTGCTGAGTCCTTCCAGCATTTTGTTGTGTTGCTTGGAACATAAGAAGACTCTGCTCTGGCCACGATTGAAAAGGAACAGGCCAGAGCTAGTATTGGCAGTCTGGTTGTCTTCATGGGTGAAGTCACAGGCAGGATGCAAGTGGGTTCAGCACAAAATCAGCAGGTCACACACAAGACTTTTTTGGCAGCCCTTTGGATTGAGTACTCCATCGGTCACAGGCTAAGGTACATCTACTCAGAGGATACTCCCAAATGTTGGGCAAGATGAAATGCTGTGTGTTTGACAGGGGTAGCTGATCAAAATCAAAGGGTGTGGCCACAGGAATCTGAGTGAGAGTGAGCATTGTCCTCCTCTCTAGGTTACACGAAACAGTTCAACTCAATCAACTTTATTCCCCTCTCCCCACTTCCTGGTACACCTGTGATTGCACTGAATGTGCTTCCTGTTTTTGCATGCAATGCTATGCTGAGGGTGTTTTATAGATCCATAGCATCAAAACCTGGATCACCTTGTCCACACTAACTATCAGGTACCCATACCTACCAAATCCATTCACTGGAACCTAGTCTGTAGCTTACCATACTTTGGTGATTCAAGCATATAGATGCTTCCTAAATGTTGTAAGACTATCTGACTCTACCAGCTTCTCAAGCAATGCATTTAAGACTACAACCACCCTCTGTGGGGGGAGAAAAATTCTTCCTCCAATCCCCCTGAATTATAAACCTAGGTACCTTTACCATCAGGAGAGTCTGCAGAGAGACTTGGATAGATTGGAAGAATGGGCAAAGAAGTGGCAAATGAAGTACAATGTTGGAAAGTGTATGGTTATGCACTTTGGCAGAAAAAATAAATGGGCAGACTATTATTTGAATGGGGAAAGAATTCAAAGTTCTGAGATGCAATGGGACTTGGGAGTCCTCGTACAGGATACCCTTAAAGTTAACCTCCAGGTTGAGTCAGTAGTGAAGAAGGTGAATGCAATGTTGGCATTCATTTCTAGAGGAATAGAGTATAGGAGCAGGGATGTGATGTTGAGGTGCTGGTGAGACCTCACTTGGAGTACTGTGGGCAGTTTTGGTCTCCTTACTTAAGAAGGGATGTGCTGACATTGGAGAGGGTACAGAGAAGATTCACTTGAATGATTCCGGGAATGAGAGGGTTAACATATGAGGAACATTTGTCCGCTCTTGGACTGTATTCCTTGGAGTTTAGAAGAATGAGGGGAGACCTGATAGAAACATTTCGAATGTTGAAAGGCATGGACAGAGCGGATGTGGCAAAGTTGTTTCCCATGACTGGGGAGTCTAGTATGAGAGGGCATGACTTAAGGATTGAAGGGTGCCCATTCAGAACCGAAATGTGAAGAAATGTTTTTTAGTCAGAGGGTGGTGAATCTATGGAATTTGTTGCCACGGGCAGCAGTGGAGGCCAAGTCATTGGGTGTATTTAAGGCAGAGATTGATAGGTATCTGAGTAGCCATGGCATCAAAGGTTATGGTGAGAAGGCGGGGGAGTGGGACTAAATGGGAGAACGGATCAGCTCATGATAAAATGGGTGGAGCAGACTCGATGGGCTGAATGGCTGACTTCTGCTCCTTTGTCTTATGGTCTTATGGTCACATCAACCTGCACTCAGACTATAGCCATCCATACCCCTCACATCCATATATCCATCCAAACTTGTCTTAAACATTGAAATCCAGCTTGCATCCACCGCTTGTGCTGGCAGCTCATCCACACTCTCACGGCCCTCTGTGTGAAGAAGATTCCCCTCATGTTCCCTTTAAACTTTTCACCAGTCACACAAATCATGACCTCTACTTGTAGTCCCACCCAACCTCAGTAGAAAACTCAGTAGAGTAGACAGCTCTGTCCGCCATAGAAAGCAGGATCTCCCAGTGGCCACACATTACAATTCCACGTCCCATTCCCATTCTGATACGTCCATCCATGGCCTCCTCTACTGTCAAGATGAAGCCACACTCAGGTTGGAGGAACAACACCTTATATTCCGTCTGGGTAACGTCCAACCTGATGGTGTGAATGTTGACTTCTCTAACTTCTGTTAATGGCCCTCCTCCCCTGCTGACCCCATCTCTTATTTATTTATTATTATTTTTTTTTCCCCTTTCTTTCTCTCTTTTTCTCCCTCTGTCACTCTTACTAAATCTTCCTCTGATGCTCCCCTTCCCTTTTCTTTCTCCCTTGACCTCCCCTCCCATGATCCTTTCCTTCTCCAGCCTTGTATCTTCTTGCCAATCAACTTTCCAGCTCTTAGCTCCATCCCTCCCCCTCCTGTCTTCTCCTATCATTTCGGATCTCCCCCTCCCCCTCCCACTTTCAAATCTCTTACTATCTCTTCTTTCAGTTAGTCCTGAAGAAGGGTCTCGGCCCGAAACGTCGACTGTCCCTCTTCCTATAGATGCTGCCTGGCCTGCTGCGTTCCACCAGCATTTTGTGTGTGTTGCTTGAATTTCCAGCATCTGCAGATTTCCTTGTGTTTGCCTCAGTAAAAAAGCTTGTTTGCATTTCCCCTATCAATACCCCTCATAATTTTATATATCTCTATCAAATCTCCCTTCAACCTTCTACATCCCAAGGAATAATCCTAACCTATTCAATCTCTCCTTATAACTCACGTCTTCCAGACTCAGCAACATCCTTGTAAATATTCTCTGCAGTTTTTCAACATTATTTACATCTTTCCTGTAGGTAGGTGACCAAAACTGTATACAATATTCTAAATTAGGCCACACCAATGTCTTATATATTAATCTCTTCAACATTACTCTTTCCCATAGATGCTGCCTGGCCTGCTGAGTTTCTCCACCATTTGTGTGTGTTGCTTGGACTTCCAGTGTCTGCAGATTTTCTCTTATTTATGATTCCATCCCCTGTACTCAATAAACACACACAATGGAGGAGGAACTCAGCAAGCCAAGCAGCATCTATGGGGAAAGAGTACAGTCGATGTTTGGGACGGAAACCCCTCAGCAGGACTGGAGAAAAAAAGATGAGGAGTAGATTTAAAAGGTGGAGGGAGGGGAGAAAGAAACACAAGGTGATAAGTAAAACTGGGAGGGGGAGGGATGCAGTAAAGAGTTGGGAAGCTGATTGGTGAAAGAGAAGGAGACTAGTGTTGAAATTGCAGGGGCCCTGGCAGGTGTATTTAAAATGTCGGTGTCTACAGGTGAGGTGCTGGAGGATTGGAGAATGACTCATGTTGTTCTGTTGTTTGAAAAAGGATCGAGAAGTAATCCGGGAAATTATAGGCCAGTAAGTTTGACGTCGGTAGTGGGTAAGTTATTGGAGGGAGTACTAAGAGACAGAATCTACAAGCATTTGGATGGACAGGGACTTATTAGGGAGAGTCAACATGGCTTTGTGCTTGGTAGGTCATGTTTGACCAATCTATTAGAGTTTTTCGAGGAGGTTACCAGGAAAGTGGATGAAGGGAAGGCAGTGGATGTTGTCTACATGGACTTCAGTAAGGCCTTTGACAAGGTCCTGCATGGGAGGTTAGTTAAGAAAATTCAGTCGCTAGGTATACATGGAGAGGTGGTAAATTAGATTAGACATTGGCTCAATGGAAGAAGCCAAAGAGTGGTAGTAGAGAATTGCTTCTCAGAGTGGAGGCCTGTGACTAGTGGTGTGCCACAGGGATCAGTGCTGGGTCCATTGTTATTTGTCATCTATATCAATGATCTGGATGAGAATGTAAGTCCCAGGTTCCACCAAGAATAGTAGAAGACATAGAAAATCTGAAATGATTGACTATCTGGGAAATGCTGCCCGAGGAGTCATTGTGCGCTGGTGCCAAAATGCTTCAGTTTTTACCTTTTACCTCTTGTCATCCATTTGAGGCCAAACATTGAGGCTAATCGTCAGCCCACTTACTTAGCAGATCAAGATGCCCCTGTAATTTTAGGTAACCTTTCTCTCTGTCTATGATACAACCTATGTTCGTATCATCCTCAATCTTACTAAGCATTGCTTATGCATTCACTTCCAAGTCATCTATATAAATTGCAAACAACAAGGGTCCCAATAAGGATATTTAGTTACATGCCTCCAGCCTGAGAAACAGCTTTCAACTGTCACTCTTTACTTCCTATCGTTGGACCATTTATGAATCCTTTTAGCTGTCTTTTCCTGGTTCCTATGCGATCTAGAAACTGGAGAGGCCATAGCACAGGTAAGGTGCCAGAGGATTGGAGTATAGCTTGATGTTGTTGTGTTCTTTAAGAAACAAGAAGGGAGGTGGCATGGTAATGTAGCAGTTAGTGTAACACTATCAGAGCCCAGTGACCCGAGTTAAGTTCCCACTGCTGTCTGTAAGGAGTCTGCTTGCTCTTCCTGTGACCGCATTAGTTCCTCGGGTACTCATATTTCCTTCCGCATTTGAAAGATGTATTCATTATTCTGTAAATTGGTCACAGTTGTGATCAGGCTGTGCAGGCTAATCGGACCAGGAGGGCCTGTTACTGTGCTCCATCTCTAAGTAAAATAAAGGCTCTAAGAACCAGCCAGGAAATTATAGGCTGGTGAGCCTGATGTTAGGAGTGGGCAAATTATTGGAAAGTATTGTGAAAGACTGGATTTATAACTACTTGGATAGAAAGGACCTGATTAGATATAGTCATCATGGCTTTGTGCATGGGAGGTCATGCCTAACCAATCTTACGGTATGTTTTGAGGATGTTACCAGGAATGCGGATGAATGACAAAGGCAGTAGATGTTGCCCACAAGGCCGTTGAAAAGGCCCCACATGAGAGGTTGGTCAGAAAGGTTTAGTCGCCTGGCATTCAAGATGAGGTAGTAAATTGAATTCAACATTGTCTTCATAGGAGAAGCCAGGGAGTGGTAGTAGATGATTGTCTCTGACTGGAGGGTTGTGACTAGTGGTGTGCCACAAGGATCGGTGCTGGGTCCTTTGTTGTTTGTCATCTGTATCAATGATCTGGATGATAATGTGATTATCTGGATCAGCAAATTTGTAGATAACACCAAGATTGAGGGTATAATGAACAGTAAGGAAGGCTATCATGGCTTGCAGAGGGATCTGGATCAGCTGGAAAAATAGGCATGGCAGATAGAATTTAATGCAGACAGGTGTAAGGTGTTGGACTTTGAGAGGGCAAAGCTGCTTAGGACGTTGTGAATGGTAGGACACTGAAGAGAACAGAGGGAGCTGGGAATACAAATTCCTAGAAAGTGGCCTTACAGGCAGATAGGGAGCTTTTGTCATATTGGCCTTCATAAATCAAAATATTGTATGGGAGTTGGAAGGAAAATGCTAAAATTGTACAAGATGTTGGTGAGGCCTAATTTAGAGTATTGCATGCTGTATCTACAGGAAAGATAATAAATATTGATCCTGAGAGGGAAATTCTTTTGTTACAGCAGCATCATTTAAAAACACACTTTTTTAAATGATAATTTCCTCAAAAAATTGTAATAGATTTGTCAGGCAGGATTTTCCTTTAAGGAATCCATGCTGAGTTCTGCCTATCTTGTCATATGCCTCCAGGTACTCTGTAACCTCATCCTTGACAATCGACTCCAACAATTTCCCAACCACCGATGTCAAGCTAACAGGTCTATAATTTCCTTTTTGCTTCCTTTCCCCCTTCTTAAATAGCAGAGTGACATTTGCAATCTTCCAGTCTTCCGGAACCATGCAGAATCTATCGACTTTTGAAAGATCATCGCTAATGCCTCCGCAATCTCCGCAGCTACTTCCTTCAGAACACGCGGGTGCATTTCATCTGGTCCAGGAGATTTATCTACCTTTAGACTATTCAGCTTCCTGAGTACTTTCTCTGTCATAATTGTGACTGCGCACACTTCTCTTCCCTGCCACCGTTGAGTGTCCGGTATACTGCTGATGTCTTCCTCAGTGAAGACTGATGCAAAATACTCATTCAGTTCCTCTGCCATCTCCTTATCTCCCATTACAATTTCTCCAGCATCATTTTCTATTGGTCCTATATCTACTCTCACCTGTCTTTTACTCTTTATATACTTGAAAAAGCTTTTAGTATCCTCTTTGATATTATTTGCCAGCTTCCTTTCATAGTTAATCTTTTCTCTCTTAATGACCTTCTTGGTTTCCTTTTGTAAGGTTTTAAAAACTTCCCAATCCTCTGTCTTCCCACTAATTTTTGCTTCCTTGTATGCCATCTCCTTTGCTTTAACTTTGGCTTTGACTTCTCTTGTCAACCACAGTTGCATCCTTTTTCCACTCGAAAATTTCTTCTTTTTTGGAATATACCTGTCTTGCACCCTCCTCACTTCTCGCATAAACTCCAGCCACTGCTGCTCTGCCGTCTTTCCCACCAGCGTCCCTTTCCAGTCAACTTTGGCCAGTTCCTCTCTCATGCCACTGTAATTTCCTTTACTCCACTGAAATACCGACGCATCAGATTTCGGCTTCTCTTTTTCAAATTTCACAGTGAACTCAATCATGTTATGATCACTGCCTCCTAAGGGTTCCTTCACCTCAATCTCTCAAATCACCTCCGGTTCATTACACAATACCCAAGCCAGTAGAGCCGATCCCCTAGTGGGCTCAACAACAAGCTGTTCTAAAAAGCCATCTTGCAGACATTCTATAAATTCTCTCTCTTGAGATCCAGTGCCGACCTGATTTTCCTAATCCACTCGCATGTTAAAATCCCCCACAATTATCATAACACTGCCCTTCTGACAAGCCTTTTCTATTTCCAGTTGTAATTTGTAGTCCACATCCCTGTAGCTGTTTGGAGGCCTATAAATAACCTTCCTCAGGGTCCTTTTACCCCTGCAATTTCTTAGCTCAACCCATAAAGATTCTGCCCCTTCCGATCCTATATCACCGCTTTCTAATGATTTAATATCATTTCTTACCAATAAAGCCACACCTCCCCCTCTGCCTACCTTCCTATCCTTCTAATACACCGTGTATCCTTGGACGTTCAGCTCCCAGAGACATGTATCCTTTAGCCAGGTCTCAGTGATGGCCGCAATATCATACCTGCCAATCTGTAGCTGTACGACAAGATCATCCACTTTATTTCTTATGCTGCGTGCATTTAAGTATAGCACCTTAAGACCAGTATTTGATACTTTTCACTTTGATTTCACTGCAACTTTATTGCACTGCAACTCAACCCAATTGCTACAAATTTGCCCCATCACCTGCCTGTCTTTCCTGACATCTTTACTGCTCACTATCTTAGATTTATTTCTGTTTTCCCCTTCCTCCGCTCTGTCATTCTGGTTCCCATCCCCCTGCCAAACTATCTGACTAGATAGTTTAAATGGTTCCGCATGCACTCGATGGGCCAAAGAGCCTAGTTCTGTGCTGTACCTTCTGTGACTAACTCTATAACCACATGTTACAACAGTGATGTGCAGAAGGGCTGTTCTGAACAGATAACATTTTGAGCATTGAAGTAGATGAGCTACATAGCAGGAGAAGACCACATGTTCCTCTCCTGTAGCTAATAAAGTGGTCACTGACTATTAAAATGATTCTATTCAGTTTTCGCAGTCTGGAACTTCTATTATCATCATTACAATGATTTCACTGGTCATAGATGGTGGTTCCCTTGTCAAAGGACGACCTGAACGATTTGCAGAATGAGACAAGAGATTGATTTAAAAGATTCATGCTCATTGTCACGTTCACGTTCAAACAAGACAATATATAACTTGACAAAAGAGATTTTCCTCCACATCTGCTCTCCAGAATACTAGTTGCTGAACATCTGCAGGTTTCATTTTTGGATTCATTCTTTCAGATTATAAGCTATTGGAGACAATGATCAAAATTATGCATTTACCACTTTGGTGAAGATTAGTACATAATAGTATTGAATATGCTGTCTTCATTCCTTTGTATGTTCAGAAGAGGCAAGAAAGGGGGTTCAACTATTACCATCAAGTGTACCTGCAAACTGCTTGTCACCATTTCCTCGATTACCAAATTTTGTCACTAGTTTTCCATTAGGCTGGAAAATGAAGACGCAGCAAGCCTTGTTGTCCACCACAATTATATGGCCATTGCGATCAACTGCTACACCTTTCGGTCCCAAAAGCTTCCCAGAGCCTAGTTTGGTCTGTTGGGATAGAACATAATTTCAAATATTTTAATTTTCATTGTATTCTCAGTCAAATGGAGTTTTCTGCAATGCCTCTGGTCTGATTTTAAAATAAATTTGAGTACGTGCTGCATTAGCTGATGCTGAAGTGTAGTTCTGGTCTACAGAATCTAATCGTGTATCCCATGCTGACTTGACCAGGTTAAGGAGTTGCAGGGATTTAAAGATATTTTACTGTGCTGAGATGTTGATGTGCTATTGTTTCTTTTCATATTTGAAAAAAATTGCTAAATACATCTAGAAATTGAATTGCATGGTATACGATTTCACCACTGTACAACCGTAAAATTGACTTAATCTGCAATAAATCAACTTGGAATTGCACCATGATAACGGGAAGATCTGACTAGGCACTTTAGCTTAGAATTCACAATAGCATGTGTCCAGATGAAAAATGTCAACCCTTTATTCCTCCCCAAAGATGCTGCCTGACAGCTGAATTCCTCCAGCATTTTGAATGTTGCTCTGGATTTCCAGCATCTCGTGTAAATATTAGATAAGCTGGGTTTACTCTCAGTGGAATATAGTACATTGAAGGGTGATGTTACTATGTTCTACAAAATTATGAGGTACACTGACAGGACAAATAAATTATTTTTCCTAGGGCTTGGGAGTCTAGAACCAGATGGCAAGAGGGGAGAAATTTAGAAGAACTCTCCCCCACACATAATAGTGACTATCTGGATGAGCTGCAAGAGGTGGTAGTGGAGGAAGACACAGGGAGTTAGTCACCCCAAGGCTACAGGAGACAGATAAATGGGTGACTGAAGGAGGAAAGTCAGATAGTGCCTCTGGCACTGAGTCTGGCCCTGTGGCTCGGAGGGGTAGGGAACTGAAGAGGATGGCAGCAGTAATAGGGGGCTCTATACTCAGTGGGACAGATAGTTAGGAAAGTGCAATGGTAAAATAAAACCATTACAGGAATCATATATCTATATACTACTAAAACCCTCATGCCGTTTGTGTGTTTGTGACCTCTAATTAGCGCAAATGGTGCATTAGGGGGCAAGGAAGCAAAAAGGAATTTATAGACCTGTTAGCTTAACATCGGTGGTTGGGAAGTTGTTGGAGTCGATTGTCAAGGATGAGGTTACAGAGTACCTGGAGGCATATGACAAGATAGGCAGAACTCAGCATGGGTTCCTTAAAGGAAAATCCGCCTGACAAACCTATTATAATTTTTTGAGGAAATTATCAGTAGGCTAGACAAGGGAGATGCAGTGGATGTTGTATATTTGGATTTTCAGAAGGCCTTTGACTAGGTGCCATGAGTGAGGCTACTTAACAAGATAACAGTCCATGGAATTACAGGAAAGTTACATACGTGGATAGAGTGTTGGCTGATTGGCAGGAAACAGAGAGTGGGAATAAAGGGATCCTATTCTGGTTGGCTGCCGGTTACCAATGGTGTTCCACAGGCGTCAGTGTTGGGGCCGCTTCTTTTTACATTGTACATCAATGATTTGGATTATGGAATAGATGGCTTTGTGGCTAAGTTTGCTGACGATATGAAGATAGGTGGAGGGGCCGGTAGTGCTGAGGAAACGGAGAATCTGCAGAGAGACTTGGATAGATTGGAAGAATGGGCAGAGAAGTGGCAAATGAAGTACAATGTTGGAAAGTGTATGGTTATGCACTTTGGCAGAAAAAATAAATGGGCAGACTATTATTTAAATGGGGAAAGAATTCAAAGTTCTGAGATGCAACGGGACTTGGGAGTCCTCGTACAGGATACCCTTAAAGTTAACCTCCAGGCTGAAGGCGAATGCAATGTTGGAATTCATTTCTAGAGGAATAGCGTACAGGAGCAGGGATGCGATGTTGAGGCTCTATAAGGCACTGGTGAGACCTCACTTGGAGTCCTGTGGGCAGTTTTGGTCTCCTTATTTAAGAAAGGATGTGCTGACGTTGGAGAGGGTACAGAGAAGATTCACTTGAATGATTCCGGGAATGAGAGGGTTAACATATGAGGAACATTTGTCCGCTCTTGGGACTGTATTCCTTGGAGCTTAGAAGAATGAGGGGAGACCTCATAGAAACATTTCGAATGTTGAAAGGCATGGACAGAGTGGACGTGGCAAAGTTGTTTCCCATGACTGGGGAGTCTAGTACGAGAGGGCATGACTTAAGGACTGAAGGGTGCCCATTCAGAATAGAAATGCGAAGAAATGTTTTTTAGTCAGAGGGTGGTGAATCTATGGAATTTGTTGCCACCCTTGTGCCTCTTCTTGTCATTCTGGAGACATGCAGTCCTTTCATCCACTGTCTCTGCGAAGCAGTAACATCAGAGCCTCTAGGATGCTGATAATTCTTGATGCTGTGGTTGGCGCTCTCCTAAATGGACGTGATATAGTCACGCTGTCCTTTGACTGCAGCAAAGGGTGTATTGGGTGTATTTAAGGCAGAGATTGATAGGTATCTGAGTAGCCAGGGCATCAAAGGTTATGGTGAGAAGGCGGGGGAGTGGGACTAAATAGGAGAATGGATCAGCTCATGATAAAATGGCAGAGCAGACTCAATGGGCCGAATGGCCGACTTCTGCTCCTTTGTCTTATTATCTTATGGTCCTATTACAGCGGCACTATTTTTGGCTAAATCAACTGAAAATGCGCTAACTTACAGAATGCAGGCAAAGGTCAGGGTTATATATTAGCATAAAATTGCTCACTTGCCAAAATTAACAGCCCCGCTTTCACCCGAGAGCCGATGTCAGCCAGTCGAAACAACAACGCGACACGACGCTTACGCACGGCCAGCCTCAAAAGTGACTCACGATGCTCACAGCAGTGACACCAACCGGAGCAAAAGGGCAGGGCATCTCTATTTCGAGTGGCCACTTTCTGCTAATCACCATCACCACGTGCAGAATTGGGACAGATCAAACTGCCATCCATCAATAAGAGATAATTAAATTTTATTGCAATGACGTACTTTGAGACACCCATCAAACCCTTTGCTGCAGTCAAAGGACAGCGTGACTATATCACGTCCATTTAGGAGAGCGCCAACCACATCATCAAGAATTATCAGCATCCTAGAGGCTCTGGTGTTACTGCTTCGCAGAGACAGTGGATGAAAGGACTGCATGTCTCCAGAATGACAAGAAGAGGCACAAGGGTGGCAGATCATCTAGAAATGATGCCATCAAAAGTATCCTTCGTTAAATGAGGAGGAGCTCTTTTTGCCTTGCTACGTATCGTTCTTCTTTAATAAAATGAGGGTTTCTTCTTCAATTTCCAAAGTAAAGTGATACCAATAGCATTCAGGAAAATTTAATGTTCATTCTGGTCACATCAGACTGCACTACCCTCCTCTCAAAGGGTGCCCCAACAGGTCACCCTGTTGCCTAGTATACTTCCAAATAGTAGTCAAGATGTGGGGTTAAGATTGCAAAGGGAGCTGGAAAAGAGTAATGACACAAGTGTAATATGCAAGGGTATTGGGAAAGTCAGGTTGGTGTCAGACTGCAAGAGAGGGAATTTGTTGAATGCCTATGAGATGGCTTTTTAGAGTAGCTTGTGCTTGAGGCTACTGGGTGTTGTGTAATAATTTAAATCTTAATAGGGAGCTTAATGTAAAGCAACCTACAGGAAAGATGTAAATAAGATTAAAAAAGTGCAAAGAAAAATTACAAGGGTGTTGCTGGGATTTGAAGACCTGAGTTATAGTTTTGAATTTTATTCCCTAGAACATATAAGATTGAAGAAAGTTTTGATAGAAGTATACAAAATAATGAAGTGTTGTGTGAGTCCACAACTGGAGTTCATGGGTTAAGGGTGAAAGGTAAAATGTTTAAAGGGAACATGAAGGGAAACTTCTTCACTCAGAAGGTGATGAACGTGTGCAATAAGCTGCCAGCACAAGTGAAGCAGGTTCAATTTGAACATTTGGATAGGTACATGGATGGAGGGCTTTGATCTGCGTGCACATCAGGTTAAATCCAGGTAGGGCTCTGTGCAGTATTGAAGAACAGTGGGATCTTAGAGTACAAGTGCAGCATTCACTGAAAAGGCAGTCATAGGAAAACAGGGTGTTGAACTTCATCAGTCAGGCATTGACTATAAAATTTGGTACATCATGGTTTGGTTGTACAGGACTCTGGTGAGGTTGCACTTGGGAGTATATTGTGACGCTTTGGGTGGGGGCATGGTCGACAGCCCACCCCAGCATTTCTAATGACCAGTGTTGTTTATTGTTCTTGTGTTAAAATGCTTTTATGAGATTATGGTGGGTGGGAAGTTCCAGTTCATTTATTGTTACATCTTAGCTTGGGTCATACAGTTATTTGCTTGTGTATTTGTGGGTCACCCTGACTGTAACCGGGGTGTGTGATGGTCAGCTCCCCCGTTGGAGTGAGATTGGTTGGGTTCACTCTTTGGGTCATGGTGTCTGGTCTGTTTTGTGTCTATCACAATAAAACCGTTGTTGAGTTAAAGAGCTTCCTCGTCTGTCATTATGCACCAAATGCTTGCACCATTGGTGTCAGGAGTGGGATGTGGGTTCGACGAGGAGATTGAAGAGCTACAACATAGAAACATAGAAAATAGGTGCAGGAGAAGGCCATTCGGCCCTTCGAGCCTGCACCGCCAATCAGTATGATCATGGCTGATCATCCAACTCAGAACCCTGCACCAGCCTTCCCTCCATACCCCCTGATCCCTTTAGCCACAAGGGCCATATCTAACTCCCTCTTAAATATAGCCAATGAACTGGCCTCAACTGTTTCCTGTGGCAGAGAATTCCACAGATTCACCACTCTCTGTGTGAAGAAGTTTTTCCTAATCTCGGTCCTAAAAGGCTTCCCCTTTATCCTCAAACTGTGACCCCTCGTTCTGGACTTCCCCAACATCAGGAACAATCTTCCTGCATCTAGCCTGTCCAATCCCTTTAGGATTTTATACGTTTCAATCAGATCCCCCCCTCAATCTTCTAAATTCCAACGAGTATAAGCCTAGTTCATCCAGTCTTTCATCATATGAAAGTCCTGCCATCCCAGGAATCAATCTGGTGAACCTTCTTTGTACTCCCTCTATGGCAAGGATGTCTTTCCTCAGATTAGGGGACCAAATCTGTACACAATACTTCAGGTGTGGTCTCACCAAGGCCTTGTACAACTGCAGTAGTACCTCCCTGCTCCTGTACTCGAATCCTCTTGCTATAAATGCCAGCATACCATTCGCCTTTTTCACCGCCTGCTGTACCTGCATGCCCACTTTCAATGACTGGTGTATAATGACACCCAGGTCTCATTGCACCTCCCCTTTTCCTAATCGGCCACCATTCAGATAATAATCTGTTTTCCTGTTTTTGCCACCAAAGTGGATAACTTCACATTTATCCACATTAAATTGCATCTGCCATGAATTTGCCCACTCACCTAACCTATCGAAGTCACCCTGCATCCTCTTAGCATCCTCCTCACAGCTAACACTGCCGCCCAGCTTCGTGTCATCCGCAAACTTGGAGATGCTGCATTTAGTTCCCTCATCCAAGTCATTAATATATATTGTAAACAACTGGGGTCCCAGCACTGAGCCTTGCCGTACCCCACTAGTCACCGCCTGCCATTCTGAAATGTCCCGTTTATTCCCATTCTTTGCTTCCTGTCTGCCAACCAACTCTCTATCCACATCAATACCTTACCCCCAATACCGTGTGCTTTAAGTTTGCACACTAATCTCCTGTGTGGGACCTTGTCAAAAGCCTTTTGAAACTCCAAGGAGAAAAGGCTGAGTTCAATCAACCTATTCTCATAAAACATGCTCCCCAATCCAGGCAACATCCTTGTAAATCTCCTCTGCACCCTTTCTATGGCTTCCACATTCTTCCTGTAGTGAGCTTGCCCTCCACGCCTTTGTAAATGCGCTGATGCCAGAGCACCTTCAGCAGCATGTTCGCCTGACGTCACCATCATCGCTGGACAAGGCGAAGAGAGCAGAAGCGGTCTTCACCCCCCAAAGTGTTCTAGTGTCGCCCCGCATGCCACGAGCCCAGGTTTGTGTCACCGAGGAAGAGGAGGAAACTGACGAGGAGGAGCCATGAGACAGGTCTGACCAGCGCCACGCTGACCCCGTCGCAGGCCACAAAACGATCTCTGCTACCCGTGCGGTGAGGCAGGACATTTGGCCCAGGACTGCCCCGCACCAGCACCACACCACAGCCCAGCGCAGCCATCGGGAAACGCCGATCAGGCAGCGCCACCCGAATCCTCCAGCAGAACGCCTCCATTGTTGCCCCTCTGGGTAGGCTTATACGTGGACTGTGTTGTGGAGGGCATCAGATGCCATGCGTTGATCAACACAGGGTCAACCATAACTATCATCCGTCCCAGTGTTCTCCCCCACGCGGACCAGTCATCCCCGCCTGGGTGGACAACAATGGCAGTGTACGCTGTATACTGTGGGCAGCAGAGTGAGAGGGTAGCAGAGAGAGAGAGCTTTGGCTCAAATAGGGATTCAGCAAGGAAGGGTCAAGGCGAAGAACTGATTCGCAGGGACTCAGAAATAACAGTCTTCGACTTCCCCTCTTTCTTTTCTCCCGTGGTCCTCTTCGGTTGCTCTGTCATGGCAGGTGAGCTCAGACCCATGCCATGCTCCTCCTGTGACATGTGGGAACTCAGGGAGGCTGACAGTGTCCCTGAAGACCACATGTGCAGGAAATGTGTCCAGCTGCAGCTCCTGATAGACCGCATGGCGGCACTGGAGCTGCACATGGGCTCATTTTGGAGCATCCGAGATGCTGAGAATGTTGTGGATAGCACAGTTAGTGAGTTGGTCACACCGCAGTTTAAGGATCTAAGGAAAGATAGGGAATGGCTGACCAACAGGAAGAGTAGTAGCGGGAAGGTAGTACAGGGGTCTCCTGCGGTCATCTCCCTCCAAAACAGATATACTGCTTTGGAGTCTGTTGGGGGTGATGGCTCATCAGGTGAAGGCAGCAGTAGCCAGGATCATGGCACCATGGGTGGCTCAGCTGTGCATGAGGGCAAGAAAAAGCGTGGCAGAGCTGTTGTGGTAGGGGATTCCATGGTAAGGGGAATAGAGAGGAGTTTCTGTAGCCGCAAACGAGACTCCCGTATGGTGTGTTGTCTCCCGGGTGCAAGGGTCAGAGATATCTCCGAGAGATCTCCGACAGGCTGCAGGGCATTCTGAAAGGGGAGGGTGAGCAGCCAGCTGTTGTGGTGCATGTAGGTACTAACGATATAGGAAGAAAGCTTGATGAGGTCCCAGAAGCTGAATTTAGGGAGCTAGGAGATAAATTAAAGAGTAAGACCTCAAAGGTAATCATCTCAGGATTATTACCGGAGCCACGTGTTAGCCACGTGTTAGAGTTGGAATACCAGGATAGCTATATCCAGAATATGTGGCTTGAGCGGTGGTGCAGGAAGGAGGGTTTCAGATTTTTGGGGCATTTTAACCACTTCTGGCGGAGGTGCGACTAGTACCTTCTGGACGGTCTACATCTGGGCAGGGCTGGGATCGATGTCCGAAGGTGATTGTTCACTAGTGCTGTTGGGGAGGCTTTAGGCTAATATGGCAGGGGGATAGGAACGCACATAGAAAAGAAGAGACCATAAGACCATAAGACAAAGGAGCAGAAGGCAGCCATTCGGCCCATCGAGTCCATGCCTTTCAACATTTGAAATGTTTCTATGAGGTCTCCCCTCATTCTTCTAAACTCCAAGGAATACAGTCCAAGAGTGGACAAACGTTCCTCATATGTTAACCCTCTTATTCCCAGAATCATTGTAGTGAATCTTCTCTGTACCCTCTCCAACGTCAGCACATCCTTTCTTAAATAAGGAGACCAAAACTGCTCACAGTACTCCAAGTCAGGTCTCACCAGTGTCTTACACAGCCTCAAAATCACATCCCTGCTCCTATACTCTATTCACCTAGAAATGAATGCAAACATTGCATTTGCCTTCTTCACTAACGACTCAACCTGGAGGTTAACCTTAAGGGTATCCTGTACGAGGACTCCCAAGTCCCGTTGCATCTCAGAACTTTGAATTCTTTCCCCATTTAAATAATAGTCTGCCCGTTTATTTCTTCTGCCAAAGTGCATAACCATACACTTTCCAATATTGTATTTCATTTGCCACTTCTTTGCCCATTCTTCCAATCTATCCAAGTCTCTCTACAGACTCTCTGTTTCTTCAGTACTACTGGCCCCTCCACCTATCTTCATATCGTCAGCAAACTTAGCCACAAAGCCATCTCTGTTTCCTGCCGATCAGCCAACTCTCTATCCACATATGTAACTTTCCCAAAATTCCATGTGCTCTTATCTTGTTAAGCAGCCTCATGTGTGACGCCTTGTCAAAGGCCTTCTGAAAATCCAAATATACAACATCCACTGCATCTCCCTTGTCTAGCATACTGGTAATTTCCTCAAAAAATTGTAATAGGTTTATCAGGCAGGATTTTCCTTTAAGGAATCCATGCTGAGTTCTGCCTATCTTGTCATATGCCTCCAGGTACTCTGTAACCTCATCCTTGACAATCGACTCCAACAACTTCCCAACCACCGATGTCAAGCTAACAGGTCTATAATTTCCGTTTTGCTTCCTTGCCCCCTTCTTAAATAGCGGAGTGACATTTGCAATCTTCCAATCCTCCAGAACCATGCCAGAATCTATCGACTTTTGAAAGATCATCGCTAATTCCTCCGCAATC
Source organism: Mobula birostris (assembly GCF_030028105.1). Classification (NCBI taxonomy): domain Eukaryota; kingdom Metazoa; phylum Chordata; class Chondrichthyes; order Myliobatiformes; family Myliobatidae; genus Mobula; species Mobula birostris. Next base: position 105,312,350 of record NC_092373.1, on the reverse strand, counting down.
TCCACAGCTACTTCCTTCAGAACACGCGGGTGCATTCCATCTGGTCCGGGAGATTTATCTACCTTTAGACTATTCAGCTTCCTGAGTACTTTCTCTGTTGTAATTGTGACTGCGTACACATCTCTTCACTGCCACCCTTGAGTGTCCGGAATACTGCTGATGTCTTCCTCAGTGAAGACTGATGCAAAATACTTGTTCAGTTCCTCCGCCATCTCCTTATCTCCCATTACAATTTCTCCAGCATCATTTTCTATTGGTCCTAAATCTACTCTCACCTGTCTTTTACTCTTTATATACTTGAAAATGCTTTTAGTATCCTCTTTGATATTATTTGCTGGCTTCCTTTCATATATAATCTTTTCCCTCTTAGTGACCTTCTTTTGTAAGGTTTTAAAAACCTCCCAATCCTCTGTCTTCCCACTAATTTTTGCTTCCTTGTATACCCTCTCCTTTGCTTTAACTTTGGCTTTGACTTCTCTTGTCAACCACGGTTGCATCCTTTTTCCACTTGAAAATTTCTTCTTTTTTGGAATATACCTGTCTTGCACTTCTCGCATAAACTCCAGCCACTGCTGTTCTGCCATTTTTCCCGCCAGTGTCCCTTTCCAGTCAACTTTGGCCAGTTCCTCTCTCATGCCACTGTAATTTCCTTTACTCCACTGAAATACCGACACATCAGATTTCGGCTTCTCCTTTTCAAATTTCACAGTGGACTCAATCATGTTATGATTACTGCCTCCTAAGGGTTCCTTCACCTCAATCTCTCTAATCACCTCTAGTTCGTTCCACAATACCCAATCCAGTACATCCGATCCCCTAGTGGGCTCAACAACAAGCAGGTCTAAAAAGCCATTTCGCAGACATTCTACAAATTCTCTCTCTTGAGATCCAGTGCCGACCTGATTTTCTCAATCCACTCACATGCTAAAATCCCCCACAATTATCATAACACTGCCCTTCTGACAAGCCTTTTCTATTTCCTGTTGTAATTGCAGTCCACATCACTGCAGCTGTTTGGAGGCCTATAAATAACTGCCATCAGGGTCCTTTTATCCCTGCAGTTTCTTAGCTCAACCCATAAAGATTCTGCCCCTTCCGATCCTATATCACCTCTTTCTAATGATTTAATATCATTTCTTACCAATAAAGCCATGCCTCCCCCTCTGCCTACCTTGCTATCCTTCCGATACATCGTGTATCCTTGGATGTTCAGCTCCCAGAGACGTGCATCCTTTCTCAGTGATGGCCACAATATCATACCTGCCAATCTGTAGCTGTAGGCGTGCATTTAAGTATAACACCTTAGAACCAGTATTTGGTACTTTACGCTTTGATTTCACTGCAACTTTATTGCACTGCAACTCATCCCAATGGCTACAAATTTGTCCCATCACCTGCTTGTCCTTCCTGACATCTTTACTGCTCACTATCTTAGATTTATTTCTGTTTTCCCCTTCCACCGCTCTATCATTCCGGTTCCCATTCCCCTGCCAAATTTGTTTAAACCCTCCTTAATAGCTCTATTAAACTTTTCTGCCAGGATATTGGCTCCCTTCGGGTTCAGGTGTAAACTGTCCTTTCTGACCAGGTCATACTTCCCCCAGAAGAGATCCCAATTGTCCAAGAATCTGAAGCCCTGCCCCCTGCACCAGTCTCTCAGCCACGCATTCATCTGCCTGATCCTACTATTCTTGCCCTCGCTAGCACATGGCACAGGTAGCAATCCCGAGATTACTACCCTGGAGGGAAGTGATGCAGAGACCAAAGCTAGAGCTAGTGAAGAAAAAAGTAAGAGTAGAGTGCATAAAATTAAAAAGCCAAAATTGCATAGGTCACTAGATTCTATAAGGACAATGAGTATCAGGGCACTTTATCTAAATGCCCGTAGTATTAGAAACAAGGTTAGTGAACTTGTGGCACAGATCAGTACCAAGGCACATGATTTAGTGGCCATTACAGAAACCTGGTTGCAAATTGGAAATGACTGGGAATTAAGTATCCAAGGGTATCAGGTAATATGGAAAGATAGGCAGGAAGGCAGAGGAGGTGGGGTGGCGCTCTTGATTAGGGTTGAGATCCGGGCAATTGTGAGAGACGATATAATATCTATGAAGCAGAATGTTGAGTCCATCTGGGTAGAGATTAAGAACAGTAAAGGGAAAAAATCACTGGTGTGTGTTGTCTACAGGTCACCTAATATAAATATTGCAGTGGCAGAGGTGATTAACCAAGAAATAACTGAGGCTTGTAAGAACAGAATGGCAGTTGTCATGGGGGATTTTAACTTCCACATAAATTGGGTGAATCAGATTGATCAAGGAAGTCTTGAGGAGGACCTCATGGAATGTATCCGTGATGGCTTTCTTGAGCAGCATGTTAATAAACCTACAAGGGAAAATACTATCTTAGATCTCGTCCTGTGCAATCTTATAGTCAGGGATTCTCTTGGAAAGAGTGATCATAGTAGGAAGCGACAGTGGCCGTGCCTCCGGCACAGAGTCTGGCCCTGTAGCTCAGAAGGGTAGGGCAAGGAAGAGGAGGGCAGTTGTGATAGGGGACTCAATAGTAAGGGGGTCAGATAGGCGATTCTGTGGACGCAGTCCAGAGACCCGGATGGTAGTCTGCCTCCCTGGTGCCAGGGTCCGGGATATTTCTGATCGTGTCCAAGATATCCTGAAGTGGGAGGGTGAGGAGCCAGAGGTCGTGGTACATATAGGTACCAATGACATAGGTAGGAAAAGGGATGAGGTCCTGAAAGGAGAATATAGGGAGCTAGGAAGGGAGTTGAGAAAAAGGACCGCAAAGGTGGTAATCTCGGGATTACTACCTGTGCCATGCGACAGTGAGAGTAGGAATGCGATGAGGTGGAGGATAAATGCGTGGCTGAGGGATTGGAGCAGGAGGCAGGGTTTCAAGTTTTTGGATCATTGGGGCCTCTTTTGACGCAGGTGTGACCTGTACAAAAAGGACGGGTTACACTTGAATCCTAGGGGGACCAATATCCTGGCAGGGAGTTTAGCGGGGGCTACTGAGGTGACTTTAAACTAGAATGGTTGGGGGGGTGGGAATCAAATTAAAGAGGCTAGGCGTGAGGAGGTTAGTTCACAACAGGGGGATGGGAACCAGTGCAGAGAGACAGGGGGGGTGTAAAGTGAGGGTAGAAGCAAAAAGTACTAAGGAGAAGAGTAAAAGTGGCAGGCCGACAAATCCAGGGCAAGCATTAAAAAGGGCCACTTTTCAACATAATTGTATAAGGGCTAAGAGAGTTGTAAAAGAGCGCCTGAAGGCTTTGTGTGTCAATGCAAGGAGCATTCGTAATAAGGTGGATGAATTGAAAGTGCAGATTGTTATTAATGATTATGATATAGTTGGGATCACAGAGACATGGCTCCAGGGTGACCAAGGATGGGAGCTCAACGTTCAGGGATATTCAATATTCAAGAGGGATAGACATGAAGGGAGGGGAGGTGGGGTGGCGTTGCTGGTTAAAGAAGAGACTAACGCAATAGAAAGGAAGGACATAAGCCGGGAAGATGTGGAATCGATATGGGTAGAGCTGCGTAACACTAAGGGGCAGAAGACGCTGGTGGGAGTTGTGTACAGGCCACCTAACAGTAGTAGTGAGGTCGGAGATGGTATTAAACAGGAAATTAGAAATGTGTGCAATAAAGGAACAGCAGTTATAATGGGTGACTTCAATCTACATGTAGATTGGGTGAACCAAATTGGTAAAGGTGCTGAGGAAGAGGATTTCTTGGAATGTATGCGGGATGGTTTTTTGAACCAACATGTCGAGGAACCAACTAGAGAGCAGGCTATTCTGGACTGGGTTTTGAGCAATGAGGAAGGGTTAATTAGCAATCTTGTCGTGAGAGGCCCTTTGGGTAAGAGTGACCATAATATGGTGGAATTCTTCATTAAGATGGAGAGTGACATAGTTAATTCAGAAACAAAGGTTCTGAACTTAAAGAGGGGTAACTTTGAAGGTATGAGACGTGAATTAGCTAAGATAGACTGGCAAATGACACTTAAAGGATTGATGGTGGATATGCAATGGCAAGCATTTAAAGGTTGCATGGATGAACTTCAACAATTGTTCATCCCAGTTTGGCAAAAGAATAAATCAAGGAAGGTAGTGCACCCGTGGCTGACAAGAGAAATTAGGGATAGTATCAATTCCAAAGAAGCAGCATACAAATTAGCCAGAGAAAGTGGCTCACCTGAGGACTGGGAGAAATTCAGAGTTCAGCAGAGGAGGACAAAGGGCTTAATTAGGAAGGGGAAAAAAGATTATGAGAGAAAACTGGCAGGGAACATAAAAACTGACTGTAAAAGCTTTTATAGGTATGTAAAAAGGAAAAGACTGGTAAAGACAAATGTAGGTCCCCTACAGACAGAAACAGGTGAATTGATTATGGGGAGCAAGGACATGGCAGACCAATTGAATAATTACTTTGGTTCTGTCTTCACTAAGGAAGACATAAATAATCTTCCAGAAATAATAGGGGACAGAGGGTCCAGTAAGATGGAGGAATTGAGCGAAATACTTGTTAGTAGGGAAGTGGTGTTAGGTAAATTGAAGGGATTGAAGGCAGATAAATCCCCAGGGCCAGATGGTCTGCATCCTAGAGTGCTTAAGGAAGTAGCCCAAGAAATAGTGGATGCATTAGTGATAATTTTTCAAAACTCGTTAGATTCTGGACTAGTTCCTGAGGATTGGAGGGTGGCTAATGTAACCCCACTTTTTAAAAAAGGAGGGAGAGAGAAACCAGGGAATTATAGACCGGTTAGCCTAACGTCGGTGGTGGGGAAACTGCTGGAGTCAGTTATCAAAGATGTGATAACAGCACATTTGGAAAGCGGTGAAATCATCGGACAAAGTCAGCATGGATTTGTGAAGGGAAAATCATGTCTGACGAATCTCATTGAATTTTTTGAGGATGTAACTAGTAGAGTGGATAGGGGAGAACCAGTGGATGTGGTATATTTGGATTTTCAAAAGGCTTTTGACAAGGTCCCACACAGGAGATTAGTGTGCAAACTTAAAGCACATGGTATTGGGGGTAAGGTATTGATGTGGATGGAGAATTGGTTAGCAGACAGGAAGCAAAGAGTGGGAATAAACGGGACCTTTTCAGAATGGCAGGCGGTGACTAGTGGGGTACCGCAACTCTCAGTGCTGGGACCCCAGTTGTTTACAATATATATTAATGACTTGGATGAGGGAATTAAATGCAGCATCTCCAAGTTTGCGGATGACACGAAGCTGGGTGGCAGTGTTAGCTGTGAGGAGGTTGCTAAGAGGATGCAGAGTGACTTGGATAGGTTGGGTGAGTGGGCAAATTCATGGCAGATGCAATTTAATGTGGATAAATGTGAAGTTATCCACTTTGGTGGCAAAAATAGGAAAACAGATTATTATCTGAATGGTGGCCAATTAGGAAAAGGGGGGGTGCAACGAGACCTGGGTGTCATTATACACCAGTCATTGAAAGTGGGCATGCAGGTACAGCAGGCGGTGAAAAAGGCGAATGGTATGCTGGCATTTATAGCGAGAGGATTTGAGTACAGGAGCAGGGAGGTGCTACTGCAGTTGTACAAGGCCTTGGTGAGACCACACCTGGAGTATTGTGTGCAGTTTTGGTCCCCTAATCTGAGGAAAGACATCCTTGCCATAGAGGGAGTACAAAGAAGGTTCACCAGATTGATTCCTGGGATGGCAGGACTTTCATATGAAGAAAGACTGGATGAACTGGGCTTGTACTCGTTGGAATTTAGAAGATTGAGGGGGGATCTGATTGAAACGTATAAAATCCTAAAGGGATTGGACAGGCTAGATGCAGGAAGATTGTTCCCAATGTTGGGGAAGTCCAGAACGAGGGGTCACAGTTTGAGGATAAAGGGGAAGCCTTTTAGGACCGAGATTAGGAAAAAATTCTTCACTCAGAGAGTGGTGAATCTGTGGAATTCTCTGCCACAGGAAGCAGTTGAGGCCAGTACATTGGCTATATTTAAGAGGGAGTTAGATATGGCCCTTGTGGCTACGGGGATCAGGGGGTATGGAGGGAAGGCTGGGGCGGGGTTCTGAGTTGGATGATCAGCCATGATCATAATAAATGGCGGTGCAGGCTCGAAGGGCCGAATGGCCTACTCCTGCACCTATTTTCTATGTTTTCTATGATTGCATTTCGCATTCAGATGGAGGATGAAATAGTTAGATCTAAAACTTGAACAAGGGAGACTACAATGGGATAAGGGAGGAGTTGGCTAATGTGGATTGGGAGCACAGGCTATTTGGTAGGACAGTTGAGGAACAGTGGAATACTTTCAAAGAGATTTTTCACAGTGGTCAAAGGTATATTCCAGTCAAAAGTAAGGACAGTAAGCATGGGAAGAGCCAGCCTTGGATAACTAAGGAAATAAAAGATAATATCAAATTAAAAGCTCATGTGTACAAAGTCGCAAAGAATGGTGGGAAAGTGGAGGATTGAGAAAACTTTAAAAAAGCAACAGAGAGCAACTAAACAAGAAATAAAGAAAGGGAAGATAGAGTATGAAAGTAAATTAGCACAAAATATAAAACCAAATAGCAAAAGTTTTTATAAATATATAAAGTGGAAAAGGGCGGCTAAAGTTAACGTAGGTCCCTTGGAAGATGAGAAGGGGAAATTGATATTAGGTGATAAGGAAATGGCTGAGGCATTGAACGACTATTTTGCGTCGGTCTTCACAGTGGAGGACATGCCTAATATGCCAAAGAAGGATGTTATTGACGAAATGGGAGTTGAGGACCTCAATAAAATCACTGTCACTAAAGAGATAGTGATAAGCAAACTAGAGGGCCTATAGGTAGGTAAGTCCCCTGGTCCTGATGGGATGCATCCCAGGGTGCTGAAGGAATTGGCGGAGGTTATAGTAGACGCGTTGGTAATCATTTATCAAAACTCTCTAGACTTTGGGCAGGTCCCGGCAGACTGGAAAGCAGCAAATTTCACGCCACTTTTGAAAAAGGATGTAGGCAAAAGACGGGAAACTATAGGCCAGTAAGCTTAACATCTGTAGTCGGGAAAATGCTTAAAGCTGTCATTAAGGAAGAATTAGCGAAATATTTAGAAAGGAGTGGTTCCATTAGACAGACACAGCATGGATTCAGAAAGGGCAGGTGCTGTTTGACAAACTTACTGGAGTTCTTTGAGTACATAATGAGTGCAGTGGATAGAGGGGAACAGGTGAATGTTGTATACTTGGATTTCCAGAAGGTGCCGCACAAGAAACTTATAAATAAGATGCGGATGCATGGAGTCGGAGGCAGTGTATTGGCATGGATAGTGGATTGGTTAACTGACAGAAGGCAGAGAGTTGGTATAAATGGGTGTTTCTCCGGTTGGCAGTCAGTGATGAGTGGGGTGCCGCAGGGGTCAGTGCTGGGCCCGCAGCTGTTTACCATTTACATTGATGATTTGGAAGAGGGGACTGAGTATAGCGTAGCAAAATTTTGATGTCATTAGACTGAGTGAAAAAGCAAATTGTATAGAGGATGTGGAGAGTCTGCAGAGGGATATAGATAGGTTAAGTGAGTGAGCCAAAGTCTGGCAGATGGAATACAACGTTGGTAAATGTGAGATCATCCACTTTGGAAGGAATAATGGAAGAGCAGATTATTATTTAAATGGTGAAAGACTGCAGCATGCTGTTGTGCAGAGGGACTTGGGAGTGCTTGTTCATGAATTGTAAAATGTTGGCTTACAGGTTATTAAGAAGGCAAATGGACTGTTGGCCTTCACTGCTGGAGGGATTGAATTCAAGAGCAGGGAGGTCATGATGCAACTATACAGGGTACTGGTGAGGCCGCACCTGGAGTACTGTGTGCAGTTCTGGTCTCCATACTTGAGGAAGGATATACTGGCTTTGGAGGCAGTGCAGAGGTGGTTCACCAGGTTGATTCCAGGTATGAAGGGGTTAACCTATGAGGAGAGATGGAGTCGCCTGGGACTATACTTTCTGGAACTCAGAAGAATGAGAGGGGATCTTATAGAAACATACAAAATTTTGAAAGGGATAGATAAGATAGTAGGGAAGTTATTTCCATTGGTAGGTGAGACGAGAACTAAGGGACATTTTCTCAAGATTCAGGGGAGAAGATTTAGGACAGAGATGAGGAGAAACTGTTTTTCCCAGAGAGTGGTGAATCTGTGGAATTATCTGCCCAGGGAAGCAGTTGAGGCTTCTTCACTAAATGTATTTAAGATACAGTTAGATTTTTACATAGTAGGGGAATTAGAGGTTATGGGGAAAAAGCAGGTAGTTGGAGCTGAGTTTACAGACAGATCAGCCATGATCTTATAGAACAGTGGGGCAGGCTTGATGGGCCGTATGGCCTACTCCTGTTCCTATTTCTTATGCTCTTATGTAAATGGCAATGGTCACCAATAACTGTGCAGCTGTGCATCGCAGTAGGGAGAAACACAGCGGAGCACAAGGTGTGGCTCTCCAACATCCGAGAACCCTGAATCCTTGGCCTGGACCTGCTGTCCCAGTGGGCAGCCCGTGTGGATGTGTCAGGGCAACAGTCTATCTCAGTGCTGATGCCGTGGCTCTCTGGCAAGGCAGCTCCAGGAAGCAATCGCACGGGGAGCACCACCGGTTTCACAGCGGCCCGCGGCAGTGCAGCATACCTGGCAGCGGCCAAACACAACACAGCTGAACCAGGGGCAAGCAACGGTGACGACCCTTCAGGTGATAGCCGGCGACCACCTCCCCACCATGGACCAGCAGCTGCGCAGCGAACAGGTGAGTGACCCCATGTTGGCCCGGGTGAGAGAATGGCTGACTGGAACAACGGCCGGAGTGGGCAGGGGTCTCCATCCTGGACCCGGAGACCAAGGCTCTATACTCGCCGTGGGGAACACTGGAGGTCCACGACAGCTTGCTGTTCAGGCGGTGGCAGTTGTCTGATGGTGAAAGACTCTTGCAGCTGGTGGTCCCCCGGGAGCTCTGTGCCACGGTGCTGTGGTCGGTGCACAGGCTGGTGGGGGCCGGACATCTCGGAGTGGCAAAGACATTGGGCAGGCTGTGTGATCGCTTCTACTGGCCTGGGTACAGGCAGGATGGAGCTGTTTGTGCACGGCTGCAATGCCTGCAAGTCCCAGAACGGGCCGGGTCACCAGTCCAGAGTGCCGATGCAGCGGTACATGGTGGGGGCCTCAGTAAGTGTCTATTGTGCCTCCAGGAAGAAGGGACTACCCCCGGGTGTGGAAGCCATGGGAAGGGGCTGGGAGAGGTGCTCGACCGCATCTCCGATGTGGTATATCGGGTGCGGTTACCTGAGCGGCAGAATGCAGTCGTGCTGCACCAGGACCGGCTGGCACCATGTCAGCCCTTGGCCACCACTAACCCAGTGAAGCTGAAGGAAGGAAGTGACACTCCGGGTGCCCTGCCTTTTGCATCGCAAAATCCAGGTGGCAGTGTCCACGCCCACCAGAACTTTTGGACCTTGCTATGGACCCTGGGGTTACTGGGGATGGCTGACCCCTTGGATGGGGGCAGTGTGACGATCTGGGTGGGGCGTGGTTGACAGCCTGCCCCTGCATTTCTAATGACTAGTACTGTTTATTTTTCTTGTGTTAAAATGCTTTTGTGGGATTATGGTGGGAAGTTCCAGTTCATTTATTGTTACAAGATGTATGTACACAGCTTACACCCCGAGTTAATCAGTGACAACCAGGAAAGACTGGGTGACAACCACGAAAAGAGTGGTGACGACTGGAGAGTCAGTGACAGCCCGGAGAGACGGCAACCAGGGCAGAACGGGCTGGCAACCCAATCGGCGTCCTCTGAGAGGAGGACCCCCACAAAAGCCACAAAGAATCTAAGGAAAAGATACCCCCAGGGGTGCCCGAGAGGGGGGGGGGGAGGATGAGCACCCCAGCCAGATGGACACAATGACATCAGACCCAGGCAATGAACAAACGACGATGAGGAAGCAGTGTGCATGTGGCAAAATCTGCAAGAACGATCGCGGCTTGAAGATCCACCAAGCGAGGATGAAGTGTTTGGCAGGAGCAGGAGCAGCACAACACGCAGGTGTCCAACCTGGTGAGACGAAGGAGGGGCCAGGCCCAGAGTCACCCCATAGTGCCCGGAACCTCCAAGTGTTGCAAACTAATCCCTCGAACATGAAGTCTAACAGGAGGCAGATCAAATGGCCTGCAGCTAACATGACTTCACTGTGGAAGCAGTTTGATGACGATGTTAACCAAATTCTGGAGGCAACGGCGAAAGGAGGGGTTGATAGGAAGCTGCAAGCCATGACAACAATTATTGTTAGTATCGCAGCTGAACAGTTCGGAGAAGAGGAGAAGGAAGGCTCCAAAACATCTTACTCGAAGAACCAAAGAGCATTGAGGATCCACAACATCAGGCAGGAGATGAAAGCGCTGAAGTCACAATACAAGGAGGCTGGAGAAGAGGAGCGCATTGGCTTGGTCCAGCTGATGTGCATACTACGAAAGAAGATCAGGGTCCTCCGCCGGGCAGAGTGGCATCGGAGGCGTCGTTGTGAAAGGGCTCGAAAACCCCTTCAATTTCACCAAGGAGTTGCTGGGGGAAAAGTGCAGTGGGAAACTGGCCTGTTCGCAGGAAGACATAGACCAACATCTGAAGAAGATATATAATGATCCTGAAAGAGAGCAGGAGTTGGGAGAGTGCGACATCCTAATAGACCTACCTGAACCGGATGTGCAGTTCGACATGTCAGAACTGCAACTAAAGGAAGTCAGAGAGGTCGTCCGCAAAGCAAGGGCAAGCTCGGCTCCAGGACCAAGCAACACCTCGTACAAAGTGTACAAGAACTGCCCCAAAGTCCTGCTGCGTCTGTGGAAGATCCTGAGAATCTTCTGGAGAAGGGGGAAGATCCCAGAACAGTGGAGAGTGGCTGAAGGGGTGTGGATCCCGAAGGAGGAAAATGCCACCCAGATAGATCAGTTTCGCATCATCTCCCTGCTGTGTGTCGAGGCGAAGATCTTCTTCAGTGCAGTTTCCAACCGGTTGTGCACCTACCTAGAAAAGAACACCTATATTGATACATCAGTCCAGAAGGGTGGCATTTCAGGGATGCCGGGCTGTCTGGAGCACATCGGTGTGGTGGTGACACAGCTCATCAGGGAGGCCAGAGAGAACAAGGGCAACCTGTCAGTGTTGTGGCTTGACCTGGCAAATGCATATGGCTCCATTCCGCACAAGCTGGTGCAGCTCACACTGACCAAATATCACGTCCCCAGCAGAATCAGAGACCTTATTGCTGATTATTACAGCAACTTCAGGATGAGGGTCTCTTCAGGAGCAATTACATCAACCTGGCACAAGGTGGAGGTCAGCATCATCACAGGGTGCACTATCTCAGTGACACTGTTCTCCCTAGCTATGAACATGCTCACTAAGTCTGTTGAACCAAAGAGCAAAGGGCCCAGAATGAATTGCGCTCAACGGCAACCACCTATCAGGGCGTTCATGGATGACCTCACAGTCACCACAGAATCAGTCCCAGGCTGCCGGAGGATTCTGCAAGGGCTCGAAAAGCTGGTGGAGTGGGCCCGGATGCGTTTCAAACCTGCCAAATCAAGATTGATGGTGCTGAGGAAAGGGAAGGTGGAGAACAAGTTCCGGTTCAGCATCACAGGCACAGCCATCCCAACCATCACAGAAAAGCCAGTAAAGAGCTTAGGCAAAGTTTTTGACAGCTCTTTAAGGGACACAACATCCATTCAGGCAACCTGCACCGAGTAGGATGGCTGGCTGAAATCTGTGGACAAGTCTGGCCTACCTGGGAAGTTTAAAGCCTGGGTGTATCAGCATGGCATTCTTCCCAGAATCCTGTGGCCCCTCCTCGTCTATGCAGTTCCGATCTCGACAGTCGAAACCTTAGAGAGGAGGGTTAGCAACCACCTCAGGAGATGGCTGGGGCTGCCAAAGAGCCTGAGCAGCATCGCACTCTATGGACTCCACAACAAACTGCAACTGCCCTTCAAATCCTTGGAGGAAGAATTCAAGGTAACAAGAGCCAGAGAAGTGCTACAGTATAGGGACTCAAGTGACCTGAAGGTGGCTAGAGCAGAGATCCAAGTAAGTACTGGCAGGAAGTGGAGGGCAGAGGAAGCTGTTCAGGAGGCAGAGGCGAGGCTGCGTCACAGGAGGCTGGTGGGAGTGGTCACACGAGGCCGAGCTGGGCTAGGATCCTTTCCAACTCCCCAAATGGACACCAGAGGGAAGGAAAGGTGTCGTCTAGTTCAGGAGGAGGTGAGAGCAGTAGTGGAGGAGATGAGAGCCTGCAAGGCGGTGGGAATGAAGCAACAGGGAGCTTGGACAAGATGGAGAATGCGGTTGAGAGGAAAGTGACCTGGGCTGATCTTTGGAAAGCCGAACCACACCGCATCCAATTTCTCATCCAGGCAGTGTACGATGTGCTTCCAAGCCCATCAAACTTGCACACATGGGGCAAAGCAGAGTCATCTGCGTGCCCACTGTGCTCCAAGCAAGGAACTCTGGAGCACATCCTCAGCCGCTGTGCAAGGGCACTTGGTGAGGGACGGTACAGGTGGAGGCATGATCAGGTCCTGAAGACCATCACTGAAGCCGTCAGCGCAGGAGTTGAGTGGGTGAAGCGGTCCCGACCCTCCAAGCAGACCATTGCCCTTGTCAGAGCTGGGGAGCAGCCAATACCTGCCAAAAGACCATCTGCAGGCATTCTGACCTCTGCAAGGGACTGGCAGCTGTTGGTGGACCTCGAAGGGCAGCTGAAGTTCCCCAACCATATCGCAGCCACCACCCTGCGACCAGACATTGTCCTAGTGTCTGAGTCTACTAAGCAAGTGTTGCTGCTGGAGCTGACAGTCCCATGGGAAGGTAGCTTGGAGGAGGCCTTTGAAATGAAGCTCTCCAAGTATGCAGGACTGGTCAGCAACTGTCAGCAGGCTGGATGGAGAGCGAGGTGTCTCCCAGTGGAGGTTGGTTGTAGGGGACTCATAGCCCGTTCTTTAGTTAGGGCCTTCAGCATTTTGGGCATCGAGGGACAGAGGAAGAGGAGAGCCATCCGCAGTACCACCGATGCGGCAGAGAGGGCCTCAAGATGGCTGTGGCTCAAAAGAGGGGAGTCATGGAGTCATAAGTAGCTAGCCATCTGGACACAAGCTGGGGTCTGATCAGCCCCGGCTGGGTCACCTGGAGGAGGTTGTATGATGTTGAAAGACCCGAGACACCCGATGATTCCAGGAACATCACTGAAGATGTGTCCAGAAGCATCAATAGATGTTATGTACACAGCTTGGGTTATTCGCTTGTGTACTTGTGGGTCACCCTGACTGTAATCGGAGTGTGTGACGGTCACCTCCCCCGTCAGTGTGAGACTTGTTCGGTTCACTTTCTGGGTCATGGTCTGTTTTGTGTCTATCACAATAAAACCGTTGTTGAGTGAAAGAGCTTCCTCAGTCTGTCATTATGCACCAAATGCTTGCCACAATATTTAAGACAGAGGTTGAGTGATTCTTGATTGGTCAGGACATGGTGGGATACGGGGAGAAGGCAGGAGACTGGGGCTGAGAGGAAAGTTGGATCAGCCATGCTGAAATGGCGGAGCAGACTTGATTGGGGTAAATGGTCTAATTCTCCTCCTATATCTTGTGGTCTGATCATGTTTCATAACAGGTAACTGTGGACTAATTTCTTTCTGAACATGCCAGTGATTATAAACCCAATTCTGATTCCGACATTATTTTTACAGGCTAAAAATATTTTAAACTGAAATGGTTTGATTAAATACAATTTAGAAAAAAGACACCTATTAACATTTGAACCTGTTTTCATCATTTAATAAAATCAACACAAAATCTGATTGTATCATCAGCTCCTCTGCTACTCTGACCTTTTAACCTTATTTGTGATAGAAATTGCAATTACATTGGACAGACTGTATGTCTTACAAGAGTGAATGGATCCACTGAGTCAGATCTCACTGGGCAAGCATGCTCTGTCATCCACACTTACTGGACTGCACAAAGTGGATGCTACTTGAAGGTCTTCCACATCTGAGTTACAAACCAGCAGCATGGTTGTATCTCAAGCAGCAATTATGTTGCTTGAGAGCCTGTAAGGCTGGATTGGGACTCTACCAGTTGTGAAACATACGTATCTTTTAACAGTTTTAAAAATCATTAAAATGAAGGAAACAATATTTGACCAGTTCACATACTTTAAAAATAAGGAAATTATTAAGCAAAATCATATTAATTTAACTTTGCCTCCTATATCTTTGCCCTAAACATGCGACTGTTTTAGTTGCCAAGCACGGCAATTCAAATTGAAACTGCAGGCAAAATATCACACACTGAGTATTCAAGAATTCATTCGTAGTTAAAATATCAGATATTGTTCAATGGACAAAAAATTTATCAAATATTTTAGTAACACACACAAAAAATGCTGGTGAACGCAGCAGGCCAGGCAGTATCTACAGGAGGAGGTACAGTCGATGTTTCGGGCTAAGACCCTTCATCAAGACTAAGTGAAAGAAGAGATAGTAAGAGTGGGAGGGGGAGATGGAGATCCAAAATGATAGAAGACGACAGGAGGGGGAGGGATAGAGCTAAGAGCTGGAAAGTTGATTGGCAAAAGGGATATGAGAGGATCATGGAATGGGAGGCCTAGGGAGAAAGAAAAGGGGGAGGGGGGAAGCCCAGAAGATGGGCAAGGAGTTATAGTGAGAGGGACAGAGGGAGAAAAAAAAAGAGAAAAAAGGGGGAAAGAAATAATAATAATAATAAATAAATAAAGGATGGAGTACCAAGGAGAGGTGGGGCATTAACGGAAGTTAGACAAGTCAATGTTCATGGCATCAGGTTGGAGACTACCTGGACGGAATATAAGGCGTTGCTCCTCCAACCTGAGTGTGGCTTCATCTTGACAGTACAGGAGGCCGTGAATAGACATATCAGAATGGGAATGGGACGTGGAATTAAAATGTGTGGCCACTGGGAGATCCAGCTTTCTTTGGCGGACAGAGCATAGGTGTTCAGCGAAACGGTCTCCCAGCCTGTGTTGGGTCTTGCTAATACATAGAAGGCCGCATCAGGAGCACCGGACGCAGTATATTACCCCAGCCAACTCACAGGTGAAGCGTCACCTCACCTGGAAAGACTGTCTGGGGCCCTGAATGGTGGTGAGGGAGGAAGTGTAAGGGCATGTGCAGCACTTGTTCTGCTTACAAGGATAAGTGCCGGGAGGGAGATCAGTGGTAAGGGATTTGTGGGGGGGGGGGGGGGGGAGATGAATGGACAAGGGAGTCACGTAGGGAGCGATCCCTGCGGAATCACTTTGGATCATTGGGATCTCTTCTGGGGAAGGTGGGACCTGCACAGATTGGATGGGTTGCACCTGAACTTGAGAGGGAGCAATATCCTTGCAGGTAGCTTTGCTAGCATGGTTCGGGAGAGTTTAAACTAATTTGCAAGGGGGATGGGACCTGGAGCGATAGAGCAGTGAAAGAAGTGCATGGAGTAAAGCCAGATCTAACATACAGAGAGGCTTTGAGGAAAGAGAAGCAGAATAAACGGTGTAAAGGTAGTAAGGTAGAAGGGCTAAAGTGTGTGTACCTCAATGCAAGAAGCACCAGGAACAAAGGCGATGAACTGAGAGCTTGGATACATACATGGAATTATGATGTAGTGGCCATTACAGAGACTTGGCTGGCACCAGGGCAGGAATGGATTCTCAATATTCCTGGATTTCAATGCTTTAAAAGGGATGGGGGAGTGAGGAGGGGTGGCATTACTGGTCAGGGATACTATTACAGCTACAGAAAGGGTGGGTAATGCAGCAGGATCCTCTTTTGAGTCAGTATGCGTGGAAGTCAGGAACAGGAAGAGAGCAGTTACTCTTTTGGGGGTATTCTATAGGGCCCCTGGTAGCAGCAGAGATACAGAAGAGCAGATTGGGAGGCAGATTTTGGAAAGGTGCAAAAATAACAGGGTTGTTATCATGGGTGACTTTAACTTCCCTAATATTGATTGGCACTTGATTAGTTCCAAGGGTTTAGATGGGGCAGAGTTTCTTAAGTGTGTCCAGGATGGATTCCTGTCACAGTATGTGGACAGGCTGACTAGGGGGAATGCTTTACTAGATCTAGTACTAGGTAATGAACCGGGTCAGGTCACAGATCTCTCAGTGGGTGAGCATCAGGGGACAATAACCACTGCTCCCTGGCCTTTAGCATTATCATGGAAAAGAATAGAATCAGAGAGGAAAATTTTTAATTGGGGAAGAGCAAATTATGAGGCTATAAGGCTAGAACTTGCGGGTGTGAATTGGGATGATGTTTTTGCAGGGAAATGTACTATAGACATATGGGCGATGTTCAGAGATCTCTTGCAGGATGTTAGGGATAAATTTGTCCTGGTGAGCAGGATAAAGAATGGTAGGCTGAAAGAACCATGAGTGACAAGTGAGGTGGAAAATCTAGTCAGGTGGAAGAAGGCAGCATACATGAGGTTTAGGAATCAAGGTTCAGATGGGTCTATTGAGGAATATAGGGAAGCAAGAAAGGAGCTTAAGAAGGGGCTGAGAAGAGCAAGAAGGGGGCATGAGAAGGCTTTCGTGAGTAGGGTACAGGAAAACCCGAAGGCATTCCTCAATTATGTGAAGAAAAAAAGTATGACAGGAGTGAAGATAGGACCGATTAGAGATAAAGGTGGGAAGATGTGCCTGGAGGCTGTGGAAGTGAGCGAGGTGCTCAGTGAATACTTCTCTTCGGTATTCACCAATGAGAGGGAACTTGATGATGGTGAGGACAATATGAGTGAGGTTGATGTTCTGGAGCATGTTGATATTAAGGGAGAGGAGGTGTTGGAGTTGTTAAAATACATTAGGACGGATAAGTCCCCGGGGCCTGACGGAATATTCCCCAGGCTGCTCCACGAGGCGAGGGAAGAGATTGCTGAGCCTCTGGCTGGGATCTTTATGTCCTCGTTGTCCATGGGAATGGTACTGGAGGATTGGAGGGAGGCGAATGTTGTCCCCTTGTTCAAACAAGGTAGTAGGGATAGTCTGGGTAATTATAGACCAGTGAGCCTTACGTCTGTGGTGGGAAAGCTGTTGGAAAAGATTCTTAGGGATAGGATCTATGGGCATTTAGAGAATCATGCTCTGACCAGGGACAGTCAGCATGACTTTGTGAAGGGCAGATCGTGTCTAACAAGCCAGATAGAGTTCTTTGAGGAGGTGACCAGGCATATAGATGAGGGTAGTGCAGTGGATGTGATCTATATGGATTTTAATAAGGCATTTGACAAGGTTCCACATGGTAGGCTTATTAAGAAAGACAGAAGGCATGGGATCCAGGGAAGTTTGGCCAGGTGGATTCAGAATTGGCTTGCCTGCAGAAGGCAGAGGGTCGTGGTGGACGGAGTACATTCAGATTGGAGGATTGTGACTAGTGGTGTCCCACAAGGATCTGATCTGGGACATCTACTTTTCGTGATTTTTATTAATGACCTGGATGTGGGGGTAGATGGGTGGGTTGGCAAGTTTGCAGACGACACAAAGGTTGGTGGTGTTGTAGGGGATTGTCGAAGATTGCAGAGAGACATTGATAGGATGCAGAAGCGGGCTGAGAAGTGGCAGATGGAGTTCAACCCAGAGAAGTGTGAGATGGTACACTTTGGAAGGACAAACTCCAAGGCAGAGTACAAAGTAAATGGCAGGATACTTGGTAGTGTGGAGGAGCAGAGGGATCTGGGGTTACATGTCCACAAATCCCTGAAAGTTGCCTCACAGGTAGATAGGGTAGTTAAGAAAGGTTATGAGGTGTTAGCTTTCATAAGTCGAGGGATAGAGTTTAAGAGTCGCGATGTAATGATGCAGCTCTATAAAACTCTAGTTAGGCCACACTTGGAGTACTGTGTCCAGTTCTGGTCGCCTCACTACAGGAAGGATGTGAAAGCATTGGAAAGGGTACAGAGGAGATTTACCAGGATGTTGCCTGGTTTAGAGAGTATGGATTATGATCAGAGATTAAGGGAGCTAGGGCTTTACTCTTTGGAGAGAAAGAGGATGAGAGGAGACATGATAGAGGTGTACAAGATAATAAGAGGAATAGATAGAGTGGATAGCCAGCACCTCTTCCCCAGGCCACCACTGCTCAATACAAGAGGACATGGCTGTGAGGTAAGGGGTGGGAAGTTCAAGGGGGATATTAGAGGAAGGTTTTTCACTCAGAGAGTGGTTGGTGCGGGGAATGCACTGCCTGAGTCAGCGGTGGAGGCAGGTACACTAGTGAAGTTCAAGAGACTACTGGACAGGTATATGGAGGAATTTAAGGTGGGGGGTTATATGGGTGGTAGGGTTTGAGGGTCAGCACAACATTGTGGGCCAAAGGGCCTGTAATGTGCTGTACTATTCTATGTTCTGTTCTATGTTCTAAACCAGAAAGGGGGGTGGGGAGGGAAAGATGTGCTTAGTTGTGGGATCCCGTTGTAGGTGGCGGAAGTTATGGAGAATTATATGTTGGACCCGGAGGCTGGTGGGTTAGTAGGTGAGGACAAGGGGAACCCTATTCCTAGTGTGGTGGCGGGAAGATGGGGTGAGAGCAGATGTGCGTGAAATTGGAGAGGTGCGTTTGAGAGCAGAGTTGATGGTGGAGGAAGGGAAGTCCCTTTCTCTAAAAAAGTAGGACATCTCCTTCGTCCTGGAATGAAAAGCCTCATCCTAAGAGCAGATGCGGTGGAGACAGAGGAATTGCGAGAAGGGGATGGCATTTTTGCAAGACAGGGTGGGAAGAGGAATCGTCCATTAGCTGTGAGTCAGTACGCTTATAGTAGACATCAGTAGATAAGATGTCTCCAGAGATAGAGACAGAAAGATCAAGAAAGGGGAGGGAGGTGTTGGAAATGGACCAGGTAAACTTGAGGGCAGGGTGAAAGTTGGAGGCAAAGTTACTGAAGTCAACGAGCTCAGTATGCATGCAGGAAGCAGCGCCAATGCAGTCGTTGATGTAGCAAAGGAAAAGTAGGGGACAGATACCAGTATAGGCTTGGAACATGGATTGTTCCACAAAGCCAACAAAAAGGCAGGCATAGCTGGGACCCATACGGGTGTCCATAGCTGCACCTTTAGTTTGGAGGAAGTGGGAGGAGCCAAAGGAGAAATTATTAAGAGTAAGGACTAATTCCGCTAGATGGAACAGAGTGGTGGTACGGGGGAACTGGTTAGGTCTTGAATCCAAAAAGAAGCAGAGAGCTTTGAGACCTTCCTGGTGGGGGATGGAGGTATATAGGGACTGGATATCCATGGTGAAAATAAAGCAGTGGGGGCCAGGGAACTTAAAATCATTGAAAAAATTCAGAGTGTGAGAGGTGTCACGAACATAGGTGGGAAGGGATTGAACAAGGGGGGATAAAACAGTGTCGAGGTATGCAGAAATGAGATAAAACAGTGTCAAGGTATGCAGAAAGTGTCACAGGCGACACTTCACCTGTGAGTCGGCTGGGGTCATATACTGCGTCCGGTGCTCCCGATGTGGCCTCCCTTATATTGGAGAGACCCGACGCAGACTGGGAGATCGTTTCGCTGAACACCTACGCTCTGTCCGCCAGAGAAAGCAGGATCTCCCAGTGGCCACACATTTTAATTCCATGTCCCATTCCCATTCTGCTATGTCTATCCACAGCCTCCTCTACTGCCAAGATGAAGCCACACTCAGGTTGAAGGAACAACACCTTATATTCCGTCTGGGTAGCCTCCAACCTGATGGCATGAACATTGACTTCTCTAACTTCTGTTCATGCCCCATCTCCCCTTCGTACCCCGTCCCTTATTTGTTTGTTTGTTTATTCATTTATTTTTTTCTTTCCCCCTTTTTTCCCTCTTTTTTTTTCTGACACCATGTTAGAATGATAGAATCAAAGTACAGCACAGAAACAGGCCCTTCAGCCCATCCAGTCCATGCCAAGAGCACTGAACTGCCTACTCCCATCAAACCGCATCGGGACCATCGCCCTCCACACCCCAACCATCCATGTACAGATCCAAACTTTGCTTAAATGCCAAAATTGATCTCACGTGCTGGTAGCTCATTCCGCACTGTCGCGACCATCCGAGTGAAGACGTTTCTCCTCATGTTCCCCCCAATTCACCTCTCACTCTCAAACCACGATCCTCGGCCGCAGTCCCTCTTTCCCTCTCACTATAACTTCTTGCCCATCCTCTGGACTTCCCCCCCACCCTTTCTTTCTCCCTAGGCCTCCCATCCCATGATCCTCCCCCTTCTCCAGCCTCGTATCCCTTTTGCCAATCAACTTTCCAGCTCTTAGCATCACTCCCCCTCCTGTCTTCTATCATTTCGGATCTCCCCCCTCCCACTTTCAAATCTCTTACTATCTCTTCTTTCAGTTAGTCCTGACAAAGGGTCTCAGCCTGAAATGTTGACTGTACCTCTTCCTATAGATGCTGCCTGGCCTGCTGCATTCACCAGCATTTTTTTGTGTGTGTTGCTTGAATTTCCAGCATCTGTAGATTGTGTATGTGTAATCAAATATTTTAATCCATATTTGCATGCAAGCTTTTAAAATAAACGACACTCACCTTGAATTTGCCATCTGATGAGAAAATGCTCACCCACTTGTTATCATAATCAGCAATGATAATATCACCACTTGGATGCACAGCCACACCCGTTGGACGTTGCAGCTGACCAGGCGATCGTCCACGAACACCAAACCGGTTTTTAAACTGTCCGCTATTCGAGAAAATCTGGAATAAAAGTTTATAACATCTTGCATGATGCTCGGGCACGAATCCACAGTATTTGTTTTATATATAAATAAAAGGCAACATTTTGTTCCTGAACTTACAATACAGAATGGAATCAAGTTCTGTGAAGACCCAAAATGATCAACTATAGCAGTACAAAAGAAAAACATAAGACCATAAGACATAGGAGCAGAATTAGGTCAGTCAGCCTATCGTCTGTTCTGCCATTCCATCATGGCTGATCACGGATACCACCCAACCCCATACACCTGCCTTCTCGCCATATCCTTTGATGCCCCAACCGATCAGTAAAACAATGAAATTCCAACTTAAATATACCCATGGACATGGCCTCCACTACAGTCTGTGGCAGAGCATTCCACAGATTCACTACACTCTGGCTAAAAAAAAAATTTCCTCCTTACCTATATTCTAAAAGGTTGCCCCTCAATATCTCTTCAGCAAACTCTCTCAGGACTCTGAAATGTAGTCCATCTGGCCCAGGTGACTTATCCACCTTAAGACCTTTGAGTTCGCCTAGCACTTTTTCCTTTGATAGCAATGGCCCTCACTCCTGCTCTCTGACAGTCACGGACCTCTGGCACACTGCGTGGTAAGCATTCCTTTACATTAAACTCTCTAATAAGATCTGGGTTATTACACAATATCCAATCTAAGATAGCCTTTCGCCGAGTAGGCTCAAGCACAAGCTGCTCTAAAAAGCCATCTCGTAACCATTCAACAAATTCCCTCTCTTACAATCCGACACCAACCTGATTTTTCCAATCCCCTTGCATTTGAAGCCCCCCCATTACAATTGTGTCATTACTCTTATTGTATTCCTTTTCAGCTCCCTTTCAATCTCAACCACACATCTTGGCTACTATTTGGAGGCCTATATATGATTCCCATAATGTTTTTTACCCTTGCAGTTTATTAATTCCACCCACAAAGATTCAACATTCTCTGATCCTATGTCACCTCTTTCTAAAGATGTAATTCCATCTCTTATCAACAGAGACACACCACTGCCTATGCCTTCCTGCCTGTCCTTTTGATACAAAGTTTATCCTTTGATGTTAAGCTCCCAAATATGACCTCAGATTCCAGTGTTACCTGTCCCTTTTGTACAGGTTCCACCTTCCCCAAACGAGGTCCCAATTATTCAGAAATCTGAATGCCTGCCCCCTGTTCCAATTCTTCAGCCATGCATTTATCTGCCACCTCATTCTATTCCCATCCTCACTGTCATGTAGCACAGGCAGCAATCCCAAGATTACTACCCTTGAGGTCCTGCTTCCGAACTTGCTTCCTAACTTCCTGTATTCTGTTTTCAGGATCTCCTCACTTTCTCTTCCTATATATGTACCACGACTTCTCGCTGCTCACTCTCCTTTTTCAGGATATTGTGGATGTGTCCAGAAAGATTTTGGACCCTGGCACTTGTGAGGAAAACTACCATCTGTTTTTCCTTTTCATGTCCACAGAATCATCAATCCATTCCCCTGACTATACAGTCCCCTATCACTGCTGCCACCTTCCGTTCCCTACCCTTCTGAGTCACTGTTACTTCCCCCAGGTAGGTTGTCACCACCAACGGTACTCAAAATGGAGTACATATTGTTGAGGGGGACAAAATATATATATTTATTAATGAACATATTTATCATAACACAGCCAGTTAGGAGACATCTGCATTTTATAGGAAAACAACTGAGCACAACTGAGCACAATTACATAGAACATTTACAACTGAGCACAACTGAGCACAACTGAGCACAATTACATTAACATTTCATCTACATCAAAGTTCGCTTGAATAAAGCAGTCAAA
This sequence comes from Mobula birostris, assembly GCF_030028105.1. NCBI lineage: Eukaryota > Metazoa > Chordata > Chondrichthyes > Myliobatiformes > Myliobatidae > Mobula > Mobula birostris. The sequence continues at coordinate 105,289,724 of NC_092373.1, read as the reverse complement.
AAATTCTAATGTGCCCTAATGCTAAATTCCATAGCAGCATTTCAACAGCCATAAGGATATGCAATCATTAAATTCAGTAGGGCCTGAAATCTGAGTTCCTAGCATTTATAGGAGGATTACCTTATCCAACATAAGCATCAGATATAATCTGGACAAATGTAGGCCTGCAAGTCTAATGTTGCTGACATGATATCAACCGCTCCGACATTTCAAAGTTCAAGCTCAAAGCGAGTTTATGATCAGAGTACATATATGTACCATATACAACCCTGAGATTCATACTCCTGCCAGCAATCACAGTATATACAAGAACACAAAAGAATCAATGGAAGACCACACCCAGCAGGATGGACAAATAACCAATGGGCAAAAGACAGACTGTGCAAATACAAAAAGGAAAAAGGAATAAATAAGCAATAAATATCGAGAATATGAGATGAATTGTTTTTGAAAGTGATTCCATAAATTGTGGGAACAGTTCAGTGATAGGATGAGTGAAGTTGTTCAAGAGCCTGACGGCTGAAGGATAATAACTGTTCCTGAACCTGGTGGTGTGAGTCTTGAGGCTCCTGTACTTCTTCCTGGTTTCAGCAGCAAGAAGAGAGTACAGTCGACGTTTCGGGCTGAGACCCTTTGTCGGGACTCACAAAGGACTCACTTTGTCCTGACAAAGGGTCTCGGCCCAAAACGACAGCTGTATGTACCTCTTCCTATAGATGCTGCCTGGCCTGCTGCATTCCACCAGCATTTTGTGTGTGTTGCTTGGAGTATTTTTGAAGTTCATATATATTGTTCTGTCTCTTCCTTGCAATGTGCTGAGTGAGGCCAAACTGAACCCACATGTCAGTGCTTTAAGATGGCCAGTGATCACTCAAGCATTACCAGTCCTGTGGTATGCCAGATTGACAAACAGTTTCTGATCTGCAGCATTTGCCCGGATCATTACAAAATTCCCAAAGTTCTTCCTTGTTTACACACCTTTTATGAGAGGTGGGTGAAACCTTTTTCAAATTTGACTGAAGTTTGTGGAAACCAAAACAAAAACTAAACCTGAAGATCATAAGACAAAGAAGCGGAGTGAGGCCATTTGGCCCATCGAGTCTGTTCCACCATTCAATCATGGCTGATCATTTTTTCACCTCCTCAGTCCAGTCCCCAGCCTCTCTCCATGGCTAATCAAGAACCTAACAATCTCTGCCTTAAATACACCCAACAACCCAGCCTCCACAGCGGGTTAAAGAACCAGCAGAAATGGAAAAACACCTGGAGTCTAGTATTGCTATTTTCTAAAGCTCATTTATTAGTAACTACGCAATACAGTAATAAAAATTCAGGTATATCAGACAGGTTAACAATGATTATAAGTGTGGAAATAATAGACCCAAGCTTCTTCGAGCTTACGAGGTAATTGGATACAGTCTTACAATGATAGGTAGAGCTCAGTTCGTATTATTGAGTTGAGTAGTGTTGGAGAGAGAGAGGTATTTAGTTCTTCAGGTAAGCTGATGCCGTCGATCTTCTGTTGTCCTCTGAAATCCTTTATAAGTCACCGAATGTGACCACAAGGGGACCATCTTCTGTGGGTGAGATATCAACCCAGATGAGGGTTCTGCACACTAATAACTTCCCACCTTTTTCACACTGTGAGAGCCACTGATCGATCCTCCAAAAAACTCACTTTTCTGAGGGCACAACAAAACTCATCCAGTGTCCAAAACCATATGTGTCTAACAACCAGCTGACCTTGTATTTATCTCTGCATGCTAAACACCAGCTGTCCATCACAATAACGCCGCCCGCGGTTACCATGACGACTCATGAGCTGTTCATTTCTCTCTCTCTCTCTCTCTCTCTGTAACAACCTGTTTGTGCTGTACAGCTGCATGCTCTCTCTCTCTCTCTTTTTAAAGTCACAGTCCAGAAGGGATAATTCAGGATCCTATCACAAACTGTGGTAACAAATTCCACAAATTCACCACCCTCTAGCTAAAGAAATTTCTCCACAGCTCAGTTTTAAATGGACGTCCCTCTATCCTAACACTGTGCCCTCTTGTCCTAGACTCCCCCACCATGGGAAACATCCTTTCCACATCTACTCTGTCTAGCATTTCAACATTTAAAAGGTTTTAATGAGACCTATCCCTCCCCACCAACCCTTCTAAATTCCAGCGAGTACAGGCCCAGAGATATCAAATGTTCCTCATATACAAGATAAAACTTTTATTTATCCCAAAGGAAATTATTGTTGCAAGGATGCTCAGTCAGAAATATAAACTTTAAAGTACAAAATGTAAGCAGTGAGGTATGAAAAAATACAAAATGTTCATTAAAAGGTAATAGTAAAAAATACAGAGGTGCAATGAAACCATACACTTATATACTGAGGAGGAGGAGTTGTTGAGTCTTAGAGCCACAGGGAGAAAGGATCTCCTGTGAGGTTCAGTGCAATCAGTCTGTTACTAATGGTGCTCCTTTTTGTCCAGTATGTCATGGATGGGGTGAGAGGGCCTGTCCATAATGCTCCGTAGTTTCTACAGCATGGTTCTCTGAGACACAACCACCAGGGAATCCAGTTCCACCCCCAGAACAGAACCAGCCTTCCTGATGGATTTATCGATTTTGGCATCAGTTGCTCTCACCCTGCTGCCCCAGAATGCTAGCCACCACTGAGCCGTAGAACATCTGCAGCATAGTACTGCCGACGTTGAATGACCGGAGCCTCCTCAGGAAGTACAGTTGACTCTGTCCCTTCTTGTACAGAGCCCCTGTACTTTTAATGCAGTGCAGTTTATTGTTCAGCTAAGTTCCCAGGTATTTGTAGTTCCAGACGACTTTCAGATCCGTTCCCTTAATGGAGATGGGAGTGCAGGGTGTTTTCACTTTCCTGAAGTCCACCAACTCAATTGTCTTAATGATGTTGAGCTGCAGGTGATTCAGCCCACAGCACTGACCAAAGTTATCCACCACTCTTCTGTACTCAGCCTCTTGACCCGGCTAACAAGTCCTTCTGCAGCCTTCCTGTTTCCTCAACACTACGTGCCCCTCTACCAATTTTTGTATCATCTGCAAACTTGACAACAAAGCCATCTACCCCTGCGGAACACCACTAGCCACTGGCACACAACCAGAAAAGGATCCTTTTATTCTCACTCGCTGCCTCCTCCCAATCAGCCAATGCTCTAACCCTACCAGTAACTTTCTTGTAATACCATGGGCTCTTAACTTGGTAAGCAGCCTCATTTGCAGCACCTTGTCAAAAGCCTTATGAAAGTCCAAATATACAACATCTCCTGCATCTCCTTTATCTATCCTACTTATAATCTCCTCAAAAAATTCCAACAGGTTTGCCAGGCAAGATTTTCCCTGAAGGAAACCACCCTGACTTTGTCCTGTGTCCTCAAGAACAACCTCATCATTAACAATTGTCTCCAACATCTTCCCAACCACTGAGATCAGGCTAACTGGTCTACAATTTCCTTTCTGTTGCCTCCCTCCTTTCTTAAAGAGTGGAGTGACATTTGCAATTTTCCAGTACTTTGGAACCATGCTGGAGTCCAATGATTCTTAAAAATTTATTACTAATGCCTCCACAATCTCTACCATTATCTTTTTCAGAACCTTAGGGTGCATTTCATCTGGTCTGGGTGACCTGTGTACCTTTCAGCTTTTTGAACACCTTCTCCCTTGTAATAGTAACTGCACTCACTTGTCTTCCTCAGTTTTCCCAGATACCCAAGCCATTGCTGCTCTGCTGTCATCCCTACCAGCATCTCCTTCCAATTTACTTTGGCCAACGCCCCTCTCATACCATTGTAATTTCCCTTGCTCCGCTGAATTACTGCTATGTCAGCCTTTACTTTCTCCCTATCAGATTTTAAGTTGAACTTAATCATATTGTGATCACTGTGTCCTAAGGGTTCCTTTATCTTCAGCTCCCAAATCACCTCCAGTACATTCTATAACAACACCCAATCCAGTATAACACTGATCCCCATGTAGGCTCAACGGCAAACTGCTCTAAAAAGTCATCTCATAGGCATTCAACAAACTCATTCTCTTGAGATCCATTACCAACCTGATTTTCCTAATTGACCTGCATGTTGAAATCTCCCATGACTATTATAACATTGCCCTTCTGACATGACTTTTCTATTTCCTGTTGGAATCTGTGGTCCATCTCCCAGCTACTGTGGGGAAGCCTGTATATAACTGCAGTTTCTTAACTCAACCCACAAGGATTCAACATCTTCAAATCCTATATCACATCTTGCTACTGATTTGATGCCATTCTTTACCAGCAGAGCCATACCACCCCCTCTGCGTACCTTCCTATCCCTCTGATACAACATGTAACCTTGGACATTCAGCTCCCAACTACAACCATCCTTCGGCTGCGATTCAGTGATGGCCACAACATCATACCTGACAATCTGTAAAAGTGCAACAAGATCATCCACTTACTTCTTATACCCCGTGCATTGAGATTTAACACTTTGAGTGCTGCATTTGCTATTTTAGATTCTGCATAGTTAATGCACTGATACTCACCCTACTGACTACAATTTTTTCCCTATCATCTGCCTGCCTTCCTGACAGCTGACTGCACACTATCTTTCTTATTTACCATCTGTCTTATCCTAGGTCCTTCATTCTGGTTTCCACCCTCTGCTTAAACCTTCCCCAATAGATCTAACAAACCATGAAAATATTGGTACCCCTTGGGCTCAGGTGTAACCCGTCCCTTTTGTACACGTCATGCCTCCCCCAGAAGAGATCCCAATGATCCAAGAATCTGAAGCCCTGCCCCCTTCACCAGCTTCTCAGCCATGCATTTATCTGCCTAATCATCCTGTTTCTACCCTCACTGGCATGTGGCACAGGCAGCAAACCAGAATTGCTACCTTTGAGGTCCTGCTTCTCAGCTTTCTGCCTCACTCTCTAAATTCTCTCTTCAGAACCTCGTTGCTTTTCCTACCTATGTCATTGGTACCAATATGTACCAAGACATTTGGCTGCTCTCCCATCCTCTCCAAAATTTTGTGGACGTGATGAGATATCCCTGACCCTGGCACCTGGGAGACAACATACCATCTGGTGTCCCGTTCTTGTCCACAGAATCTCCTGTCTGCTTCCCTCTCTATTGAGACTCCTATTACTACTGCTCCCCTCTTCTCTCTCTTCCCCCTCTGCACCATGTGCTCAGTGCCTGTCACCCGGTCTCCATGGCATTCCCCTGGGAGGTCATCCGCCACAGTATCAAAATCAGTATACTCATTACAGAGGGGAGTGGGCACAGGGGTGCTCTCTGCTAACTGCCTATTTGCACAGAGGACCCTGCTGGCCATTTCCTGGCCCCCAATACCTCATCTTACAGTCATAGAGAATTACAGCACAGAAACTGGCTCTTCAGCCATCAAATCCACTCTGAAACCATTTAAACTGCCTACTCTCAGCAGCCTATACTAGGACCATAGCCCTCCATACCCCTATCATCCGTATACATATCTAAACTTCTCTTAAATATTGAAATCGAGCTCACATGGAAAAACTTGTGTTTGTAGCTCATTCCACACTCTCACCTTTTCTGAGTGAAAAAGTTTCCCCTCATGTTCCCCTTAAACTTCTCACTTTTCATTCTTAACCCATGACCTCTGATTGTAGTCCCACCCAACCTCAGTGGAAAAAGGCTGCTTGTACTTACCCTGTCTATACTCCTCACAATTTTGTATACCTCTATCAAATCCCTCCTCAATCTTCTATGTTCTAAGAAATAAAGTCCTAACGTATTCAATCTCTCCCTATAACTCAGGTTCTCCAGTCACAGCAACATCCTTGTAAATTTTCTCTGTACTCTTTCAAACTTACTCACCTATTTCCTGTAGGTAGGAGACCAAAACTACACACAATACTCCAAATTAGGCTTCAACAACATCTTATACAACTTCAACATAACAACATATCTCCTGCACTCAATGCATTGATTTATGAAGGCCAATGTGCCAAAAGCTTTTTTAAAGACGCTTTCAACCTGTGACAACACTTACAATGAATTATGGACCTGTATTCTCAGATGCCTTTGATCTACCACACTCCTCAGTGCCCTACCGTTCACTGTGTAACACCTACCCTGTTTGATCCTACCAAAGTGCAACTCATCGTATTTGTCTGCATTAAATTCCATCGGCCATTTTTCAGCCGATTTTCTGACTGATCCAGATTCCACTGCAAGCTCTGATGGTCTTCCTTACTGTCCACTACACCCCAATCTTGGTGTCATTCACAAATCTGCTGATCCAGTTAATCGCATTATCATCCAGATTGTTGATATAGATGGCAAACAACAGACCCAGCACCGATCCCTGTCTGTACTCTGTTTATGGTCTATGACTTCACTGCTACTTTGCCTTACATCTATACACCCTGTATCCATCTCCCGAGGAAATACAGATGTAAAAACCCCATTTCCGATCGTCTCCATTTCTTTTGGCTCCAAGCACAGGTGAGCACTCTGGTAATCATGTTTTCCTTTCTGATTTCCCTCTGAAGTGTACCTGTACATCTCTTATCATCAGAGTATTTGCTTGATGCAAGTTGCCTGACTTCCTATCGACCTCCTTTTTCCTTTCTGCAACCTCAACACTCCCAGTCAACCAGGGCTCTCAAATACTGCCAGTTTTGCTTTAACTCCAGCTTGATCACACAGTCCCCTAAACTCTTCCTCACCTCACTTTGAAAATCATCTTCCTTGGTAGATGTTCCCCTACTGAACTGGCTTGCTTTAACATTTCCCATCTGTCCCACTACTGCTTTGGGTTTGGTCCACCTTTCAACACCAGACTAGGCTAAACCTTCCTAAATCATACTCACAAAGCTCCTCACCAAAATATTTGTTCCTCTTCCAGTTCAGCTCTTACCCTTCTCTCATGTACACGTGCAGAATGCTTTCAGTTCTGCTCACTGCACTATACAAGAGGCATAACTGCACTGTAAAGTGTGCATATCTTTAGTTAGATTATGAAGACACGCAGTCCTCTTTTATTGTCATTTAGTAATGTATGCATTAAGAAATGATACAATATTTCCTCCAGTGTGATATCACAAACCACAGGGCAAACCAAGCCTGAAAAAAACTAACAAAACCACATAATTATAACATATAGTTACAACAGTGCAACAATACCATAACTTGCTGAAGAAGTCCATGAGCACAGTAAAAGTTCAAAGTCTCTCAAATGCCCCACATCTCACGCAGACGGAGAGGAGGAGGAAAAACCCGACCACGGTCCGAGTCTGAGTCATCCGAAAACTTCGAGCTCTGATCAGCTCTCCGATACTGAGTACTGAGCGCCATCTCTATCTGAACGATTCGACCGCCTTCTCGGTCGCCAAAAGCAGGCAAGGCCAGGGATTTTGAGGCCTTCCTTCCGAAAGATTCCCGACTACGCAGTAACGACAGCAGTGAATGAGTGTTTCAGAAATTTTTCCAGATGTTCCTCTATGCTTTCATGTCAGTGTCCATCAAATCAGAATTGTCCACGGCCCCTATTTAACAGATACGATATCATTTTTCATCGGAGGGCTGCGCACGCGCGGCGCGCTGCTCTCTCTCTTCCCGCCGATAGATTGGATTAAGTTATGAAGAGAGACTGATGAGACCAGGATTGAATAGGCAAGGCCACGGGAAGACAAGATTGAGGTGCTCAAAATTACATGGCATACATATTGTATGTAGGAAACACTCCCTCTGCATAGCATCTGCGGAGAAAGAGATTTATAGTGAATCTGAGAAAGATTTTTCTTAATCCAGACCCAATATCTGTTCAGTAAGTGTTCGGAGGTGGAGCCAGCCAGGAATTTCAAAGTTTAAAAGGGAAATACAGTGGCAAAAGTTCTTTTTCAGTTTAAAGTTGCTCTGCACGCTCCTTAAGTCATTGGAGGCAGAACCAACCCCCATCAACAAAAATAAGAGAGAGCTGGTTTAGTGGAACAGCCAAATTTTGGGAGTGACTGTGTTTGAGCTGTGAGTGCAGTGCACTGTTTGATTACAAGTGTGAGGCTTTGATTCATGAGGCTTCAGTGAGCATACAGGGTTTTCCATAGAATTGATGTAGTTTGGAAAGTTCTGTCACATTAATAGGATGGAGATTTTTTTGAAGAGTGACGTAGGTGATTTATGAGGGTAGAGTTGTGAATGTGGTCTACATGGATTTTAGTTAGGTATTTGACATGGTAAGGCTAATCCAAGACTGGGATGTACAGGATCCACAGTGATTCAGCAGTTTGGATTTCAAATTGGCTTATCTATAAAAGATAGAGGGCAGTAGTTTGGGAAAGTAGCCACGCATGTTAATAGGGTGGTAAAGAAGATATATGGCATGTTTGTCCTTATTCGCTGAGGCATTGGCTTGAAAAGTCAGGATGTTACCTTGCAGCTTTCTAAAATTCTGGTGGACCTGCATCTGGTGTATTGCATTCAATTCTGCTCACCCCATTTTAGGAAAGATGTGGAGTTTTTAGAGAGGATGCTGAAGATGTTTACCTGGATCAGAAGAGAGGTTGGGTAAACTTAGGTTCTTTTCTCTAGAGCAGCAGAGACTGAGTGAAGACCTGATAGAAGTTTAAGATTCTGAGGGACATATAGAGAGAGCCACCATCTTTTCCCAGTTCTGAAAAGTCTGATACGGGAGGGAATGAGTTTAAGGTTAGAGAGAAGGAGTTTAAAGTACCACATTCAAAGATGATGTGTGGGGCAAGTTGTTTTTATTTGTTTTTTTTTTATACACATGCCATGAATGTGCTGCCAATGTCGGTAGTGAAGACGAAAATGATAGAAGCCCATAACAGGCTCTCAGGTAGGCAAAAGAATATGCAGGGAGAGAGTTCTAAACTGGAAAAAGGCCAAATTTGATGAAATGAGAAAGGATCAAAAAAGCGTCGATTGGGACAGGTTGTTCTCTCGCAAGGATGTGATTGGTAAGTGGGAGGCCTTCAAAGGAAAAATTTTGAGAGTGCAGAGTTTGTATGTTCCTGTCAGGATTAAAGGCAAAGTGAATAGGAATAAGGAACCTTGGTTCTCGAGGAATATTGGAACTCCGATAAAGAAGAGAGAGATGTGTGACATGTATAGGAAACAGGGAGTAAATAAAGTGCTTGAGTATAAAAAGTGCAAAAAAATACTTAAGAAAAAAATCAGGAGGGCTAAAAAAAGACATGAGGTTGCTTTGGCAGTCAAGGTGAAGGATAATCCAAAGAGCTTCTACAGGTATATTAAGAGCAAAAGGATAATAAGGGATAAAATTGGTCCTCTTGAAGATCAGAGTGGTCGGCTATACATGGAACCAAAAGAAATGGGGGAGATCTTAAATGGGTTTTTTGTGTCTGTATTTACTAAGGAAACTGGCATGGAGTCTATGGAAATAAGGCAAACAAGTAGTGAGGTCATGGAACCTATACAGATTGAAGAGGAGGAGGTGCTTGCTATCTTGCGGCAAATCAGAGTAGATAAATCCCCAGGACCTGACAGGGTGTTCCCTCGGACCTTGAAGAGTACTAGTGTTGAAATTGCAGGGGCCCTGGCAGATATATTTAAAATGTCGGTATCTATGGGTGAGGTGCGGAGGATTGGAGGATAGCTTATATTGTTCCGTTGTTTAAAAAAAGGCTCTAAAAGTAATCTGGAAAATTATAGGCCAGTAAGCTTGACGTCAGTAGTAGGTAAATTATTGGAAGGAGTACTAAGAGATAGGATATGCAAGTATTTAGATAGACAGGGACTTATTAGGGAGAGTCAACATGGCTTTGTGTGTGGTAAGTCATGTTTAACAAATCTATTAAGAGTTTTTCAAGGAGGTTACCTTTGACAAGGTCCCGCAGGGGAGGTTAGTTAGGAAGATTCAGTCACTAGGTATACAGGTGTCCCCTGCTTTTCGAACGTTCGCTTTACGAAACCTCACTGTTACGAAAGACCTACATTAGTTATCTATTTTCGCTAACAGAAGGTGTTTTCACTGTTACGAGAAAAAGCAGCGCACGATAAAAATCAGCACACAATCAGCGCCCCAAGTAGCTGCTCTCCCCCGGATTCGGAACAGCATTCTCACCAGTATTGCTTAAACACGTGCCTGTGAGCAGCCGTCTGCAAGATGAGTCCTAAGGTATTGGAAAAGCCCAAAAGAGCTCGTAAGGGTGTCACACTTAAGCGTTTCGATAGTGGTGAACGAAGTAAGGACAAAGTGAGTTTGGCTTGTGGAAGTTGACGAAGATGATGTTGAAGAGGTTTTGGAATCCCATGACCAAGAACTGATAGATGAAGAGCCGATGCAATTGGAAGAGGAAAGGATAACAATCAAAACCAAATTCAGTAGCGAAAGTGAAGTCGTCCAGGAACTAAACGTGAAGCAACTACATGAGATTTTCACTGCAATGATAAAGTACGACTTTAATTTTGAAAGGGTACGTCGGTTTAGGGCATACAGTACTTGCAAGATGGTTTGAGTGCTTACAAAGAACTGTATGACAGAAAAATGCGCGAGGCTCAGCAGTCAAGCAAGACTTCCACATTAACCACAGCAGACGACGAACCTCGACCTTCGACATCAAGGCGGGCAGTCATAGGAGAAGATGACCTGCCTGCCCTAATGGAAACAGACAACGATGGGATAACACCCCAGTGTCTCACCACCCCAAACCCTGGGCCGCGGACAGATACCGATCCGCGAAGAATGCAGCGGTAGCTGGGAGGCACACAGCACATCTTTAAGAAAAAAGCCGAAATAAACATGCTAATTAATTAGGTGCCGCCCAGTACATAAATGTCGGCCCAGATCAGAGGTGATTGCCGATCGCGTCACCTCTGATCTGGGCCGACAACTACGTGTCGGGTGGCACCTAATTAATTAGCATGTTTATTTCGGCTTTTTTCTTAAAGATGTGTTGTGTGTCTCCCGGCCACCGCTGTACCCCTGCATGCTTCACAGATCGGCATTGGGTCGTTGCCCGGAGGGTAGGGGTCACTGCACCACCCAAACTCTGACGACTCAGTCTAACACACCATCATCAGTGTGCTCGGCAAGCTGTCTTCCCGATTCCCGTAAGTGATACTACACTGCACATACATTATTTCTACTTTATATAGGCTGTGTATTTTTATGTGTTATTTGATATGATTTGGCAGCTTCATAGCTTAAAAGTTACTGGAGAGAGTGTTTTTGCCAACAGCGCTTGCATGAGATTTTCGCTACGGAGAACAGTGCCGGCAATGATTGTGGAAAAGTATTTCTACTTTATACAGGCTGTGTATTTATCATATCATTCCTGCTTTTACTATATGTTATTGTTATTTTAGGTTTTATGTGTTATTTGGCATGATTTGGTAGGCTACTTTTGGGTCTGTGAACGCTCACAAAATTTTCCCAATAAATAAATGGTAATTGCTTCTTTGCTTTACGACATTCCGGCTTACGAACCGTTTCATAGGAACGCTCTACCTTCGGATGGCGGGGGAAACCTGTACATGGAGAGGTAGTAAATTGGATTAGACATTGGCTCAATGGGAGAAGCCAGAGAGTGGTAGTGGAGGATTGCTTCTCCGAGTGGAGGCCTGTGACTAGTGGTGTGCTACAGGGATCAGTGCTGGGTCCATTGTTATTTGTCATCTATATCAATGATCTGGATGATAATGTGGTAAGTTGGATCAGCAAATTTGCTAATGATACAAAGATTGGAGGTGTAGTGGACAGTGAGGAAGATTTTCAAAGCTTGCAGAGGGATTTGGACCAGCTGGAAAAATGGGCTGAAAAATGGCAGATGGAGTTTAATACAGACAAGTGTGAGGTATTGCACCTTGGAAGGACAAGCCAAGGTAAAACATACAAGGTAAATGGTAGGGCACTGAGGAGTGCAGTAGAACAGAGGGACCTGGGAATACAGATACAAAATTCTCTAAAAAGTGGCGTCACAGGTAGATAGGCTCATAAAGAGAGCTTTTGGTACATTAACCTTTATAAATCAAAGTATTGAGTATAAGAGTTGGAACGTTAAGGTGAGGTTGTATAAGGCGTTGGTGAGGCCGAATTTGGAGTATTGTGTGCAGTTTTGGTCACCAAATTACAGGAAGGATACTGATAAGGTTGAAAGAGTGCAGAGAAGGTTTACAAGGATGTTTCCGGGACTTGAGAAACTGAGTTACAGAGAAGGGTTGAATAGGTTGGGACTTCATTCCCTGGAGCATAGAAGAACGAGGGGAGATTTGATAGAGGTATATAAAATTATGATGGGTATAGATAGAGTGAATGCAAGCAGGCTTTTTCCACTGAGGCTAGGGGAGAAAAAAACCAGAGGACATGGGTTAAGGGTGAAGGGGGAAAAGTTTAAAGGGAACATTGGGGGGGCTTCTTCACACAGAGAGTGGTGGGAGTGTGGAATGAGCTGCCAGATGAAGTGGTAAATGTGGGCTCACTTTTAATATTTAAGAAAAACTTGGACAGGTACATGGATGAGAGGTGTATGGAAGGATATGGTCCAGGTGCAGGTCACTGGGACTTGGCAGAAAAATGGTTCGGCACAGCCAAGAAGGGCCAAAAGGCCTGTTTCTGTGCTGTAACGTTTGATGGTTCTATGGATATGGACCTGTGTAGACAGAATGGACTATGCAGGGAGTGAGGGGTATGGACCTGTGTAGACAGAATGGACAATGAGGGAGTGAGGGATATGACGTGTGTAGACAGAATGGACTATGCAGGGAGTGAGGGATATGGACCTGTGTAGACAGAATGGACAATGAGGGAGTGAGGGATATGGACATGTGTAGATAGAATGGACTAATTTAGTATGCTTTTAGATGTTTAAAAAGTTCATCCCTTGAGAGAAGACCATGGACAATGTACAAGCAAATGGGATCAGCAATAAACACCGTGGACTCACTGGTCCATCTCTGTGCTATTTGACCATCTGACTCCAGAATGTGTGTTGCATTTTTTTGGAGATAAACTGGTGTTGTCAGAGAGAAGCCAGAAGTGGAAGAGTTGATTCTGACTGAAGGTCTGCAAGAGTCCCAGGGCTTGGGGAATTCATAGAAGGCAATTAGGTTAATAAATGGGAGCATGGAGAGGGAGAGAAAGTGGCCTGCAGCAGCGTAGGGTAGCTTGGGGATGCAGGTCAGAGGGTTGGTGAGCCAGAGAATTGTGGAAATCAGTTTCAATAAAGGAAATTATCACCCTTCCCAAATTTATCAGAGCTCAGTTCAAAACTGGTTTCACATTTCAGAAGAATGCTTTGTGCATTTCATTAAAAATACCTCCAATTAGCAATGGGAATACACAATTAAGAACACAGATGGGTTAAAGAGTACTGATGGAGCTTTTGGCCTTACCTGCACACACTGATTGTTACTGTCTGCAATCATGACCTTCCCATTGGCAGATGTGGCCACTCCCTGCAAATTGGTAAACTCTCCTTTATTTCTTCCCTTTGTTCCTGCAGGGAAAACAAAGCTTTATTTGGTAAGATAAATGAGACATTATGAAACAAATCCTCTTGCAATGAAATCCAATTAAATCTTTGCCTTCCTGACTGCTTGCTGCACTTGAACATACACATTTAGCACAATACCCATGTCCTTTTGCATGCCCCTTTTCCCAATCTATCATGACTCAGAAATGTCTCTCTGCTTTTAGAATCAAAGTGGATAACCTCATATTCATCAACAACCACCAACCATTTGTTCACTCATCCAACTCGTCTACATGACATTCAAAGAGATTTTATAAGCGTTTTAAAGGGGAGAATAGTCAGGGCCTTTGTAAAATCAAATGGACCACTTTCTGTGGAGCTGCAGAAGATAGCCGAGGTCCTCAGTGAATATTTCTACTGTTCTTTTACTGTGCAGAAGGCCATGGAGACTATGGACCTTGAGAGGTCTTGGGGTTGTTACGTACCCTGTAACTGGGTTGCCAAACCAGCAGAAATGGATCACTCAGTTGGAGTCTGGATTACTAGAACTAAGAAAGTTTTATTAAAGAAACAAGCAACACAGTAATCGAAAGGATAATAAATGCAACAGTTCAGCAATGATAAACACACATGTGCACAGAATTAAGATAACAGGATCAATCAAGCTCTATCGTTGTCTAGGGGCAAATGACCAATTTCAAAGTGACGCAAAGTTCAGTCCAATTTAGTTCAGTTCGCAGTAATCGTTGCCGTGGCGATGGACAATGTGGGGGGAAGGAGAGAGAGAACAAGAACGAATAATCATTCAAAAACAGCTTCCACTCACAGACCTGCGATATTGCTCACAAGCAGCTTTCGGGCGAGTCCTTTGTGATGTCACCTGAGGTCACCGACTGTGACCCCTCCTCCAGATGCCGTCGATCCTCTACAGTGAACTCGGCACCCAAGCAAGGGCGGACACACACCGGATTCCCGCTGATCGTACCTTTCCACCCTGTGCGTTTAAGGCTTGGTTCCGCCACCAGCCTTCAAAAACGACTCCTGCCGACTTGCGGGGGTGGGGGGGGGCACTGCTTCCAGGGTCTCGTTACCTCGTGGTGTCATGTGTGTCCTGCCTTAGCGAACCTGTCCCTTTTTATCCCCCTGCTGGGGTATCGCCTGTCCATCACTTCAAACAGTTCAGGGTTCAAAGGGGGAGCCGCTCTAGACAGCTCTCTCTCCCGTCAATTCATTACACGTCTCCAGATCGCCTGTCTATCACTTCAAACAGTTCAGGGTTCAAAGGGGGAGCCGATCTTGACAATACCCAGACTGATGGCTCCTTCATTAACACCTCCAAATGCTGCTTCATTGTGTGCCTTATCTCTCCCTCCCCTGAGGACAGGTGGCAGACCAACTGCTGATGCCACTGGTGCTAGCCCAGGCCAGCAAACATCTTAATTTATGTGTATTCTCGTCACAGGGTACAGTCCATATTACAGTTAAAAAAAAAGTACTGGACATCTTGAAACATATGAAAATAGACAGACCTTAGGGCTTACTTGGGTATATCCATAAACGCCAGAAAGCTAATGAAAAAATTCAGGAACCGTGCCTGCATCACTGTTAGTGATGGGTGAAGTGCTGGAAGACTAAAGGGTGGTTAATGTTGTGTGGATAAGGTGGATGATCTTGTTGCACTTTTACAGATTGTCAGATATGATGTTGTGGCCATCACTGCATCGTGGCTGAAGGATGGTTGTATTGGAAGCCGAATGTCAAAGGTTACACGTTGTATCAGAGGGGTAGGAAGGTAGGAGAGGATTTGCCATGGCTCTGCTGGTAAAGAATGGCATCAAATCAGTAGAAAGATGTGGCACAGGATCGGAAGATGCTGAATCCTTGTGGGTGGAGTTAAGAAACTGCAAGTGTAAAAGGATCCTGATGGCAGTTATATGCAGGCCTCCCAACAGTAGATTACAACGGGAAAGGAGTGTCAAAAAGTGCCACCAAGTATTTCTTAGTCTGCCCCCCACCCCCACTTCCTGCTTTCTGAGGGATCACTCTCTATGCGACTCCCTTGTCCATTCGCCCCTCCTGGCACAGATACTTACAAGTGGAACAAGTGCTACACCTGCCACAGCACCACCTCCCTCACCACAGAGAGTGATGAGTGTCAGAGATTGGTTGTTTGCACAGTGAGTGACGGGTGTAAGAGATTGGTTCTTTACAGAGAGAGTGACGTGTGTCAGAGATTGGGTATTTACACAGAGAGTAACGAGTGTCAGAGGTTGGTTCTTTACACAGAGAGTGACGAGTGTCGAGATTGGGTCGTTACACAGAGAGTGATGAGTGTCAGAGTTTGATTCTTTACAGAGAGTGATGTGTGTCTGAGATTGGTTCCTTATACAGAGGATGACAAATGTCAGAGATTGGTTCTTTACACAGAGAGTGACGGATGTCAGAGATTGGCTCTTTACAGACAGTAACGATTGTCAGAGATTGGTTGTTTGCACAGTGAGTGACGGGTGTAAGAGATTGGTTCATTACAGAGAGTGATGGGTGCCAGAGATTGGTTCTTTGCACAGAGAGTGACGACTGTCAGAGATTGGTTATTTACAGAGAGTGACAAGTGTCAATAATTGGTTCTTTTCAGAGAGTGTTGAGTGTCAGAGATTGGTTCTTTACACAGAGAGTGACGAGTGTCGAGATTGGGTCTTTACACAGAGAGTGACGAGTGTCGAGATTGGTTCTTTACAGAGAGTGATGTGTGTCTGAGATTGGTTCTTTACACAGAGGATGACAAATGTCAGAGATTGGGTCTTTACACGGAGAGTGACGAGTGTCGAGATTGGTTCTTTACAGAGAGTGATGTGTGTCTGAGATTGGTTCCTTACACAGAGGATGACAAATGTCAGAGATTGGTTGTTTACACAGAGAGTGACGAGTGTCAGAGATTGGTTGTTTACACAGATAGTGACAGTTGTCAGATATTGGCTCATTATACAGAGAGTGACGTCTGTCAGAGATTGGTTTCTTACACAGAGAGTGACGTGTGTCAGAGATTGATTGTTTGCACAGAGAGCGACAACTGTCAGAGATTGGTACTTTACAGAGAGTTACTGTTGTCAGAGGTTGGTTCTTTACACAGTGAGTGACGAGTGTCAGTGGTTGGCTCTTTACAGAGAGTGATGAGTGTCAGAGATTGGTTCTTTACAGAGAGTGACGAGTGTCGAGATTGGTTCCTTACACAGAGAATGACGAATGTCACAGATTGGTTCTTTACACAGAGAGTGACGAGTGTCAGAGATTGGTTGTTTACACAGGTAGTGACAGTTGTCAGATATTGGTTCCTTATACAGAGAGTGACGTCTGTCAGAGATTGATTGTTTGCACAGAGAGTGACAACTGTCAGAGGTTGGCTCTTTACAGAGAGTGGTTCTTTACACAGAGAGTAACAGGTGTCAGAGGTTGGTTCTTTATACAGAGAGTGACATGTGTCTGAGATTGTTTTTTTTTACCGAGAGTGATGTGTGTTGCAGACTGTTTCTCTGCACAGAGTGATGAATGCCAGAGGTGGTGGTGGAGCCAGATACATCAGGGTCATTTCAGAGATTCTAAGATAGGCAGATGAATAATAGAAAGAAGGAGGTTTATGTAGGAGGGATAGGTTGGATTGATCTTAGAGTAGATTAAGAGGTTGGCACTAATCATGGGCTGAAGGTCACGCTCTATGCTGTAATGCTCTGCGTTCTCTGTTCTAGTAGTGCAGTACATGTTGTTTATTTGAACTCAAGAAAGGCTTTCAGCAAAGTCCCACATGGTAGGCTGGTCTAAAAGTTTCGGTTCATGAAGTCCAAGGAAAGTAGGTTGGTTCAAGATTGGCTCAGAAGTAGGAAGGTGTGGGTCATAGTTGAAGGTCATTTCTTGGAATTGAGTCATGTGTCACAGGGCTTGGCGTTGGGACCTTTGTTATTTGTTCATTATATAAATGATTTGTTTGCCAATGCTCAGACATGTGAAGTAAGTTTGCAGAGGACACAAAATTAGGTGTTGCTATTGTTAAGTGAATCAGGTCAAAGGGGGATCTTGATGAGTCAGGGAAGTGGGCAAGGAGTGGCAAATGGAGCTCAATACAGGTAAGTGAGGTGAAAGTCAAACCAGAGTGAGAACTAATAGGGCACTTAGGAGTGTAATAGAATGGAAAAACCTAGCAGTACAAATACATAGCTCGTTGAAACTTGATAGAAGGTTCTTGGGAAATTGAAAGTTCTGAAGTTAAGTCACCTGGACCAGATGGTGTACACCCCAGGGTTCTGAAGGATGTGGCTGTAGAGATCCTGAAGACATTAGTAATGATCTTTCAAGAATCACTAGATTCTGGAATGGTTTCAGAAGACTGGAAAATTACAAATGTCACTCCACTCTTCAAGAAGGAAGAAAGGCAGAAGAAAGGAAACTCTCAGCCAGTTAGTCTGACCTCAGTAGTTGGGAAGATGTTGGACTTGATTATTAAGGATGAGGTCTCAGATACTTGGAGCTACATGATAAAATAGGCTGCAGTAAGTTTGGTTTCCTCAAGGGAAGATCTTACCTATCAAATCTGTTGGAATTCTTTGAAGAAATAACAAGCAGGATAGACAAAGGAAATCGGTTGATGTTGTGTACTTGGATTTTCAGAAGGCCTTCAACAAGGTGCTACATGAGGCTACTTAATAAGCTACAAGCCCATTGTATTACAGGAAAGATTCTAGTGTGGATAAAGTAGTGGCTGATCGGCAGGAGGCAAAAAATGGGAATAAAGGGAACCTTTTCTGGTTGGCTGCTGACTAGTTGTGTTCTAGAACATAGAAAACCCTCAACACAACACAGGTTTTCCCCGCTATCCGAAAGTAGAGTATTCCTATGAAATCTTTCGTAAGCCGAAATGGCGTAAAGCGAAGAAGCAAATACCATTAATTTATATGGGAAAAATTTTTGAGCGTTCTCAGACCCAAAAAATAACCGACCAAATCATACCAAATAGCACATAAAACCTAAAATAATACTAACATATAGTAAAAGCAGGAATGATATGATAATTACACAGCCTATATAAAGTAGAAATAATGTATGTACAGTGTAGTTTCACTTACCAGAATCAGGAAGATTTAGCAAAAACCGATTTGTAGAAAAAAATTGGCACATACACGCATGCGCACACACCTGCCCGCGAAAGGCTTCATGGTCATGGTAGTCTTTCTTGGGGTACACACAAGTTTAAAGCAGGCGCCTTTTCTCACAAAAGCAAAAATCCTCTTCGGATTTCTTTTGGTTAGTGAAAACAGGTACTAATGTAGGTCTTTCGTAAAAGCGAAGTGGCATGAAGCAAATTTTCGTAAAGTGGGGGACACCTGTACAGGCCCTTCGACCAACGATGCTGTGCTGAACATGTACTTACTTTAGCAATTACCTAGGGTTACCCATAGTCCTCTATTCTTCTAAGCTCCATGTACCTATCCAGGAGTCTCTTCAAAGACGCTTTTGTATCCACCTCCACCATCATTGCCAGCAGCCCATTCCACATACTCGCCACTCTCTGTGCAAAAAAACTTACGCCTGACATCTCCTCTGTACCTACTTCCAAGCACCTTAAAACTTTACCCCCTTGCATTAGCCTTTTCAGCCCTGGGAAAAAGCCTCTGATTCTCCACACAATCAATGCCTCTTATCATTTTATACACCTCTCATCTTGCACAACTCCAAGCAGAAAAGGCTGAGTTCACTCAACCGATTCTCATAAGGCATGCTCCCCAATCCAGGCAACATCCTTGTAAATCTCCTCTGCACCCTTTCTATAGTTTCCACATCCTTTCTGTACTGAGGTGACCAGAACTGTGCACAGCTGTATCATTACCTCTCGGCTCTTAAACTCAGTTCCATGTTTGATAAAGGCCAACCGTGCCTTCTTAAGCAGAGTCAATCTGTGCAGCAGCTTTGAGTGTCTTATGGACTCAGACCCCAAGATCCCTCTGATCCTCCACACTGCCAAGAGTCTTACCATTAAAACTATATTCTGCCATCGTACTTGACCTACCAAAATGAACCACCTTCTACATGGGTCTGTGTCAGGACTGATCGTTTTTACTTTATATGTCAATGATTTGATTGATGGAATTGATGGCTTTGTTGCAATGTTTGCAGACGATATGAAGGTAAGTGGAGGGGCAGGTTGTTTTGAGGAAGTAAGCTACAGAAGGACTTAAAGACAGATTCAGAGAATGGGCAAAGAAATGGCAGATGGAATACACTGTTGGGAAGTGTATGGTCAGGCACTTTGGCAGAAGAAATTAAAGGGTTTACTTTTCTAAATGAAGAGAAAAATACAAAAAATGAGGTGCAAAAAGACTTTGGAGTCATTGTACAGGATTCCCTAAATGTTAATTTGCAGGCTGGGTCAGTAGTGAGGAAGGCAAATGCAATGCTAGCATTCATTTCAAGAGGACTAAATATAAAAGCAAGGATGTAATGATGAGACTTTATAAAACACTGGTGAGGCCTTATTTGGAGTATTATGAGTAGTTTTAGGTCCCTTATCTTAAAAAGGATATGCTAAGCTACAGAGTGTTCAAAGGAAGGTCATGAAAATAATTCCATAATTGAATGGCTTGTTATATGAAGAGACTGTGATGGCTCTGGGCCTGTATTCACTAGAATTCATAAGAATGAATCGTGACCTGTTTGAAACCTATTGAATGGTGAAAGGCCTTGATAGAGTGGATGTGGAGAGGAGGTTTCCTAAGGTGGGAGAGTCTAAGACCAGAGGACACAACCTTAGAATAGAGGGAATCCTTTTAGAACAGAGATGAGGGGGAATTCCTTTAGTCAGAGGATGGTGAATCTTTGGCACAAGCAGCTATGGAGGCCAATTCTTTATGTATTTGAGGCAAGGTTGATAGATTCTTGACCAGTCAGGGCATGAAGGGATATGGGGAGAAGGTAAGATACTGGGGCTGAGAGGAAAATTGGATCAGCCATGATGAAACGGCAGAACAGACTCGATAGACCAAACAGCCTAATTGTGCTCCTCTATCTTATAGTCTTATGGAAAACAGCGTCACAGGGAGACAGTGGTGAGAAAAGGCACTGAACATGGGAGCTGGGCCGTTAAGTTGATGTACAAGTTTTTGGTGCGACTGTGCAGCTTTGGTCACTGGTATAAGAGAGATGAGGTCAAACTGGAAAGAATGCAGAAAAGAGAAGCTGCCAGGATTAGGGGGCTTGAGTTGTAGGAAAATGTTGGGTAGGCTGGTACTCTCCTTGGAATGAGGATGAATTTTCAAAGATTTAAAATTACGTGAGGCATAGATAAGGTGGACGCTATTTCATTTCTCCCCCAGGGTAGGGCAGTCCAAAACTAGGGGCATAGGTTTAGGGTGAGAGGGGAAAGATCTTAAAGGGTGATACAGTTGTAGAACACAGAAACGGGCCTTTGGCACATCTAGTTCATGCCACACTATTACTCTATCACTAGTCCTGTTGACTGGCACCTGGACCATAGCCCTCCATACCTCTCCCATTCATGTACACTACTGTGTAACAACCCTAGACGCATTTAGAAAAAATATGTAAAGCAAAGATGCTTTCAAATTAATGAAAAGTTTCTAAATACCAAATAATTTACTAAAAAGAGCAGTAAACAGTAAAAAACTAAATCAAATTAATATTTGGTGTGAGCAACCTTTGCCTTTAAAACTGCATCAGTTCTCTTGGGTACACTATTGTGCTGTTTTTCATATGAAAATCGGCTGGTAAGTTGTTCCAAGCATCGCAGGGGAGTAACACAGTTCTGCACACTTCGGCTGTCGAGTTTGTTTCTGTCTCTCAAGATAATTCCTGACAGCCTCAATGATGTTGAGGTCAGGGCTCTGAGGAGGCCTGCTGCAGAACTCCTCATTCTTTTTGCTGAAGATGGCTCTTCATGATCTTGCCAGTGTGTTTGGGTCATTGTCTTGCTGCAGAATGAAGTTGGGACTGATCAGACACCTCCTTGATGGTACTGTATGATTGATGAGAATCTGTTTGTACTTCTCAGCATTGAAGATTCCATTAATTCTGACCAGATCACCAACTCAATTTGCAAAAATGCAGCCCCACACTTGCAGAGACATTTTCATTGTACTTCACAACTAGCAGCAGACACTCAGCCATGTAGTGCTCTCCAGCTCTTCTATGGACAAACTTTCAAAGTTTGACTCATCAGTTCAGAGCACTTACTACTATTGTTCAGCAGCCCAGTCCCTACGTTTCTGTGCATAGGTGGCTTGGTTTCCACTTTTTGGCAGCAACTTTTCATGAAGACCATTTCGGACAAGAACACTCCGGCCTGTAGAGGGGTGTACTTGTGTTCCAGTGGTTTCTGCGAGTTCAGAGCTGATAGCAGTGCCAGACTTCTTCCAATTTAGAAGTGACATCAGCTCTCATCTCGTGCACTCAGTTTCTGTGGCCAACCAATGCATACCTGGTCCTCAACCTTGCCCACTTCTTTGTAGCTCTTCAGAAGAGTTAGAACCATAGAACATTACAGCTCAGAAACAGGCCTTTTGGCCCTTCTTGGCTGTGCCGAACCATTTTTCTGCCTAGTCCCACTGACCTGCACCTGGACCATATCCCTCCACACACCTCTCATCCATGTACCTGTCCAAGTTTTTCTTAAATGTTAAAAGTGAGCCCGAATTTACCACTTCATCTGGCAGCTCATTCCACACTCCCACCACTCTCTGTGTGAAGAAGCCCTCCGTAATGTTCCCTTTAAACTTTTCCTCCTTCACCCTTAACCCATGTCCTCTGGTTTTTTTCTCCCCTAGCCTCAGTAGAAAAAGCCTGCTTGCATTCACTCTATCTATACCCATCATAATTTTATATACCTCTATCAAATCTCCCCTCATTCCTCTACGCTCCAGGGAATGAAGCCCCAACCTATTCAACCTTTCTCTGTAACTCAGTTTCTCAAGTCCCGACAACATCCTTGTAAACCTTCTCTGCACTCTTTCAAACTTATCAATACCCTTCCTGTAATTTGATGATCAAAACTGCACTCAATACTCCAAATTCGGCCTCACCAGCATCTTATACAACCTCACCATAACATTCCAACGCTTATACTCAATACTTTGATTTATAAAGGCCGATGTACCAAAAGCTCTCTTTGCGAGCCTATCTACCTGTGACGCCACTTTTAGAGAATTTTGTATCTGTATTCCCAGATCCCTCTGTTCTACTGCACTCCTCAGTGCCCTACCATTTACCTTGTACATTCTACCTTGGTTTGTCCTTCCAAAGTGCAATACCTCACACTTGCCTGTATTAAACTCCATCTGCCATTTTTCAGCCCATTTTTCCAGCTGGTCCAAATCCCTCTGCAAGCTTTGAAAACCTTCCTCATTGTCCACTACACCTCCAATCTTTGTATCATCAGCAAATTTGCTGATCCAATTTACCACATTATCATCCAGATCATTGATACAGATGGCAAATAACAATGGACCCAGCACTGATCCCTGTGGCACACCACTAGTCACAGGCCTCCACTCAGAGAGGCAATCCTACGCTACCACTCTCTGGCTTCTTACAATATCTAATCCAATTTACTACCTCTCCATGTATACCTAGCGACTGAATCTTCCTAACTAACCTCCCATGTGGGACCTTGTCAAAGGCCTTACTGAAGTCCATGTAGACAACATCCACTGCCTTCCCTTCATCCACTTTCCTGGTAACCTCCTCGAAAAACTCCGACAGATTTGTCAAACATGACCTACCATGCACAAAGCCATGTTGACTCTCCCTAATAAGTCCCTGTCTATCCAAATACTTGTAGATCCTTAGCACTCGTTCCAATAATTTACCTACTTCCGACGTCAAACTTACAGGCCTATAATTTCCTGGATTACTTTTAGAGCCTTTTTTAAACGACGGAACAACATGAGCTATCCTCCAATCCTCCGGCACCTCACCCGTAGATACCGACATTTTAAATACATCTGCCAGGGCCCCTGCAATTTCAACACTAGTCTTCTTCAAGGTCCGAGGGAACACCCTGTCAGGTCCTGGGGATTTATCTACTCTGATTTGCCCCAAGATAGCAAGCACCTCCTCCTCTTCAATCTGTATAGGTTCCATGACCTCACTACTTGTTTGCCTTATTTCCATAGACTCCATGCCAGTTTCCTTAGTAAGTACAGACGCAAAAAACCCATTTAAGATCTCCCCCATTTCTTTTGATTCCATACATAGCCGACCACTCTGATCTTCAAGAGGACCAATTTTATCCCTTATTATCCTCTTGCTCTTAATATACCTGCAGAAGCTCTTTGGATTATCCTTCACCTTGACTGCCAAAGCAACCTCATTTCTTCTTTTAGCCCTCCTGATTTCTTTCTTAAGTTTTTTTTTTGCACTTTTTATACTCCTCAAGCACCTTATTTGCTCCCTGTTTCCTATACATGTCATACGTGATCCCAATTTCCCTTGGGATCAATAAAGTATTATCTATCTATCTATCTATGTATCTATCTATCTACATCTCTCTCTTCTTCTTGATCAGAGTTCCAATATCCCTTGAGAACCAAGGTTCCTTACTCTTATTCACTTTGCCTTTAATTCTGACAGGAACATACAAACTCTGCACTCTCAAAATTTCTCCTTTGAAGGCCTCCCACTTACCAATTACATCCTTGCCTGAACACTGCTGTAACATTTTCCCTGATTAGCAACGCCACCCCCCCTCCACCCTTCATTCCTCTGCTTCTATTACTTTTGAAACATCGGAACCCTGGAATATTAAGCTGCCAGTCCTGCCTCTCCTGTAGCCAAGTTTCACTAATGGCTATAATGTTGTAATTCCACGTGTCAATCCACGCCCTCAGCTTGTCAGCCTTCCCCACAATACTCCTTGCATTGAAATAGACACACCTCAGAAAATTATTACCACCACACACAACCCTTCTGTTTGTGACTTTGTATGAACTTTTACCATCATTGATTTTCATCCCCACTCCACTATCTGTTCTGGCACTCTGGTTCCCATCCCCCTGCAAATCTAGTTTAAACCCTCTCCAATAGCACTAACAAACCTCCCTATGTTAGATGTGTTGGAACAGCGTATCTTGAAACCCCAGTCAGCTGCAAAATTTCTGCTTGGGAGAGACCTTGCTGATGTGGGATGACCACCTTGTGTTTTGTTCCTCTGCTCATTCTTGCCCTTGTGTAAGAATTGATGAATTGCAGGTTAAACTGTCATATCTGCCACACCGTCACCTTTTAGTTTGGTTGTCCTTCACTAATTTTGATTCCTTCTACACCTGTTTCTGTTTCAGTTGATCAGTTTTAGTTGGACCAAGTGCTAGAAATTGGGTCTAGCTGGGTGGGCACAGTGTTAGGTCAAATGGACTGTATCTGTGAGGTATTTATTGCACAACTCTATGGATAGGCTAGGACTATCACTGCTCCCCTAGAGCACAAGTGATCTTATGGTGGTTTATAAAAACCATGAGCAATGTAGAGAAGGTGAATAGTCACAGCCTTCTTCCCCGAGATTGAATGCGTGGCTAAGGAGTTGGTGCAGGGAGCAGTGTTTTAGATTTTTGGATCATTGGGATCTCTTCTGGGCAAGGTGGGACCTGCACAGATTGGATGGGTTGCACCTGAACCCGAGGGAGAGCAATATCCTTGCAGGTAGGTTTGCTAGCATGGTTTGGGAGGGTTTAAACTAATTTGCAAGGGGGATGGGACCCAGAGCAGTAGAGCAGTGAAAGAAGTGCATGGAGTAAAGCCAGATCTAACATATAGAGAGGCTTTGAGGAAAGAGAAGCAGAATAAACAGTGTCAAGGTAGTAAGGCAGAAGGGCTGAAATGTGTGTACCTCAATGCAAAAACCATCGGGAACAAAGTTGATGAACTGAGAGCTTGGATACATACATGGAATTATGATGTAGTGGCCATTACAGAGACTTGGCTGGAACCAGGGCAGGAATGAATTCTCAATATTCCTGGATTTCAGTGCTTTAAAAGGGATAGAGAGGGGGAAAAAGGGGAGGAGGGGTGGCATTACTGGTCAGAGATACTATTACAGCTACAGAAAGGGTAAGTAATGTCGCAGGATCCTCTTCTGAGTCAGTTTGGGCAGAAGTCAGGTACAGGAAAGGAGCAGTTACTCTATTGGGGGTATTCTATAGGCCTCCTGGTAGCAGCAGAGATACAGAGGAGCAGATTGGGAGGCAGATTTTGGAAAGGCGCAAAAATAACAGGGTTGTTATCATGGATGACTTTAACTTCCCTAATATTGATTGGCACCTGATTAGTTCCAATGGTTTAGACGGGGCAGAGTTTGTTAAGTGTGTCCAAGACGGATCCCTGTCACAGTATGTGGACAGGCCGACTAGGGGGAATGCTTTACTAGATCTAGTACTAGGTAATGAACCGGGTCAGGTCACAGATCTCTCAGTGGGTGAGCATCTGGGGGACAGTGACCACCACTCCCTGGCCTTTAGCATTATCATGAAAAAGGATAGAATCAGAGCAGACAGGAAAATTTTTAATTGGGGAAGAGCAAATTATGAGGCTATAAGGCTAGAACTTGCGGGTGTGAATTGGGATGATGTTTTTGCAGGGAAATGTACCATGGACATGTGGTCGATGTTTCGAGATCTCTTGCAGGATGTTAGAGATAAATTTGTCCCGGTGAGGAAGATAAAGACTGGTAGGGTGAAGGAACCATGGGTGACAAGTGAGGTGGAAAATCTAGTCAGGTGGAAGAAGGCAGCATACATGAGGTTTAGGAAGCAAGGATCAGATGGGTCTATTGAGGAATATAGGGAAGCAAGAAAGGAGCTTAAGAACAGGCTGAGAAGAGCAAGAAGGGGGCATGAGAAGGCCTTGGTGAGCAGGGTAAAGGAAAACCCCAAGGCATTCTTCAATTATGTGAAGAACAAAAGGATGACAGGACTGAAGGTAGGACTGACTAGAGATAAAGGTGGGAAGATGTGCCTGGAGGCTGTGGAAGTGAGCGAGGTCCTCAATGAATACTTCTCTTCGGTATTCACCAATGAGAGGGAACTTGATGATGGTGAGGACAATATGAGTGAGGTTGATGTTCTGGAACATGTTGATATTAAGGGAGAGGAGGTGTTGGAGTTGTTAAAATACATTAGGACGGATAAGTCCTCGAGGCCTGACGGTTTCAGTCGAAGCAAGCAGCTGAGAAGAAGGGAGTGAAGAAATCGGGTGCAAAAAGGTCTTTTTTTTTTAAACACTGCTCGGGGAGAAGGGTCTGCACTGCGCAGGTGCGTGACATAAAACGCCAAGGTTTAAAAACAGACCACCATATACAGTGGGCAGCGTTGTGAGCGGGCAGCAGAGTGGGATGGCTTTCGCTCAACAGGCTTCGGCGAGAACAGGCAGAGGCCAGGGTAGGTTCCAGTAAGTTTTTTGTCCAGTTTGTTTAGAGTAGAGAGAATGCCAGGCAGGATGTTGGAATGCTCCTCTTGCAGGATGTCTGAAGTCAGGGCTCCGGTGTCCCTGACAACGACACCTGCAAGAAGTGCATCCAGCTGCAGCTCCTAACAAAACACGTTAGGGAACTGGAGCAGGAGCTGGATGACCTCTGGATCATTCGGGAGAATGACGAGGTTATAGATAGTAGCTACAGGGAGGTAGTTACTCCAAAGGAGCAGAGCACAGGAAATTGGGTCACTTTCAGGCGAGGGAAGAGGAAAGGGCAGGCAGAGCAGGGTTCCCCTGTGGCCATTCCCCTCAACAACTATACCACATTGGATACTATTGGGGGGGGGATGACTTACCTGGGACAAGCTGCAGCAGCCAGATCTTTGGCACTGAGTTTGGTTCTGCAGTGCAGAAAAGAGGGTGGAAAAAGAGGAGAGCAGTAGTGATAGGGGACTCGATAGTTAGAGGTACATATAGGAGGTTCTGTGGTTGTGACAGAGAATCCAGGATGGTTTGTTGCCTCCCGGGTGCCAGGATCAAGGATGTCTCTGATCACTTGCATGACATTCAAGTGGGAGGGTAATCAGCCAGATGTTGTGGTGCACATCGGTACCAATGATATAGCAAAGAAGAGTGAGGAGGTCCTGGAGAGTGAGCATAGGGAGCTTGGTAGGAAGCTGAAAAGCAGGACCTCGAGGGAGGTAATCTCAGGATTGCTACCTGTGCTACGTGCCAGTGAGGGTAAGAATAGGATGCTCTGGAGGATGAACAAGTGGCTGAAGAACTGGTGTAGGGGGCAGGGTTTCAGATTTCAGGATCATTGGGAACTCTTCTGGGGCAGGTGGGACCTGTACAAGAGAGATGGGTTACACTTGGACTACAAGGGGAACCAATATCCTTTCAGGGAGGTTTGTTAGTGCTACTGGGGAGGCTTTAAACTAGATTTGCAGGGGGATGGGAACCAGAGTGCCGCAAATAGAAAGGTTGTGAGTGGTGGTAACAATCTTCTGAGGTGTACGTATTTCAATGCTAGGAGTATTGCGGGGAAGGCAGACGAGTTGAGTGTGTGGATTGACACATGGAATTATGACATTATAGCAATTAGTGAAACTTGGCTACAGGAGGGGCAGGACTGGCAGCTTAATATTCCAGGGTTCCGATGTTTCAGATGTGATAGAGGCAGGGGAATGAAAGGTAGGTGGGTAGCATTGCTTGTCAGGGAAAATGTTACAGCAGTGCTCAGGCAGGACAGATTAGAGGGCTTGTCTACTAAGTCCTTCTGGGTGGAGCTGAGAAACAGGAAAGGTATGGCCACATTAGTGGGGTTGTATTATAGACCACCCAATAGTCAGCGAGAATTTGAGGAGCAAATCTGCAGAGAGATAGCAGGAACTGCAGGAAACATAAAGTTGTGGTGGTAGGGGATTTTAATTTTCCACATATTAATTGGGACTCCCATACTGTTAGGGGTCTAGATGGTTTAGAGTTTGTAAAAATGTGTTCAGGAAAGTTTTCTAAATCAATATATAGAGGTACCAACTAGAGGAATGCAATATTGGATCTCCTGTTAGGAAACGAGTTAGGACAAGTGACAGAAGTGTGTGCAGGACAGCACTTTGATTCCAGTGATCATAACACCATTAGTTTCAACTTGATCATGGACAAGGATAGATCTGGACATAGGGTTGAGGTTCTGAACTGGAAGAAGGCCAAATTTGAAGAAATGAGAAAGGATCTAAAAAGCGTGGATTGGGACAGGTTGTTCTCTCGCAAGGATGTGATCGGTAAGTGGGAAGCCTTCAAAGGAGAAATTTTGAGAGTGCAGAGCTTGTATGTTCCTGTCAGGACTAAAGGCAAAGTGAATAGGAATAAGGAACCTTGGTTCTCAAGAGATATTGCAACTCTGATAAAGAAGAAGAGAGAGTTGTATGACATATATAGGAAACAGGGAGTAAATAAGGTGCTTGAGGAGTATAAAAAGTGCAAGAAAATATTTAAGAAGGAAAACAGGAGGGATAAAAGAAGACATGAGGTTGCCTTAGGAGTCAAAGTGAAGGATAATCCAAAGAGCTTTTACAGGTATATTAAGAGTAAAAGGATTGTAAGGGATAAAATTGGTCCTCTTGAAGATCAGAGTGGTCGGCTCTGTGCGGAACCAAAAGAAATGAGGGAGATCTTAAGTGGGTTTTTTGTGTCTGTATTTGTTAAGGAAACTGGCACGAAGTCTATGGAATTAAGGAAAACAAGTAGTGAGATCATGGAAACTGTACAGATTGAAAAGGAGGAGGTGCTTGCTATCTTGAAGCAAATTAAAGTGGATAAATCCCCAGGACCTGACAGGGTATTCCCTCGGACCTTGAAGGAGACTAGTGCTGAAACTGCAGGGGCCCTGGCAGATATATTTAAAATTCAGTGTCTACGGGTGAGGTGCCGGAGGATTGGAGAATGACTCATGTTGTTCCGTTGTTTAAAAAAGGATCGAAAAGTAATCCAGGAAATTATAGGCCGGTAAGTTTGACGTCAGCAGTGGGTAAGTTATTGGAGGGAGTACTAAGAGACAGAATCTACAAGCAGTTGGATGGACAGGGACTTATTAGGGAGGGTCAACATGGCTTTGTGCATGTTAGGTCATGTTTGACCAATCTATTGGAGTTTTTCGAGGAGGTTACCAGGAAAGTGCATGAAGGGAAGGCAGTGGATGTTGTCTTCATGGTCTTCAGTAAGGCCTTTGACAAGGTCCCGCATGGGAGGTTAGTTAGGAAAATTCAGTTGCTAGGTATACATGGAGAGGTGGTAAATTGGATTAGACATTGGCTCAATGGAAGAAGCCAAAGAGTGGTAGTTGAGAATTGCTTCTCAAAGTGGAGACCTGTGACTAGTGGTGTGCCACAGGGATCAGTGCTGGGTCCATTGTTATTTGTCATCGATATCAATGATCTGGATGATAATATGGTAAATTGGATCAGCAAATTTGCTGATGATACAAAGATTGGAGCTGTAGTGGACAGTAAGGAAGGTTTTCAAAGCTTGCAGAGGGACTTGGACCAGCTGGAAAAATGGGCTGAGAAATGGCAGATGGAGTTTAATACAGATAAGTGTGAGGTATTGCACTTTGGAAGGACAAACCAAGGTAGAACATACAGGGTAAATGGTAAGGCACTGAGGAGTGCAGTAGAACAGAGGGATCTGGGAATACAGATACAAAATTCCCTAAAAGTGGCGTCACAGGTAGATCGGGTCATAAAGAGAGCTTTTGGTACACTGGCCTTTATTAATCAAAGTATTGAGTTTAAGAGCTGGAATGTTATGATGAGGTTGTATAAGGCATTGGTGAGGCCGAATCTCCAGTATTGTGTTCAGATTTGGTCACCAAATTACAGGAAGGATATTAATAAGGTGGAAAGAGTGCAGAGAAGGTTTACAAGGATGTAGCTGGGACTTGAGAAACACAGTTACAGAGAAAGGTTGAATAGGTTAGGACTTTATTCCCTGGAGCGTAGAAGAATAAGGGGAGATTTGATAGAGGTATATAAAATTATGACGGGTATAGATAGAGTGAATGCGAGCAGGCTTTTTCCACTGAGGCAAGGGGAGAAAAAAACCAGAGGACATGGGTTAAGGGTGAGGGGGGAAAAGTTTAAAGGGAACATTAGTGGGGGGGGTTTCTGAACACAGAGAGTGGTGGGAGTGTGGAATGAGCTGCCAGACGAGGTGGTAAATGTGGGTTCTTTTTTAACATTTAAGAATAAATTGGACAGATATATGGATGGGAGGTGTATGGAAGGATATGGTCCATGTGCAGGTCAGTGGGACTAGGCAGAAAATGATTCGGCACAGCCAAGAAGGCCCAAAAGGCCTGTTTCTGTGTTGTAGTTTTTCTATGGTTTCTATGGAATATTCCCCAGACTGCTCCACGAGGCGAAGAATGAGATTGCTGAGCCTCTGGCTAGGATCTTTATGTCCTCGTTGTCCACAGGCATCGTACCGGAGGATGGGAGGGAGGCGAATGTCCCCTTGTCAAAAAAAGGTAGTAGGGATAGTCCGGGTAATTATAGACCAGTGAGCCTTACGTCCGTGGTGGGAAAGCTGTTGGAAAGGATTCTTAGAGATAGGATCTATGGGCATTTAGAGAATCATGGTCTGATCAGGGACAGTCAGCATGGCTTTGTGTACGGCAGATTGTGTCTAACAAGCCTGATATTCTTTGAGAGGTGACCAGGCATATAGATGAGGGTAGTGCAGTAGATGTGATCTATATGGATTTTAGTAAGGCATTTGACAAGGTTCCACACAGTAGACTTATTCAGAAAGTCAGAAGGCATGGGATCCAGGGAAGTTTGGCCAGCTGGATTCAGAATTGGCTTGCCTGCACAAAGTTACAAAGGTTGGTGGTGTTGTAGATAGTGTAGAGGATTGTCAGAGATTGCAGAGAGACATTGATAGGATGCAAAAGTGGGCTGAGAAGTGGCAGATGGAGTTCAACCCAGAGAAGTGTGAGGTGCTACACTTTGGAAGGACAAACTCCAAGGCAGAGTACAAAGTAAATAGCAGGATACTTGGTAGTGTGGAGGAGCAGAGGGATCTGGGGGTACATGTCCACAGATATCTGAAAGTTGCCTCACAGGTAGATAGGATAGTTCAGAAAGCTTATGGGGCGTTAGCTTTCATAAGTCGAGGGATAGTGTTTAAGAGTCGCGATCTAATGATGCAGCTATATAAAACTCTGGTTAGGCCACAATTGGTGTACTGTGTCCAGTTCTCGTCGCCTCACTATAGGAAGGATGTGGAAGCTTTGGAAAGGGTACAGAGGAGACTTACCAGGATGCTGCCTGGTTTAGAGAGTATGTGTTATGATCAGAGATTAAGGGAGCTAGGTCTTTACTCTTTGGAGAGGAGGAGGATGAGAGGAGACATGATACAGGTTAGAGAGGAGACAGGTAGAAGATAATAAGAGGAATAGATAGAGTGGATAGCCAGCACCTCTTCCCCAGGGCACCTCTGCTCAATAGAAGAGAACATGGCTTTAAGTTAAGGGGTGGGAGGTTCAAGGGGGATATTAGAGGAAGGTTTTTTACTCAGAGAGTGGTTGGTGCGTGGAATGCACTGCCTGAGTCACTGGTGGAGGCAGATACACTTGTGAATTTAAGAGACTACCAGGCAGGTATATGGAGGAGTTTGGGGGGGGGGGGGTTATATGGGATGCAGGGTTTGAGAGTCGGCACAACATTGTGGGCCGAAGGGCCTGTAATGTGCTGTACTATTCTATGAGATAGGGGAGTCTAAAACAAGAGACTGGAGAGGAAATAAGGTTTAAAAAGGGCCAAGGGTCAAGGTGTCCTTACAGAGGATGGAAGCTACATACGATGAGTTACCACAATTAGTAGATGCAGGTAGAATTACAACATTTAAAAGACATCAGTACGCAAGGTTTTGAGGGATATGTGCCAAAAGCAGGCAAACGGGACTAGATTGGGTGGGCAACTCAGCCAGCATGAATATCTTGAGTCATAGGGCCTGTTTTGTTCCTCATAATTTTATATATATTACATCTAGGTCTCCCCTCAGCTTATTTAGAGAAAAGAAACTGTCTCCAACCTCCCATTTCAGTTAGAAGTCTATAATCTAGTCAATATCCCAGTGAACTTCTCCTGCACGCCTCTCCAAAGCCTCCACATCCTTACTGTAATGTAACAACTAGAACTGCATGTAGTACACCCTATCCTCGTTGTATGCGTCTTCAGACAATGAGGATTCAGTTATGCGAGGAACCTATTTCTACCAACTTCTCCTTATATGCATCCAAAACTCACAGTTTTGCGAGGAGCACTGCTTTCCCGCCAATACAATTCACATGCGCATGCCTCACACTCTCACTCCCGCCAGTCTCACATTCATTTTGGCAGCGTGTGGATGTGCGATCTTGCGCTCTTAAACTTTTGTTGTTTTTACCTATGGTGCAGTGATTTTGTGCTTGAAATATTTAAGTATGCCTCCTAAGCATTCGATGTCAAGTCTGGGCCATCAGCCAAGTGGCAGAGAACCGCTTTAACACTTGGAAAAAAAAGCTGGAAATTATAAACAGGGCGGCATCAGGTGAAGGTAACACAGCTCTGGGATGCTACCCTGTGCAGTTGCGGGCAAGTTGGGCTGGTGTTTAATGCAGACGAGACCGGGCTTTTTTGGAAACGTATGCCGAAACGCACTTACATAAGTAAGCATGAAAAAACTGCGTCAGATTTCAAGGCAGCAAAGGATAGATTGACTTTGCTTATGTGTTCCAATGCCGAAGGAGACTGTAAGATGAAGCCTGTCTTAGTTTACCATTCACTAAACCCCCATGCTCTTAAGGGTTTGTGTAAGAATATGCTTCCTGTCCACTGGGCAGCTAACAAGAAAGCATGGGTCACTGGTCAAATTTTTGAAGATTGGTTTGTTAATTATTTTGCTGTTGAGGCTGAATGCTACTGCCGGGAACAGAATCTAACCTTTAAAGTTCTTTTGTTGCTTGACAATGCACCAGCCCATCCTAAACATTTGGGCAGCATTCATCGTAACGTTTCCAGTTCGTTTCCTGCCACCTAACACAACATCGCTGATTTAACCACTCAACCAAGGTGTGATATCCACATTCAAGGCATATTTTTAACGGTAAACTATCTCTTAGATGCTGCAAGCAACATACGATTTTGAAAATCCCGGGAGTTTACCTTCTTCCCTGCAAGCAAATTTATGCTGAAAAACAAAATGCTGCCAAGCAAACAACCCTCACCACTTTCTTCAAACTGGTGTCATCTCCTGCTGCCGGCAGTACTGAGAGTTCTGTGAGTCTTCCTTCACCCCTTGCTGTCCTTCATGATCCTGACAACACACAACCATCCACCTTATCCATGTAAAGCTGCACGACACCACAACAACCACTCATCTCCTGGAGCGAACATACCTGCCACTGTTGGTGAGTACTGTACGCCCTAGTATGTTAACTTTCTATGATTTATTACGTTGAATATTACCTTAAATTGATGAAATATAATATGAATGTTGCCTTGTGGTACTGCTTTTGTGTCGTATTGGTATGAAAATGTGAATAAATTACAGATAAAATATATTTAGGAAGCCCTCCAGAACGCATCCCTATTTTCTCCATTTAAATAATTATTCACATTATGCGATTTCACATTACGCATTGACTTCGAGGAACGTATCCCCCGCATATAATGAGGATAGGGTGTACTGATAATGTAGCCTAACACTTCACTTGAGCACCAACTCTATCATTCTTCATGACTACTTTGAAAGGTACCCAACGATGAGCCATAGTGCACTACCGTACAGAAACAGGCCCTTCGGCCCATCTAGTCCATGCCAAGCTGTTATTTTGTCTAGTTCCATCAACCTGTACCTAGCATATAGCCCTCCACGCCCTGCTCATCCATGTAAGCCAAACTCCACCCACACTTCTGCTGTCATCTCATTCCACTCTGGGTAAAGTAGCTCCCCCTATGTTCCATTAAACATTTCACCTTTCACACTTATCCCATAACCTTTAGTTCTAGACTCACCCAACCTCGGTGGGAAAAGCCTACCTGCATGTACCTTATCTATACCCCTCATAATTCTGTACTACTCACAAACTGTTCTTCCACAATCACTTCATTTGCTTTTCCTCATTCCCAGTGTTGGGTACTGGCAACACCCTCCCCCAATATTACTCTCTTGAAATCTTTCTCAAATGCCCTTTAAAATACCTCCCCTTCCAAGCATTCAATACTCGGAAAGTTAAGAAAACCCCACCAATATTACTATTTATTTATTTACTGAGATACAGCACAGAGTAAGCCCTTGCAGTCCTTCCACCTGCACCACCCAGCAACCCCAATTTAACCCTAGCCTAATCACAGAACAATTTACAATGACCAATTAACGAGGAAACGGGAGCAGCTGCAGGAAACCCACACAGACACAGGGAGAATGTACAGAGTGCGGCGGGAATTGAACCCAGGTCGCTGGTACTGTGAAGCCTTGTGCTGACCACTCTGTTACCATGCCACACAATTACCTATTGCTTTTTATACTCTTTTACAATCTGCCTGCATATTGGTTCTTCTAAATCTTGATTACTGCAAGGCCTAATGTATAGTCCAAAGTGACCACCGTTTCTTATTCCCAAGTTTTCCCCATGGAGCCTTATTGGCTGATTCCTGCAGGATATTCTCCCCAAGTACTGCCGTAATCCTCCCTCTGATCACAACTGCAATACCCCTGCTCTTCTGTCACACTTGAAAATTGTGTGCCAGGAGCATTGTTTTGTCCTTCCCTTAACCATGTTTACAAGATTGCAATAATATCATCACCCCATGTGCTGATCCATTGTGTGGAAAGGCATACAAAGCAGTGTGATGCTTTACCAACGCTTAGCAATGCGCAGGATAGCAACAAAACTGAAAGTCAGAAAATGGAATGATATTGTTAGCGGAGATTAGAAGAGAGAAAAATATCTGGTTTTGGATAACAAGAAACATTGACATGATCAATTTCAAGTCTTTCCCTTCCAACTAGATTATTTCTTTTCTCGTTCAAACCTGCAGGGTACAGATCCCCTGCAGGTGTGACCTGAAGACAAAGGTTTATTTAGACTCAGAGTGATACAGTATAAGAACAAGCCCAACTGATCAATGCAGACCAAGACCCAAGTGGGTAGTTGGACTACTAATCAGGGACAATATCACAGCTGCACCTAGAGGGGGCATAATGGGGGGCTCGTCCAATGGGTCTATATGGGTAGAACTAAATATTGGAAGGCTGCAATCACTCTGATGGGATTATACTACAGACTCCCCAATTGCAAGTGGGGCATTGAGGAACAAGCATATTAAGGAAAGGAGTAAAAACAATAGGGTTGTTGTCATGGCAGACTTCAATGTTCAAAAATAAACTGGATCTTCTTAGTGCAAAAGGACAGAATTTGTTAGTGCATCCAGGAGAGTTTCTTAAATCAACACATAGATAGTCAAACAAGAGGAGGAGCAGTACTGGACCTGGAGCCCAGCAGGTGAGTGACCTTTCTGTGAGTGAGCAGCTAGGGAACAGTGACCACAACTCCTCGAGTTTTAAGATAGTATGAACTGGTGGAAGAGTGTTAAACTGGAACAAGGCAAATTACGAGGGCATTAGGCAGGAACAAGGGAGAGCTAATTTGGAATAGCTGTTTTCGGGCAAGTCTACATCTGACATATCGAAGGTTTTTAAAGACCACCTGCACAGTGTGTAGGGCAGCTATGTTCCAGTCAGAAGGAAGGATAAGGATGGCAAAGTTAGAGACACTTAGATGTTGAGAGAAGTGATTAATTTTGTTAGCACAAAAAAGGAAAAATATGCAAAGCTTAGGAAGCAAGAATCAAACAGAGCTCTTGAGAGAAGCCAGAAAAGAACATGTTTGTTTCTATATCAGTGATCTGGATGATAATGTGCTGAACTGGATCAGCAAATTTGCGGATGACACCAAGATTGGGAGTGTAGTGGATGAGGAAGGCTGTCATGGCTTGCAGGGGGATCAGGATCAGCTGGAAAAACAGGCTGAATAGTGGCAGATGGAATTGAATGCAGACAAGTGAGAATTGTTGCACTTTGGTAGAACCAACCAGGGTAGGTCTTACACAGTGAATGGCAGGACAGTGTGGTAAACAAATGGTCCTGGGAATACAGGTCTATAATTCATTGAAAGTGGCATCACAATTTGATGGGGTCGTAAGAAAAGCTTTTGGTACAGTGGCCTTCATAAATCAACGCAATGAGTACAGGAGATGGGATGTTATGTTGAAGTTGTATAAGACGTTAGTGAGGTCTAATCTGCTACAGGAAAATTGTAAATAAGGCTGAAAGAGTACTGAGAAAATTTATAAGGATGTTGCCGTGTCTGGAGGACCTGAGTTATAAGGAAAGATTGAATAGGCTAGGAGTTTATTCCGTGGACTACAGAAGCATGAGGGGAGAGTTGATAGAAGTATGAGGGGTATAGCTAGGGTAAATATGCTGCAGAGATTTGTAAACTTAGTCAGCTCCATCAAGACCACTGGCCTCCATAGTATTCAGAATGTCTTCAAGGAGTGATACCTCAAAAAGGCAGCACCGATCATTAAGGACCCCCATCTGCCGGGACTTGACCTATACTCATCGCTACCATAGGGAGGTGCTACAGGAGGTGGTACACTCTGATTCAGGAACAGCTTCCTCCCCTCTGCTGTCGGATTTCTGAATGACATTGAACCCATTAACACTATCTCACTACTTCTTTTATTTTTATTTTTGCATTACTTTAACTTTTGAATATATACATTTACTGTAATTCACAGTTTTATTTCTCTATTATGTATTGCATTATGCTGCTGCCACAAAGATAACAAATTTCACGACATATGCAGGTGATAAGAGTGATAGAAAAGTGCAGCCCAGAAACAGTCCCTTTGGCCCATCTAGTCTATGCTAAGCCATTTAAACGTCTACTCCCATTGACCTGCACCAGGAACATTGCCCTCCCTACCCCTACCAGCAATATACCTACCAAGCTCCTCTTAGAAGTTGAAATTGAGCTTGCATGCACTACTTGCCCAGGCAGTTCATTCCACACTCTCATGGCCCTGAGTGAAGAAGTTTCCCTTGATATTAAACCTGATCCTGATTCTGAAATGCAAGCAGGTTTTTTTCCACTGAGGTTGGATGGGACTACAATTAGAAGTCACAAGTTAAAGGTGCAAGGTGAAATGTTTAACAGGAACATGAGGGGAAACTTCTTCACTCTGAGTATGTAGAATGAGTTGCAGCACAAGTGGTCCATGCGAATTCAATTTCAGTGTGTAAGTGAGGTTTGGATAGCTACGTAAATGGGATAGGTATCGAGAGCTATAGTCTGGAAGTAAGTCAATGGGACTAGGCAGTTTAAAAGGTCCAGCACAATCGAGATGGGTCAAAGGGCCTATGTCTGTGCTGGACTTTTCTATGACTCTAACTCCAGAAGGGAATTAGGAAATCCAGGAGGGGCCATGAAATGTCCTTGAAAAGCAGGAATAAAGAGAATCTCAAGGCATTCTATACATACATCAAGAGCAAGAGGATAACCAGGAAGAGGGTAGGACCACTCAAGGATAAAGTGGAACATTTGCTTGGATGCAGAGAATGTGGGTGAGGTCCTTAATGAGTACCTTTTATCTGTATTTACCAAGCAGAAGGATAGAGAGATCCGTGCCGAGCATATTTATATGCTAGGGCATTTCAAAGTAAAGGAGCAAATTGTGTTGAGTCTCTTAAAGAGCAGTAAGGTGGATGTCTCCAGGACCTATGGGTTATAACCCAGGTTATTGAGAGGGGCAACAGAACAGAGCATAGCACCTTGACCAATATCTGCGTTCTTTCCAGTCACAGGTGAGATCCTGGAGGAATGGCAAATAGCTAATATTATTCCATTATCCAAGAAGGAAAAGGGATAATGCTGAAAACTATAGATTGGTAAGTCTCACGTCAGTGGTACAGAAGTTACCAGAGAGAATTCTTAGGGACAGGATTAATGAATGTTTGGAAAATCGTGGCCTAATTAGGGAGAGCCATCATGGGACAAATCATTGTCTCAGTAACTTGATTGAGTTTTCTGACTCCCTCTTGTCCTGGCTATGTTCCCCCTAAGCTGTGCACGTATGCACGCACACACACGTTTTTCAACCAGCGCACAAAGGAAATTAGTGTGCATACAAAAAGTTAGTTACCTAAAATAATGTAGTAATTAATAATTATACTTACTGAAAATAATCTTTCGGCTAAATGTTTCTGTTAACTAGTTAGTTGGTTTTTTAAATACTACAATGCACGTCACTAATTTACGTCACCTCACCTTTCCTGTTCCGGTTTGTACAGCTGCATCACGGCGGCAGCCATCTTTGGTGGACAGTGTTCATATTGTAAAGTTTACAAAGATCTGTTTCAAATCCTGTAGATAGCTTACTAAGTTTTTATTGAAAAAGATCAGTCAAATGACCCTGTGGCTAAATACTGTCACAAAAAATTCATAAACTTCACATACAAAGTAGTTCTACAGGTTTTAAGTGATATCTTTGATGAACTGGCTGCACTATGCAAGATTCTGCAAAAGAGTGGCCTGACACCGATTGATTCACTTCATTTTGCGCGACGCAAAATTAACAAGATAAGAAAGCAGTATCTGGGAGACAATGTTTCATGGAGTGACAAAGTTAAATTTTGCTAAGCCAACAACGTGAAGAAAATGTCATAGTAGATACAAACAAACAGAATTCTGCAGATGCTGGAAATTCAAGCAACACACATCAAAGTTGCTGGTGAACATAGCAGGCCAGGCAGCATCTGTAGGAAGATGAGGTACAGTCGACGTTTCGGGCCGAGACCCTTCATCAGGACTGGTAGATACAAGTTCGCTGTTGACTTTTATAAATAGTCTTTGTGTTCATTTAGAAGAAAGGTTTCCTGAAGATGAGGTACAAGAATGGTCAGCTTTTGATTTCTCCGCAATTGCAGATTGTGACTTCACATTTGGCGATAAACAAGTTAATGCCTTGTACCTAAAATATCATGAATTTCTAGCTGAAAATACTCTAATAGTTAGACAGTTTGATGATTTCAAATTTTCCGTACAAGAAAAAATTAAATCCAAACTGATTTCAAACTTTGCTCAAATGGTGGCATTTGTACTTCAAATGAACAGTTTTGGGACCTTACACAGTTGATGGACATTGGGGGAACCCTTCTTGTGTCTAGTGCGGACTGTGAGCACTAATGAATAAACTCAAAAACAAGCTGAGAAACCTTTTAGGTGAATGTCATTTGGATATGTTAAGGAGAATCAAAAGCTATCAATTAGATGGAACTTCTATTAGTCTAGATAGTTTACAAAGAATGGGTAAATGCCAAAGACAGGAGAGAGAAAAAATAACTGAGTGACTTAAATATATGTGTTATTTTGTTGTTATTCTGTGCAGCTTTATGTCAAATATTTTGTAAACCTACATAAACTGTGCCATGTGTGCACTCAGTGCGCACATACTTTTGTCACAGGAAAAAAATTTGCACAAGATTTTTGCGCACCCTCACTACTAAAAGTTAGAGGGAACATTGCTCTCTGGTATTAAGACTTTTCAACATTTGGAAAAAGGTATTGTCTGTCTGCTCCACCTATGCCTCTCATAATCTTATAAATCTCTATCGGATTTCCTCTCAGCTTCCTTAATCTTCTCTGCCAAAGTTACTTCATATCCTCTCAGACACACTGCATCATCTATACTTCTCCAGGGATTCATCTGATCCCATCTGTGTGTATGTGACTAATGCCTCATCCTGTATCCAGATCAGGGCATCGGTGTCATTAACCAAGGTTTCCTATTCCCACCATCCTTACTTTTTACTTCAAAGAGACAGGCAGATCCTTAGCTCTTATGATCGATCTCTCCTCTAAAAGTCTCCCTGTTGCCTGTGGACCCTTTGTTCGCAAATAGTCTAGTCCAATCAAGTTTTGCAAGTTCCTCGTTCACCTTGGTCCAATTTAGAACTTGAACGTGTGAACCGGTTCTATTTCTTTCCCGAACTAGTTTATTACTATACATTTTCTACTACTACTAGTATTTTCTTGGAGGGGAAAAGAAGCACAAGTAAAGAAGCACAAGCATGAGGAAACCTGCAGATGCTGGAAATTCAAGCAGCACACACAAAATTCTGGTGGAACGCAGCAGGCCAGACAGCATCCATAGGAAGAAGCACAGTTGTCGTTTCAGGCCGAGACCCTTCGTCAGAACTAACTGATAGAAGAGATAGTAAGAAATTTGAAAGTGGGAGGGGGGAAGATCCAAAATGATAGGAGAAGACAGGAGGAAAAGGGATGGAGCTAAGAGCTGGAAAGTTGATTGGCAAAAGGGATAGAAGGCTGCAGAAGGGAGAGGATCATGGTACGGGAAGCCTAGGGAGAAAGAAAGGGGGAGGGGAGCACCAGAGGAAGATGGAGAGCAGGAAAGGAGTTATTGTGAGAGGGACAGAGAGGAAAAAAAGGAAAAAAATAATAAATAAATAAGTGATGGGGTCAGCAGGGGAGGAGGGGCATTAACAGAAGTTGGAGAAGTCAATGTTCATGCCATCAGGTTGGAAGCTATCCAGATGGAATATCAGGTGTTGTTCCTCTAACCTGAGTGTGGCTTCATCTTGACAGTACAGGAGGCCATGGATAGACATACCAGAATGGGAATGGGACGTGGA
The DNA here is from genome assembly GCF_030028105.1 of Mobula birostris. Classification (NCBI taxonomy): domain Eukaryota; kingdom Metazoa; phylum Chordata; class Chondrichthyes; order Myliobatiformes; family Myliobatidae; genus Mobula; species Mobula birostris. The sequence continues at coordinate 105,248,552 of NC_092373.1, read as the reverse complement.
ATTAAAATGTGTGGCCTCTGGGAGATCTTGTTTTCTCTGGCGGACAGAGCGTAGGTGTTCAGGCAAACGGTCTCCCAGTCTGTGTCGGGTTTCACCAATATATAGAAGACCGCACCGGGAGCACTGGACACAGAGTATCACCCCAGCCGACTCACAAGTGAAGTGTCGCCTCACCTGGAAGGACTGTCTGGGTCCCTGAATAGTGGTGAGGGAGGAAGTGTAAGGGCATGTGTACCACTTGTTCCGCTTACAAGGATAAGTGCCAGAAGGGAGATCGGTGGGAAGGGATGGATGGGACGAATGGACAAGGGAGTTGCGTAGGGAGCGATTCCTGTGGAAAGCAGAAAGAGGGGGGCAGGGAAAGATGTGCTTGGTGGTGGGATCCCGTAGGAGGTGGCGGAAGTTAGGGAGAATTATATGTTGGACCCGGAGGCTGGTGGGGTGGTAGGTGAGGACAAGGGGAGCCCTATCCCTAGTGGGATGGTGGGAGGATGGGGTGAGAGCATTTGTGCGTGAAACGGGAGAGATGCATTTGAGAGCAGGGTTGATGGTGGAGGAAGGGAAGCCCCTTTCTTTAAAAAAGGAAGACATCTCCTTCGTCCTGGAATGAAAGGCCTCATCCTGAGAGCAGATGCGGCAGAGATGGAGGAAATGCGAGAAGGGGGTGACATTTTTGCAAGAGACACGGTGGGAAGAGGAATAGTCCAGGTAGCTGTGAGAGTCCATAAGCTTATAGTAGAACATCAGTAGATAAGCTGTCTCCAGGGATAGAGATAGAAAGATCAAGGAAGGGGAGGGAGGTGTCGGAAATGGACCAGGTAAATTTGAGGGCAGGGTGAAAGTTGGAGGCAAAGTTAATGAAGTCAACGAGCTCAGCATGCAAGCAGGAAGCAGCGCCAATGCAGTCGTCGATGTAGCGAAGGAAAAGTGGGGGATGGATACAAGTATCGGCTTGGAACATGGACTGTTCCACAAAGCCAACAAAAAGGCAGGCATAGCTGGGACCCATACAGGTGCCCATGGCTACATCTTTAGTTTGGAGGAAGTGGGAGGAGCTAAAAGGAGAAATTATTAAGAGTAAGGACTAATTCTGCTAGACGGAGGAGAGTGATAGTAGAGGGTAAGTGGTTAGGACTGGAATCCAAGAAGAAGCGGAGAGCTTTGAGACCTTCCTGGTGGGGGATGGAGGTATATAGGGACTGGACATCCATGGTGAAAATAAGGCGGTGGGGGCCAGGGAACTTAAAATCATTGAAAAAATCCAGAGCGTGAGAAGTGTCATGACCATAGGTGGGAAAGGATTGAACAAGGGGCGGTAAAAGTGTCAAGGTATGCAGAAATGAGTTCGATGGGGCAGCAGTAAGCTGAGACAATGGGTCTACCTGGACAGGAAGGTTTGTGGATCTTGGGTAGGAGGTAGAAATAGGAAGTGCGGGGTGTGGGAACTATGAGGCTGGTGGCAGTTGATGGGAGATCCAAGTCCTTCCGCACCTCCGGGACACTTTCTTCGCTGTTTCTAATGGACCTGCCAATTATTTCATCCTCCATCTGATCCATGCGTGCAATCGCTGTTTTTTTGACTTTGTCATGTTAGGCAAGGATCGCAAGATATTCTATCTGCAGACCCCAGAGCCTGCTGGCTCCGATGCTAGCAGATATGAACTTCGGACTGCGGCCCCTGCCGTTGAACTCGGTGGCTCCACCAACCCAGGGCATATTCAAAACCCGGACTCCAGCACCATCAATGTAGGTTTCAACCACCATGGACACCTTCAAAGCGATTGCGCAACCTCCATCTGCCACTCCAGCCTTGAACTCCAGGCCAGACCTGCACGTGCTACTATTGTGACTCCCGTCTCCCCTTCCCCCACCACCACTCTGCAACCCCGTCTTCCTCAGATTCTATCATCTGCTCCTGGGCCCTCAGAGGCTCCATCTTCCTCTCACCCCAAACCTCCCCTCTCCACTGACACCACCAGCCTCCCTCCCCCTCCCCACCGTGCTGGGTCTTTACCATCCCCTCCGACCTTCAACTCTCTGAGGCAGAGCACTCTGTCCTCAGTAAGGGCCTCACCTTTGTATCCCTTCGCCCACACCTCAGCGAGTTCCGCATGCGCCATGACGCTGAACTCTTCTTCCGCCGGCTTCGTCTTTAAGCCCACTTCTTCGGGGCTTAAAGCCAGCGGAAGAAGAGTTCAGCCGCCCCCACCCTCACTCTCCCACCCCCGCCAATGAACCCTTCTCCCGTCTTCAACCGTTCTCCTCTTCATGGACACCCTGCTCTGGATCTCTTTATTGCTAACTGCCGATGGGACATCGATCGTCTCGACTTCACCACACCTTGTTGCAACTCCAACTTCACTCCTTCCAAACGCTCTGCTCTCCATTCCCTCTGCCTCTTTCTTTAAAAAAGGAGGACATCTCCCTCGTCCTGGAATGAAAAGCCACCGCTTTATTTTCACCATGGATGTCCAGTCCCTATATACTTCTATCCCCCATCAAGAAGGTCTCAAAGCTCTCTGCTTCTTTTTGGATTCCAGACCTAACCAGTTCCCCTCTACCACCACTCTCCTCCATCTAGCGGAATTAGTCCTTACTCCTAATAATTTCTCCTTTGGCTCCTCCCACTTCCTACAAACTAAAGGTGTAGCCAAGGGCACCCGTATGGGTTCCAGCTATGCCTGCCTCTTTGTTGGCTTTGTGGAACAGTCCATATTCCAAGCTGATACTGGTATCCGTCCCCCACTTTTCCTTCGCTACTTCTACGACTGGGGTCTATGTTGGGGCCGCTTCTTTTAAATTGTATATCAACGATTTAGATTATGGAATAGATGGCTTTGTGGCTAAGTTTGCTGATGATACGAAGATAGGTGGAGGGGCCGGTAGAGCTGAGGAAACGGAGAGTCTGCAGAGAGACTTGGATAGATTGGAAAAATGGGCAAAGAAGTGGCAAATGAAATACAATGTTGGAAAGTGTATGGTTATGCACTTTGGCAGAAGAAATAAATGGGTAGACTATTATTTAAATGGGGAAAGAATTCAAAGTTCTGAGATGCAGCGGGACTTGGGAGTCCTCGTACAGGATACCCTTAAGGTTAACCTCCAGGTTGAGTTGGTAGTGAAGAAGGCGAATGCAATGTTGGCATTCATTTCTAGAGTAATGGAGTATAGGAGCAGGGATGTGATGTTGAGGCTCTATAACGCGCTAGTGAGACCCCACTTGGAATACTGTGGGCAGTTTTGGTCTCCATATTTAAGAAAGGATGTGCTGACGTTGGAGAGGGTACAGAGAAGATTCACTAGAATGATTCCGGGAATGAGAGGATTAACATATGAGGAACGTTTGTCCGCTCCTGGACTGTATTCCTTGGAGTTTAGGAGAATGAGGGGGAGATCTCATAGAAACATTTTGAATGTTGAAAGTAATGGACAGAGTGGATGTGGCAAAGTTGTTTCCCATGGTTGGGGAGTCTTGTACGAGAGGGCATGACTTAAGGATTGAAAAGTGCCCATTCAGAACAGAAATGTGAAGAAATTTTTTTAGTCACAGGGTGGTGAATCTATGAAATTTGTTGCCACCGGCATTAGTGGAGGCCAAGTCATTGGGTGTATTTAAGGCAGAGATTGATAGGTATCTGAGTAGCCAGGGCATCAAAGGTTATGGTGAGAAGGCGGGGGAGTGGGACTAAATGGGAGAATGGATCAGCTCATGATAAAGTGGCGGAGCAGACTCGATGTGCCGAATGGCCGACTTCTGCTCCTGTGTCTTATGGTCTTATAGACTGCATTGGCGCTGCTTCCTCCATGCATGCTGAGCTCATTGACTTCATTAACTTTGCCTCCAACTTTCACCCTGCCCTCAAATTTACCTGGTCCATTTCTGACACTTCCCTCCCCTTTCTTGATCTTTCTATCTCTATCCCTGGAGACAGCTTATCTACTGATGTCCACTATAAGCCTATGGACTCTCACATGATGTCCACTATAAGCTACCTGGACTATTCCTCTTCCCACCGTGTCTCTTGCAAAAATGCCACCCCCTTCTCGCAATTCCTCCGTCTCTGCCGCATCTGCTCTCAGGATGAGGCCTTTCATTCCAGGACGAAGGAGATGTCTTCCTTTTTTAAAGAAAGGGGCTTCCCTTCCTCCACCATCAACTCTGCTCTCAAACGCAACTCTCCCATTTCATGCACATCTGCTCTCACCCCATGCTCCCGCCACCCTGCTAGGGATAGGGTTCCTCTTGTCCACACCTACCACCCCACCAGCCTCTGGGTCCAATATATAATTCTCTGTAAATTCTGCCATCTCCTACAGGCTCCCACCACTAAGCACATCTTTCCCTGCCCCGCTCTTTCTGCTTTCCGCAGGGATCGCTTCCTATACGACTCCCTTGTCCATTTGTCCACCCCACCCCTTCCCATCGATATCCCTCCTGGCACTTATCCTTGTAAGCAGAACAAGTCTTTTGGATCGGGACTACAGAGCGTCGTAGGAGCTGAATTCTGAAGGAAGGCAGTTTTTAAAAAACTTCTTCAAGTGCAAGAAGGAGGAGACTGCACAGGCGCATGATGTCAACAGGTCAGCGCGGAGAAGTTTAAAAAGGAAGGTTGCTACCAACGGCTGTCTTTTGGATCAGAACTACAGAGCGTCGTGGGAGCTGAATTCTGAAGGAAGGCAGTTTTTTTAAAAAAAACTTCTTGGAGCGCAAGAAGGATGAAACTGCGCAGGCGCGTGACGTCAACAGGTCAGTGCAGAGAGTTTAAAAAGGAGACCATCCTATACAGTGGGTAGCTGTCGGAGCGTGCAGCGGAGTGAGTGGTAGCAGAGTGTAGGGCTTTGGCTTCAACGGGTTTCAGCGGTAAACCGGAAGAGGCGAGAGCGAAGCACCAACTCTTTTTTTCTCCCCACACTCTTTCGCGAATCGGCCCGGACAGACAGGAACAGCAGGGCTCTCACAGCTAACGGTACGAGCTAACAGTTTAAAAAGTTCATCTGTTTGGCGAGGTAAGTGGGTGAGTAGACTTATTTTTCCCGTTTCATTCCTGTAGAATTAGATAGCATGCCTGCAGGGTTAGTGCTTTGTTCAGGGTGTCAGATGTGGGAATCCTGGGAGACCTCCAGCCTCCCTGATGGCCACATCTGCGCTAGGTGCACCGAGATGCAGCTCCTTAGAGACCGTGTTAGGGATCTGGAGCTGCAGCTTGATGACCTACTGCTTATCAGGGAAAGTGAAGAGGTGATAGACAGGAGCTACAGGGAGGTAGTCATCCCTAGGCTACCGGGGTCAGAAAACTGGGTCACTGTCAAGAGAGGGAAGGAAATGCCCGGACAGTGGAGAGCACACCTGTGGCTGTCCCCCTCAGCAACAAATATCTTGTTCTGGATGCTGGTGAGGGGGATGACCTGACAGGGGACGCCCACGGTGACCGGGTCTCTGGCACTGAGCCTGGCGCTGTTGTGCAGGAGAGAAGGAGGGAGAAGAGGAATGCGGTAGTCATAGGGGATTCCATAGTCAGGGGAACGGCCAGGAGATTCTGTGAGCCTGATAGAGATACCCGCATGGTGTGTTGCCTCCCAGGTGCCAGGGTACGGGATGTCTCGGATCGGGTCCTGAATATTCTGAAGGGGGAGGGTGAGCAGCTAGTTGTCCTGGTACATGTTGGTACCAATGACATAGATAGGACAAAGGAGGAGGTCCTGAAGAGAGATTTCTGGGAGTTAGGAAGGAAGCTGAAAAGCAGGACCTCCAGGGTAGTAATCTCGGGATTGCTACCTGTGCCATGTGCTAGTGAGGGCAAGAATAGTAGGATCAGGCAGATGAATGTGTGGCTGAGAGACTGGTGCTGGGGGCAGGGCTTCAGATTTTTGGATAATTGGGATCTCTTCTGGGGGAAGTATGACCTGTTCAAAAAGGACAAGTTACACCTGAACCCGAAGGGGACCAATATCCTGGCGGGAAAGTTTAATAGAGCTGTTAGGGAGGGTTTAAACTAATTTGGCAGGGGGATGGGAACCGGAATGACAGAGCGGAGGAAGGGGAAAACAGAAATAAATCTAAGATAGCGAGCAGTAAAGATGTCAGGAAAGACAGGCAGGTGATGGGTCAAATTTGTAGCCATTGGAATGAGTTGCAGTGCAATAAAGTTGCAATGAAATCAAAGCGATACCAAATACTGGCCTTAAGGTGTTATACTTAAATGCACGCAGCATAACGAATAAGGTGGATGCTTTGTCGTACAGCTACAGATTGGCAGGTATGATATTGTGGCCATCACTGAGATGTGGCTAAAGGATGCACGTCTCTGGGAACTGAACGTCCAAACATACACGGTGTATGGGAAAGATAGGAAGGTAGGCAGAGGGGGAGGCATGGCTTTATTGGTAAGAAATGATAATAAATCATTAGAAAGAGGTTATATAGGATCGGAAGGTGCAGAATCTTTATGGGTTGAGCTAAGAAATCACAGGGGTAAAAGGACCCTGATGAAGGTTATTTATAGGCCTCCAAACAGCTGCAGTGAAGTGGACTACTAATTACAAAAAGGAAATAGAAAAGGCTTGTCAGAAGGGCAGTGTTATGATAATTGTGGGGGATCTTAACATGCCAGTGGATTGGGAAAATCAAGTCGGCACTGGATCTCAAGAGAGAGAATTTGTAGAATGTCTGCCAGATGGTTTTTTAGAACAGCTTGTTGTTGAGCCCACTAGGGGATCGGCTGTACTGGATTGGGTATTGTGTAATGAACGGAGGTGATTAGAGAGATTGAGGTGAAGGAACTCTTAGGAGGCAGTGATCATAACATGATTGAGTTCATTGTGAAATTTGAAAAAGAGAAGCCGAAATCTGATGTGTTGGTATTTCAGTGGAGTAAGGGAAATTACAGTGGCATGAGAGAGGAACTGGCCAAAGTTGACTGGAAAGAGACACTGGCGGGAAAGACAGCAGAGCAACAGTGGCTGGAGTTTATGCGAGAAGTGAGGAAGGTGCAAGACAGGCATATTCCAAAAAAGAAGAAATTTTCAAATAGAAAAAGGATACAACCGTGGTTGACAAGAGAAGCCAAAGTTAAAGCAAAGGAGAGGGCATACAAGGAAGCAAAAATTAGTGGGAAGACAGAGGATTGGAAGGTTTTTAAAACCTTACAAAAGGAAACTAAGAAGGTCATTAAGAGGGAAAAGATTAACTATGAAAGGAAGCCAGCAAATAATATCAAAGGGGATACTAAAAGCTTTTTCAAGTATATAAAGAGTAAAAGACAGGTGAGAGTAGATATAGGACCAATAGAAAATGACGCTGGAGAAATTGTAATGGGAGATAAGGAGATGGCAGAGGAACTGAACAAGTATTTTGCATCAGTCTTCACTGAGGAAGACATCAGCAGTATACTGGACACTCAAGGGTGGCAGTGAAGAGAAGTGTGCGCAGTCACAATTACGACAGAGAAGGTACTCAGGAAGCTGAATAGTCTAAAGGTAGACAAATCTCCTGGACCAGATAGAATGCACCCATGTGTTCTGAAGGAAGTAGCTATGGAGATTGCGGAGGCATTAGCGATGATCTTTCAAAAGTGGATAGATTCTGGCATGGTTCCGGAAGACTGGAAGATTGCAAATGTCACTCTGATATTTAAGAAGGGGGCAAGGAAGCAAAAAGTAAATTATAGACCTGTTAGATTGACATCAGTGGTTGGGAAGTTGTTGGAGTCGATTGTCAAGGAAGAGGTTACAGAGTACCTGGAGGCATATGACAAGATAGGCAGAACTCAGCATGGATTCCTTAAAGGAAAATCCTGCCTGATAAACCTATTACAATTTTTTGAGCAAATTACCAGTAGGCTAGACAAGGGAGATGCAGTGGATGATGTATATTTGGATTTTCAGAAGGCCTTTGACAAGGTGCCACACATGAGGCTACTTAACAAGATAAGAGCCCATGGAATTATAGGAAAGTTACATAATTGGATAGAGCATTGGCTGATTGGCAGGAAACAGAGCATGGGAATAAAGGGATCATATTCTGGTTGGCTGCCGGTTACCAGTGGTGTTCCACAGGGGTCCGTGTTGGGGCCGCTTCTTTTTACATTGTACATCAACGATTTAGATTATGGAATAGATGGCTTTGTGGCTAAGTTTGCTGACGATACGAAGATAGGAGGAGGGGCTGGTAGTGCTGAGGAAACGGAGAGTCTGCAGAGAGACTTGGATAGATTGGAAGAATGGGCAAAGAAGTGGCAAATGAAATACAATGTTGGAAAGTGTATGGTTATGCACTTTGGCAGAAGAAATAAATGGGCAGACTATTATTTAAATGGGGAAAGAATTCAAAGTTCTGAGATGTAACGGGACTTGGGAGTCCTCATACAGGATACCCTTAAGGTTAACCTCCAGGCTGAGTTGGTGGTGAAGGCGGCGAATGCAATGTTGGCATTCATTTCTAGAGGAATAAAGTATAGGAGCAGGGATGTGATGTTGAGGCTCTATAAGGCGCTGGTGAGACCTCACTTGGAGTACCGTGGGCAGTTTTGGTCTCCTTATTTAAGAAAGGAAGTACTGACGTTGGAGAGGGTACAGAGAAGATTCACTAGAATGATTCCGGGAATGAGGGGGTTAACATATGAGGACCGTTTGTCCGCTCTTTGACTGTATTCCTTGGAGTTTAGAAGAATGAGGGGAGACCGCATAGAAACATTTCGAATTTTGAAAGGCATGGACAGAGTGGATGTGGCAAAGTTGTTTCCCATGATGGGGGAGTCTAGTATGAGAGGGCATGACTTAAGGATTGAAGGGCGCCCATTCAGAACAGAAATGCCAAGAATTTTTTTTTGGTCAGATGGTGGTGAATCTATGGAATTTGTTGCCACAGCCAGCAGTGGAGGCCAAGTCATTGGGTGTATTTAAGGCAGAGATTGATAGGTATCTGAGTAGCCAGGGCATCAAAGGTTATGGTGAGAAGGCGGGGGAGTGGGACTAAATGGGAGAATGGATCAGCTCATGATAAAATGGCAGAGCAGACTCAATGGGCCGAATGGCCGACTTCTGCTCCTTTGTCTTATGGTCTTAAGTGCTACACATGCCCTTACACTTCCTCCCTCACCACCATTCAGGGCCCCAGACAGTCCTTCCGGGTGAGGCACCACTTCACTTGTGAGTCGGCTGGGGTGATACACTGCGTCCGGTGTTCCCAGTGTGGCCTTTTAAATGTTGGTGAGACCTGACGCAGAGTGGGAGACCATTTTGCTGAACACCTACGCTCTGTCCGCCAGAGAAAGCAGGATCTCCCAGTGGCCACACATTTTAATTCCACGTCCCATTCCCCTTCTGATATGTCTCTCCATGGCCTCCTCTACTGTCAAGATGAAGTCACACTCAGGTTGGAGGAAGAACACCTGATATTCGTCTGGGTAGCCTCCAACCTGATGGCATGAACATTGACTTCTCTAACTTCCGTTAATGCCCCTCCTCCCCTGCTTACCCCATCCCTTATTTAGTTATTTATTTATTTATCATTTTTCCCTTTTTTTTCCCTTTTTTCCCTCTCTCTGTCCCTCTCTGAATATCTCCTTGCCTGCTCTCCATCTTCCTCTGGTGCTCCCCTCCCCCTTTCTTTCTCCCTAGACCTTCCATCCCATGATCCTCTCCCTTCTCCAGCCCTGTATCTCTTTTGCCAATCAACTTTCCAGCTCTTAGCTCCATCTCTCCCCCTCCTGTCTTCTCCTATCATTTCGGATCTCCTCATCCCCCTCCCACTTCCAAATCTCTTACTACCTCTTCTTTCAGTTAGTGCTGACGAAGGGTCTCGGCCCAAAATGTCGACTGTGCTCCTTCCTACGGATGCTGTCTGGCCTGCTGTGTTCCACCAGCTTTCTGTGTGCGTTATATAAGCACAAGGCTCATTTTGCATTGCAAAGTCGCAAATTCTGCATTTCTCCACAAATTGTGGCAAAGTCACGGGGAAAGTGGGGAGTGGTAGGAGAAAGGCAAACTATTATAATAAATCTACATACCAACTCTAAAGATCAAGTCATCTTCAATTGGATTTTCTTTTCTTTTTCCAGTGCTATACATACTTGCTGGTCGTTTTACAGCCTTCTGTTTCACATGCCCATTGCCAGGGGATTTCACACGTCTCTTGGCACCGTCAGATGTTGGAGAGAGATCAGTAGGTTTGATAACTCGTAATTTAAATGGACTCCCCTTAATGTGCTGATCGTAAAGCCTGAGAGTAAGTGTAAAGTCACCCTCCTTCTGTTCCTTGTGAATTGTATAAAGGAAGTCATAGGTTCCATTCCTATTATCCAGTATCTCCCCATCGACTACACTACCATCAGGAGATGCAATTTCAGCACTAAGACATGCATTTCCAGTTTTAACAAGTTCTCCATCCTTGTCCTTTGTTGTTATAGTAACACTCGTAGGATGGCCAATCACACACTGTCTCAGACCCTCACCTGTCGCGACAGTCTCATAGGCCACTGCACTTGTAGTTATTATGGTACCTAAATTGTGTATGGATTTTTTAAGCCCTTCAGTTTCCACCACAAATTCCAGCTGATCATTTTCTTGTGGTTGCAGAGGGAACGCCTGAAGAGCGAGCTCATTCAACCTGTCACCTATTTGCTTCTTAACTAACAAGACTTCCATTTCTGTCCCATGGTTTAGGGCTTGCTCAGTGAAGTTGCAGTTACTCCTGATGCTTTCCTGACCCTGCATTAGTGCATCCAGTTGTGCTTGCAGAACCTGCAACAAGAAATTAATATTTACTGCATGTCATTAACCAAAATATCAGTGAATAGCAGAAATTTCGAAGGATTTTTTTAAAATCTTGGCATTGAGATGATATAATCACATTAAAAATGTAATGCACTACAATAATATCCTCAAGTTACATGTACAAAATACCCTTACTGCAAACATAAACCAGTCTTGGAAAGGCAAGGAAAACACTAATATAAATGAAGATTAAAAGCTCTGGGTTTTAAATAAAGCGAGTGGGGAGGGAGTATGCTTTAAAAAAAGGGGGCAAGACTAAAATGCTACAACTAAAGACCGAAAGTAGTAATATGGATAGGGTGGGGCAGGTCACTGAAACTATAGTGTGGAATTTTGATAAAAGACAGAAAACAAACTGTAGTGAGAAATGGATGATAGTAAACAGTTGTCTTTTTCATGAATGACCGCAGAGTCAAGAATTAAATAAGGAAATACCTCCAGAGGTCTGAAAGAATGGTAGAGTCAGAACCTCTCACCACATGGCATGCACTTGAAGTGGTGCAATGTCAGGAAGTATATCTTGAGCCAGATGGTCTCCTACTGCATTAGAGATTTCATCCTTCATCTGGTCTGGACAATTCTTTCTGTTTACAAATGCTGCTCAGCCCCTGACTTTCTCCAGTAGATCTTTCATTGTTCCAGGTTCAAGTATCTGTAGTCCCTCGTCTCTCAACTGTGTTCAAATTCAGTCTGATTCTTTGGTTTTGACATGGGTATGTAGTGTAATATTCTAAACATTTTTGCAGTCCCTGCAGAATAACACTGGTCACAAACCTCCAGGCCAGAATATTATCCACTACCACTCTCGCTGCCTTCTATGGGTAAGCCAATACTGAAGAAAAGTTTCCCCGAATCCCATGCGTCCTGACTTTCCGAATGAGCTGATCATGGGGAACCTCATCAAACACCTTATCTAAAATCCTTATACATCACGTTCACTGCCCCTAATGTGCTTTGTCACGTCCTCAAAGAATTCAAATAGGCTCATTAGGTATGACCTGCCCCTTAGATTGCCATGCTGACTACCCCTAATCAGACTACCTTCTCCACATGCTTGGAAATCCTGTCTCAGAGAACCTTCTTCTATAATTTGCCCAGCACTGAAGTAAGATTTACTGGACTATCCCTACATTCTTTCTTGAACAAAGAAATAACATTTGGCACCCTCCAGTCCTCTGGTGCTATTCATATGGCCTGTGAAGACACAATGATTATTGCTTCCCATAGTAATCTAGGGACTTATCTATCCTAATATTTTTCAAAAGTTATACCAAATCATCTTTCTTAACATCAACATGTTCTGTTTTACATTGTCCTCACAAACATCAGCTTCCTTTCACTGATGAATTTTCATTAAGAACCTCCCCTCCCTCTTCTGACACCAGGCTCATGTTTCCTCTTCTATCCCTGATCAGTCCAACCCTCTCTCTGACCAACCTCTCGTTCTTTACATATGTGTAAAATGCCTTGGTGTTTTTCTTAATCATAGTCACCAAGACTTTCTCATGTCCCCTTCTAGCTTTAAGTCCATTCTTCACATCCTTCCTGGTTACTTTGTTGCTCTCTAGAACCCCATCTGATCCTTACTTCCTGAACCTCAAGTAAGTTTCTTTCTTTTTGATAAGATGTTCCACGTCTCTTTTGAACCATGATTCCTTTACCTACCACCCTTTCATTGTCTCAATGGAACAAACCTATCCAGCAGGTACTCCTTGAACATCTCCACTTCATGAGGAGATTGAGACAAGTGATGCTCTCCCCTACCCCATTATAACCAATTTTGATAGGAGTACAATTGAGAATGTTCTGGCCAGCTGCATCACCGTCTGGTAAGGGCATTGCAAGGCATCCGACTGCAAGTCTCGACGAAGGATTGTGAGGACTGCTGAGAAGATCATCAGGGTCTCTCTTCCACTCAAAAGAGATATTTATCAGGACTACTGCATATCTTAGCATTGTCAATGATCCCTCCCATCCATCCAACAATCTCTCTGACCCCCTGTCATCAGGCAGGAAGTACCATAGTATTAGGACAAGAACTGTTAGGATAGGAAACAGCTTCTTCCCCCAGGCCATAAGACTACTGAACTCCCTGCCATCACCCAGGTCTCCTCGTGTATGAAGTGCCAGAAACGTGAGACTTTTTACATTTTAACTTGTGTTATAAATGCACCTCATTAATTATTAATTTACTTGCGGTAATAATACATTATGTGTTCCATGTGCATATATGTGCTGTGTTATGCACTTTGGTCCAGAGGAACATTGTTCCATCTGGTGGTACATGCGTACGGTTGAATGACAATAAACTGAAGTTGAACTGTGGAAATTCTGGGTTATTTGTCTGAAACAAAGCTGGAAGAAAATTCAGAGCTACACAGCATCACAATACATTCAGTTAGGATGGACAGAGGGAGGTTGTTCCTATTCCTGAATGGTCACAGTACCAAATCTGGACAGTTCGAATAACTGAGGCTAAGCTTCTTGTCAAACTCAGTGTCAGACCACTTTCAGAGCAGGGCTTGGTAACACTTCTCAAAGGATTATGACCTGAACTGTTAACTCTTTTCCCACAGATGCAACCTGGATTGTTGAGAATTTCCAGTACCTGATTTGTTTTTAACTTCAGGATCATTCTAGCTGTTTGAGAGACACTTGCTGAACACCACAGCATTACTGAGGCTACTTATGCTCTGAACTTGAGAGCATTCTTCTACTTTCCCTTAATAAGGTAATAGTTGTATTTACACATGTACTTTAGACTTCCCATGAATTTCTAGGACTTTTGCTTGCACAAACATTGAAGTTATAGAGCACTACAGCACTAGAGCAGGTCCTTCAGTCCACCTAGTTTGTACCAAACTGTTACTCTCCTAATCCCATAAAGCTGCACAACAACCATAGCTCTCCATATCCTTCTCATCCAAATTTCAAAGTAAAATGCATCATCAGAGCACCCGTATGTCAGCATATACAGCCCTGAGATTCTTTTTCCTGCAGGCATACTTAGCAAATCTATAGAACAGTAACTGTAAACAGGATCAATGAACAACAAACTGTGAAAATGCAATTACAAATAAATAGCAATAAGTAACGAGAGGATGAATCAAAAAGATAAAGAGTCCCTAAAGTCAGACCATTGGTTGTAGGAACACCATTTCCCACAAATGAGTGTAGGTATCCTCTTTTGTTTAAGATCCTGATGGTTGAGGGATATTAACTGTTCCTGAACCTGATGGTGCGAGCCCTGAGGCTCTTGTACCCTCTATCTGATGGCAGCAGCAAGAAAAGTGTATGGCCTGGGTGGTGGGGATCTTTGATGATGGATACTGCTTTTCTATGGCAATGCTTCATGTAGATGTGCTCAATGGTTGGGAGGGCTTTACCTGTGATGTACTGGGCTGAATCCATTACCTTTTGTAGGATTTTCTACTCAAAAGTACCAGACCATTTTCTTTAAAATTTGCATTTGAACCCACATCCACCACATCCACTGGCAGCTCATTCCACACTTGTACCACCCTGAGTTGCTCCTCAAGTTCCCCTTCAATATTTCACCTTTCACCCTTAATCTACGACCTCTACTTGTAGTCCCACAGAACCTCAATGGAAAAAGCCTCCTTACATTTACCATATCAATATCCCTCTATCAAATCACCCTCATTTTTCTACACTCCAAGGAATAAAGTCCTATCTTATTCAACCTTTTCCTATAAACTCAGGTCCTCAAGTGCCAGCAACATCCTTGTAAATTTTCTTCGTACACTTTCTAACTTATTGACGTCTTTCCTGTAGGTAGATAAACAAAACTGGGTACAATGATCCAAATTAGGCCTCACCAAAGCCATATACAATTTCAACATAACACCCTAACTCTTGTACTCATTATTTTGATTTATGAAGGCCAATGTGCTAAAAGTTCTCTTTATGACCCTATCTACCTGTGATGCCACTTCCAAGGCATTATGGATCTCTATTCCCTGAATCCTCTGTGCCTGACAGTTTACTGTGTAAATCCTACCCTGGTTTGTGTTTCTGTCTGCAGCCAAGACAGTTTTTTTGAATACAGACTACAGCAGGGGCTTCACTGTTTTTGGAAGAGTTGAAGTAGAGAATCACAGCTGTATGCAATGCAATGGATTTCTTTCACTAGTGTGCTAATTCCCAAGGCCATGTTGAAAGGAAAATTGTTATTCTATTGCAAATACTAACAAAAGTACTTGTGTCATTTCAGAATTAATCTATTCTTAAATTCCTTCTGTCCATTTAAGGCTAACAAAAACTCACTGATTGAAGGAAAGTTCAAACACATTTCTCCCATTGTGTCTACAGAAGCCGAAAAAAAACAACTCAGCTAAGTAAGGTAAGGACAGGTTTGGCACAGCATTGTGGGCACAAGGGCCTGTATTGTACTGTAGGTTTTCTATGTTGCTAAATACTGCCTTCAAGCATTAGGTCTTCAGTATACCAATTCACAGTCATCAAGCACAAGAACAGAATGTTACAGTCATAACGTCAATTTAAGTTAATCCCATCTGTCTACAAATAATCTATATTATACCATCTGCTGCTTGACCACGTGCCTGCCTAAATGCCTCTTAAATATTGCTACGATACCTACTTCCATCACCTCCCAAGGCAGAGGTTTCCAGGAACCTATCGATCTGAAATCAAAATGTGCCCCACAAATCCACTTTCAGTTTTTCCCGTCTCTATGGACTCTAGGTTTTGAGATTTCCACCTTGACAGAAGGTTTGTCTATGCCTGTCACTATAAGGGGCCGGGGTCTGGGATGCCTCTGACTGGGTGCACGACATCCTGGTACGACAGGGAAAGCAACCAGAAGTCGTGATACATGTTGGTACCAATGACATAGGCAGGAAGAGGGATGAAGTCCTGAAGTGTGAGTTTTGGGAACTAGGCAGAAGGCTGAAGAACAGGACCTCAAGGGTGGCGTTCTCAGGATTGCTGCCAGCGCTACGTAATAGTAATGGTAAGAATTGGAGGAGATGGCAGTTGATTGCATGGCTGAGGGGTTGGTGCAGGGAGCAGGGTTTCAGATTTTTGGATCATTGAGACCTGTACAGATTGTACAGATTGGATGGGTTGCACCAGAACTCGAGGGGGAGCAATATCCTGGCAGGTAG
This sequence comes from Mobula birostris, assembly GCF_030028105.1. Taxonomy (NCBI): domain Eukaryota; kingdom Metazoa; phylum Chordata; class Chondrichthyes; order Myliobatiformes; family Myliobatidae; genus Mobula; species Mobula birostris. The sequence goes on along the minus strand of NC_092373.1, from coordinate 105,232,632 downwards.
GTTTGCTTACACGGTTCGGGAAGGTTTAAACTAATTTGCAAGGGGGATGGGACCCGGAGCGATAGAGCAGTGGAAGAAGTGCATGGAGTAAAGCCAGATCTAACATAGGCTTTGAGGAAAGAGAAGCAGAATAAAGGGTGTAAATGTAGGAAGGTAGAAGGGCTAAAGTGTGTGTACTTCAATGCAAGAAGCATCAGGAACAAAGGTGATGAACTGACAGCTTGGATACATACATGGAATTATGATGTAGTGGCCATTACAGAGACTTGGCTGGCACCAGGGCAGGAATGGATTCTCAATATTCCTGGATTTCAGTGCTTTAAAAGGGACAGAGAGGGGGGAAAAAGAGGAGGAGGGTGGCATTACTGGTCAAGGATACTATTACAGCTACAGAAAGGGTGGGTAATGTAGCAGGATCCTCTTTTGAGTCAGTATGGGTGGAAGTCAGGATCAGGAAGGGAGCAGTTACTCTATTGGAGACTCTATAGGCCTCCTGGTAGCAGCAGAGATACCGAGGAGCAGATTGGGTGGCAGATTTTGGAAAGGTGCAAAAATAACAAGGTTGTTATCATGGGTGACTAACTTCCCTAATATTGATTGGCACCTGATTAGTTCCAATGGTTTAGATGGGGCAGAGTTTGTTAAGTGTCTCCAGGACGGATTCCTGTCACAGTATGTTGACAGGCCGATTCAGGGGAATACTATACTAGATCTAGTATGAGGTAACAAACCCAGTCAGTTCACAGATCTCTCAGTGGGTGAGCATCTGGGGGACAGTGACCACTGCTCCCTGGCCTTTAGCATTATCATGGAAAAGGATAGAATCAGAGAGGACAGGAAAATTTTTAATTGGGAAAGGGCAAATTATGAGGTTATAAGGCTAGAACTTGCGGGTGTGAATTGGGATGATGTTTTTGCAGGGAAAAGTACTATGGACATGTGGTCGATGTTTAGGGATCTCTTGCAGGATGTTAGGGATAAATTTATCCCGTTGAGAAAGATAAAGAATGGTAGGGTGAAGGAACCATGGGTGACAAGTGAGGTGGAAAATCTAGTCAGATGGAAGAAGGCAGCATATATGTGGATTAGGAAGCAAGGATCAGATGAGTCTATTGAGGAATACAGGGTAGCAAGAAAGGAGCTTAAGGAGGGGCTGAGGAGAGCATGAGAAGGCCTTGGCAAGTAGGGTAAAGGAAAACCCCAAGGCATTCTTCAATTATTTGAAGAACAAAAGGATGACAGGAGTGAAGGTAGGAACGATTAGAGATAAAGGTGGGAAGATGTGCCTGGAGGCTGTGGAAGTGAGCAAGGTCCTTAATGAATTCTTCTCTTCGGTATTCACCAATGATAAGGAACTTGATGACGGTGAGGACAATATGAGTGAGGTCGATGTTCTGGAGCATGTTGCTATTAAGGGAGAGGAGGTGTTGGAGTTGTTAAAATACATTAAGACGGATAAGTCCCCGGGGCCTGACGGAATATTCCCCAGGCTGCTCCACGAGGCGAGGGAAGAGATTGTTGAGCCTCTGGCTAGGATCTTTATGTCCTCATTGTCCATGGGAATGGTATCTGAGGATTGGAGGGAGGCGAATGTTGTCCCCTTGTTCAAAAAAGGTAGTAGGGATAGTCCGGGTAATTATACATCAGTCAGCCTTATGTCTGTGGTGGAAAAGCTGTTGGAAAAGATTCTTAGAGATAGGATCTATGGGCATTTAGAGAAACATAGTCTGATCAGGGACAGTCAGCAGGGCAGATCGTGTCTAACAAGGCTAATAGATTTCTTTGAGGAGGTGACCAGGCATATAGATGAGAGTAGTGCAGTGGATGTGATCTGCATGGGAGATTGTAAGGCACTTGACAAGGTTCCATATGGTAGGCTTATTCAGAAAGTCAGAAGGCATGGGATCCAGGGAAATTTGGCCAGGTGGATTCAGAATTGGCTTGCCTGCAGAAAGCAGAAGGTCGTTGTGGAGGGAGTACATTCTGATTGGAGAGTTGTGACTGGCGGTGTTGCACAAAGATCGGTTCTGGGACCTCTACTTTTCGTGATTTTTATTAACGAGCTGGATGTGGGGGTAGAAGGGTGGGTTGACAAGTTTGCAGACGACACAAAAGTTGGTGGTGTTGTGAATAGTGTAGAGGACTGTCGAAGATTGCACAGAGACATTGATAGGATGCAGAAGTGGGCTGAGAAGTGGCAGATGGAGTTCAAACCAGAGAAGTGTGAGGTGGTACACTTTGGAAGGACAAACTCCAAGGCAGAGTACAATGTAAATGGCAGGATACTTGGTAGTGTGGAGGAGCACAGGGATCTGGGGGTACATGTCCACAGATCCCTGAAAGTTGCCTCACAGGTAGATGGAGTAGTTAAGAAAGCTTATGGGGTGTTAGCTTTCATAATTTGAGGGATAGAGTTTAAGAGTCGTGAGGTTATGATGGAGCTCTATAAAACTCTGGTCAGGCCACACTTAGAGTACTGTGTCCAGTTCTGGTCGCCTCACTATAGGAAGGATGTGGAAGCTTTGGAAAGGGTACAGAGGAGACTTACCAGGACGCTGCCTGGTTTAGAGAGTATGGATTATGATCAGAGATTAAGGGAGCTAGGGCTTTACTCTTTGGAGAGAAGGAGGATGAAAGGAGACATGATAGAGGTATACAAGATATTAAGAGGAACAGATAAAGTGGACAGCCAGCACCTCTTCCCCAGGGCACCACTGCTCAATACAAGAGAACATGGCTTTAAGGTAAGGGGTGGGAAGTTCAAGGGAATTTTTTTTACTCAGAGAGTGGTTGGTGCGTGGAATGCACTGCCTGAGTCAGTGGTGGAGGCAGCTACGCTAGTGAAATTTAAGAGACTACTAGACAGGTATATGGAGGAATTTAAGGTAGGGGGGTTATATGGGAGGCAGGGTTTAACTGTCAGCACAACATTGTGGGCCGAAGGACCTGTACTGTGCTGTACTATTCTATGTTCTATAAACTTCTCGCAGGTTACCCCTCAGCCTTTGATGCTGCAGAGAAAATGAACAAAATCAATCCAACCTCTCTTATGTCTGCAGAAGTATCTAGTGTTTTCCCAGCATAGGTGACAAATAAACTCTTCTTGGCCTTCCAGACAGCTACAGAATCGATTTTAACCGACACTTCAATGACAAACTCTGCCATCTTCATCAGGGATGATGCCTGGGCATGTCTAGTCTGGTAGTATATACAACCCTGTCAGCCGTCCCTCCTGATGGGATGAGGACTAACCAATCAGGATTCCGTTGTCCCTCTTTGTTTACAATCAAATTCCAATTCTTACTTAGAGTGAGATCTGTGTCACAGATGCACCACTCTCTGGCAAAAGAGATTCCTCCTCATCTCTGTTTTATATGTACATCCCTCTATTTTGAGGCTACGTCTTCTGGTCCTAGACTCCCCATCTGTAGAAAATACTCTCTCCACATCCACTTTATATGTTTCAATGAGATTCCCCCCCCCTTCCAATTCTTCTAGACTCCAGTGAGCACAGGTCCAGAGTTATCAAACACTCCTGATACGTTAACCCCTTCATTCCCAGAATGGTTCTCATGAACCTCCTCTGGACCTTCTCCAATACCAGCACACCCTTTCTTAAATAAGAAACCCAAAACTAACAGCAGTCTGACCAATACCTTTAAAAGCCTCAGCATTACATTCTTGCTTTAATATTCTAGTCCTCTGAAAATGAATACTAAAATTGCATGTGCCTTCCTTATCACAGATTCAACCTGAAATTGGGAATACCGCATGAGGCTTCCCACGCCTCAGTGCACCTCAGATTTTTGAATTTTCTCCATTTAAAAAATAGTCTGCATCTTTATTCCTTCTACCAAACTGCATGACCATATATCCCCAACACTGTATTCCCTCTGCCAATTCTTTGCCCATTGTCTCAATGTAAGTTTTTATGCTGACTCCCTACTTCCTCAACGCTACCCACTACCTTCTCCCCCACCGATCTTCCTTTCATCTGCATTCTTGGTACAAAGCCATCAATTTAATCACCCAAATCATAGATACATAAAGAGAAAAGAAGTGGCCTCTGTGGAATACTAGTCAGTGACAGCCACCCAGAAAAGCCCCATTTATTCCCACTCTTTGCCTCCTGCCAATCAGCCAATGCTCTATCCACACCAGTACTTTTCTTGTAATACCATGGGCTCTTATCTTGTTAAGCAGCCTCATGTGTGGCATCTTGCCAAACAACATCCATGACTCTTGTCTATCCTGCTTCTTATTTCCTCAAAGAATTCCAACAGATTTGTCAGGCAAGATTTTCCTTAAGGAAACCAAGCTGACTTTAGCCTACATTGTCATGTGCCTTCAAATACCCCAAAACTTCATCCTTAACAATGGATTCCAAAATCTTCCCAACCTCTGAGGTCAGGCTAACTGGCCTATAATTTACTTTCTTCTGCCTTCCTTCCTTCTTAAAGAGTGAAGTGCAATTATCCGGTCCTCTGGAACCATTCCTGGATCTAGTGATTCATGATTAATGCCTCCACAATCTATCCAGCTACCTCTTGCAAAACCCAGGGGTATAGTCCATGAGACATAGGAGCAGAACTAGGCCATTCAGCCCATCGAGTCTGCTCTGCCATTCTATTATGGTTGATCCCAGATCCCACTCAACCCCATACACCTGCCTTCTCGCCACATCATTTGATGCCCTGACCGATCAGGAAATGATCAACTTCCACCTTAAACATACCCGCAGTCTTGGCCTCCACTGCAATCTGTGGCAGAGCTTTCCACAGATTCACTACTCTCTGGCTAAAAAAAAATCCTCCTTACCTCTGTTCTAAAAGGTCACCCTTCAATTGTGAGGCTGCGGTGTGGCCTCTGGCTCTGGATACTCCCACCACAGAAAACATCTTCTCCATATCCACCCTATCTAGTCCTTTCAACATTCAGTAGGTCTCAATGAGATCCTCCCACATTCTTTTGAATTTCAGTGAGTACAAGTGCAAAACTGCCAAACACTTCCTGTATGTTAACCCTTTCATTCCTGGAATCATCCTCGTGAACCTCCTCTGGACTCTCTCCAATGACAATGCATCCTTTCTGAGATATGGGGCCCAAAATTGTTGACAATACTAATCCATCTCAAGCTTCAAACTTTACAGCTCCCAAGCACCTTCTCCTTTGCAACAGCAGTTACACTCACTTCTGCCCCCACCCCCCCACCCCACCAACCCTCTCGAATTACTCACATATTGATAGTGCCTTCCACAGTGAAGACTGACACAAAATACTTAATCAATAAATCTGCTTTTTTTTTGTCCTTGATTACTTGCAACAATTTCCAGCAGTTTCATATCCTTTATTGCAAATACCACTCCATTCTTTAAGTGGAGGAGGTAGATGAAAGGAAATTATAGGCCATTTAGCCTGGCCTCAGAGGTTGGGAAGATATTGGAGTCCATTACTATGGATGAGGTTTTCAGGGTACTTGGATGTACATAACAAAATAGGCCAAAGTCAAGGGGAAATCTTGCCTGAACAATCTGTTGGAATTCTTTCAGGAATAAGAGGCAAGATAGAGAAAAGTGTCAGTAGATGTTGTTTATTTGGATTTTCAGAAGGCCTTTGGCAAGTTACCACACTTGAGGCTGCTTACAGACGAGACCCCATAGTAATATAGGAAACAGGTTCAAAGGGACTTGGGAGTCCTTGTGCAGGATTCCCTAAATGTTATCTTGCAGGTCGAATCTGTGGTAAGGAAGGCAAATGCGATGTTAGCATTCATTTTAAGAGGATAGAACAGAATACAAGAGCAAAGGGTTTTGCAAGGGACAAAATTTGTCCTGTGGAAGATCTGAATGGTAATCTATGCATGGAGGCAAAAGAGAGGGGGGAATTCATAAACAGATTTTTTGCATGTCTATTTACTTGGGAGATAGACACAGTGTTTGATAAATCCCCAGAGCCTGACAAGGTGTTCTCTCAGACCCTGTGGGAGACAAGTGTAAAAATTGCTGGGGCCTGAGCAGAGATATTTAAATCACCCCTAGCAACAGGTGAGGTACCAATGGATTGGAGGATAGCTAATATCGTTCCGCTGTTTAAGAAAGTCTCTAAACATAAAACAGGAAATTATAGGCTGGTGAGTCTGACAGTAGTGGGAAAGTTATTGTAAGGTATTCTAAGGGCCCAGATATATGAGTATTTGGATAGACCGGGACTGATTAGGGATAGTCAACATAGCTTTGTGCGTGGTAGGCCCTGTCTAACCAATCTTACAGAGTTTTTTGAGGAAGTTATCAGGAAAGTTGATGACAACGAGCCTGTGGATGGGTTAGTATTTTATTCCTTGGAACACAGAAGACTGAGAGGAGATTTGATAGTGGTTTACAAAATTATGAACAGGGTTAATGCAAGTAGGCTTTTTCCACTGGGGTTGAATGGGACCACAACTAGAGATCAAGGGATAAGAGTGAAAGGTGAAAAGTTTAAGCAGAACATGAGGGGGAACTTCTTCACTCAGAGGGTGGTGAGAGTGTGGAACGAGTTGCCAGTGGAAGTGCTGCATGCAAGCTCGATTTCAACGTTTAAGAGAAGTTTGGATAGGTACATGGATGGTTATCATTCGGTTGCAGGTTGATGGGATTAGGCAGTTTAAATTGTTTTGTACAAACTAGATGTGTGATTCTAATTCAATCGAGATAAGTGTGAGGTGATGTATTCTGGAAAGTCTAACCAGGGTAGTAGCAATACTATTAATGGTAGGGCACTATGGGGCAGAGGGACCTGAATCGTTCATTGAAAGCAGTATCATAGTGAATAAGACACTTAGAACATTGGCCTTCAGTCCCGATATCGAGTAAAGTCAGAATACTAGTTGCCATTGCACAAGTTGTTGGTGAGGCTCCACTTGGAGTAAGAAGTACAGTTTTGATCATCTTGTCATAAGAAATACAGGTTGAACTGGAAAGGGTGCAGGAAAGATTTGGTTGCCTGGATTAGAGGACCTGAATTACAGGGTAAGGCTAGGTCTGGCCACGCTAGGCCTTCATTATTTCGAATATTGGAGAATGAGGGGTGACCATTCATAACTGTTTGAAATGAGAAGCACAGACAAGAAGGATGATAACTGTCTTTTCCCAGGATAAAAGAGTCTAAACTAATGGGCTTAAATTTAGGGTGAGAAATTTAAAAAGGACTGAAGAGACAAGTTTTTTTTGATATACAGAGGCTGGTGAGCATATAGAATGACCTGCTAGAGGCAGGTACAATAGTATCATTGAGAAGCACTTGGACAGATGCGTAGAGGGCAGAAGCTCAAGCTGGACTGGTTGGACCCCGGGGTTTTTAAGCTCCATCTCTGTGACTCTGTGACTATACAAACTAGGCTACTGTACTACCCTTAGTACATTTAAATGGATCACCATTGCAGAAGTAAGTGCTATCTACCACTTCACTATCCATCGTACCAACGGTGACCAGTGGGGTGCCTCAGGGATCTGTTCTGGGACCCTTAATCTTCGTGATTTTATAAATGACCTGGATGAGGAAGTGGAGGGATGGGTTAGTAAGCTTGCTGATGACACAAAAGCTGGGGGTGTTGTGGATAGTGTGGAGGGCTGTCAGAGGTTACAGAGGGACATTGATAGGATGCAAAACTGGGCTGAGAAGTGGCAGATGGAGTTCAACCCAGATAAGTGTGAAGTGTTTCATTTTAAAAACGCAAACACGAGGAATTCTGCAGATGCTGGAAAACCAAGCCACACACATCAAAGTTGCTGGTGAACGCAGCAGGCCAGGCAGCATCTCTAGGAAGAGGTACAGTCGACGTTTCGGGCCGAGACCCTTCATCAGGACTAACTGAAGGAAGAGCTAGTAAGAGATTTGAAAGTGGGAGGGGGAGGGGAGATCCAAAATGATAGGAGAACACAGGAGGGGAGGGATGGAGCCAAGAGCTGGACAAGTGATTGGCAAAAGGGATATGAGAAGATCATGGGACAGGAGGCCCAGGGAGAAGGAAAAGGGGGAGGGGGGGAAAAACCCAGAGCATGGGCAAGGGGTGTGTGTATGTATGGATAGAGATAGAGATAGAGATAGAGATAGAGATAGAGATAGAGATAGAGATAGAGATAGAGATAGAGATAGAGATAGAGATAGAGATAGAGATAGAGATAGAGATAGAGATAGAGATAGAGATAGAGATAGAGATAGAGATAGAGATAGAGATAGAGATAGAGATAGAGATAGAGATAGAGATAGAGATAGAGATAGAGATAGAGATAGAGATAGAGATAGAGATAGAGAGAGAGAGATAGAGATAGAGATAGATAGATAGAGAATGAATGAATGAGAATATGAATGTGTGTATATAAATAAATAATGGATGGGGTACGAGGGGGAGGTGGGACATTAGCGGAAGTTAGAGAAGTCAATGTTCATGCCATCAGGTTGGAGGCTACCCAGACGGAATATAACGTGTTGTTCCTCCAACCTGAGTTGTGGCTTCATCTTTACAGTAGAGGAGGTCATGGATAGACATATCAGAATGGGAATGGGATGTGGAATTAAAATGTGTGGCCACTGGGAGATCCTGCTTTCTCTGGTGGACAGAGCGTAGGTGTTCAGCAAAACCATCTCCCATTCTGCGTCGGGTCTCGCCAATATATAGAAGGCCACATCGGGAGCACCAGACGCAGTATATCACCCCAGCCGACTCACAGGTGAAGTGTCTCCTCGCCTGGAAGGACTGTCTGGCGCCCTGAATGGTGGTAAGGGAGGAAGTGTAAGGGCATGTGTAGCACTTGTTCCCCTTACAAGGATAAGTGCCAGGAGGGAGATCAGTGGGGAGGGATGGGCGGGACAAATGGACAAAGGAATCGCGTAGGGAGTGATCCCTGCGGAATGCAGAGAGGGGAGGGAGGGAAAGATGTGCTTAGTGGTGGGATCCCGTTGGAGGTGGCAGAAGTTACAAAGAATAATATGTTGGACCCGGAGGCTGGTGGGTTGGTAGGTGAGGACCTATTCCTAGTGGGGTGGCGGGAGGACAGAGTGAGAGCAGATGTGCGTGAAATGGGGGAGATGCGTTTGAAAGCAGAGTTGATGGTGGAGGAAGGGAAGCCCCTTTCTTTAAAAAAGGAGGACATCTCCCTCGTCCTGGAATGAAAAGCCTCATCCTGAGAGCAGATGCGGCGGAGACGGAGGAATTGCGAGAAGGGGATGGCATTTTTGCAAGAGACAGGGTGAGAAGAGGAATAGTCCAGATAGCTGTGAGAGTCAGTAGGCTTATAGTAGACATCAGTAGATAAGCTGTCTCCAGAGATAGAGACAGAAAGATCTAGAAAGGGGAGGGAGGTGTCGGAAATGGACCAGTTAAACTTGAGGGCAGGGTGAAAGTTGGAGACAAAGTTAATGAAGTCAACGAGCTCAGCATGCATGCAGGAAGCAGCACCAATGCAGTCCTCCATGTAGCGAAGGAAAAGTGGGGGACAGATACCAGAATAGGTTTAGAACATAGATTGTTCCACAAAGCCAACAAAAAGGCAAGCGTAGCTAGGACCCATACGGGTGCCCATAGCTACATCTTTAGTTTGGAGGAAGTGGGAGGTGCCAAAGGAGAAATTATTAAGAGTAAGGACTAATTCCGCTAGATGGAGCAGAGTGGTAGTAGAGGGGAACTGAATAGGTCTGGAATCCAAAAAGAAGCGGAGAGCTTTGAGACTTTCCTGATGGGGGATAGAAGTATATAAGGACTGGACATCCATGGTGAAAATAAAGCGGTGGCTTTTCATTCCAGGACGAGGGAGATGTCCTCCTTTTTTAAAGAAAGGGGCTTCCCTTCCTCCACCATCAACTCTGTTCTCAAACGCATCTCCCCCATTTCACGCACATCTGCTCTCATTCCATCCTCCCGCCACCCCACTAGGAATAGGGTTCCCCTGGTCCTCACCTACCACCCCACCAGCCTCCGGGTCCAACATATTATTCTCCGTAACTTCTGCTACCTCCAACGGGATCCCACCACTAAGCACATCTTTCCCTCCCCCCCTCTGCTTTCTGCAGGGATCACCCCCTACGGGACTTCCTTGTCCATTCGTTCCCCCCCATCCCTCTCCACTGATCTCCCTCCAGGCACTTATCCTTGTAAGCAGAACAAGTGCTACACATGCCCTTATACTTCCTCCCTTACCACCATTCAGCGCCTCAGACAGTCCTTCCAGGTGAGGCGACACTTCACCTGTGAGTCGGCTGGGGTGATATACTGCGTCCGGTGCTCCCAATGTGGCCTCCTATATATCGGTGAGACCCCCGACGCAGACTGGGAGACCGCTTTGCTGAACACCTATGCTCTGTCCGCCAGTGAAAGCAGAATCTCCCAGTGGCCACACGTTTTAATTCCACATCCCATTCCCATTCTGATATGTCTATCCACGGCCTCCTCTACTGTAAAGATGAAGCCACACTCAGGTTGGAGAAACAAAACCTTATATTCCGTCTGGGTAGCCTCTAACCTGATGGCATGAACATTGACTTCTCTAACTTCCGCTAATGCCCCACCTCCCCCTCGTACCCCATCCGTTATTTATTTGTATACACACATTCTTTCTCTCTCTCTCTCTCATTTTTCTCTCTCTGTCCCTCTCACTATACCCCTTGCCCATCCTCTGGGATTTTCCCCCCTCCCCCCTTTTCCTTCTCCCTGGGCCTCCTGTCCCATGATCCTCTCATATCCCTTTTGCCAATCACCTGTCCAGCTCTTGGCTCCACCCCTCCCCCTCCTGTGTTCTCCTATCATTTTGGATCTCCCCTCCCCCTGCCACTTTCAAATCTCTTACTAGCTCTTCCTTCAGTTAGTCCTGATGAAGGTCTTGGCCCGAAATGTCGACTGTACCTCTTCCTAGAGATGCTGCCTGACCTGCTGCATTCACCAGCAACTTTGATGTGTGTAGTGGTTCATTTTGGTCGGTCAAACATGGTGGCAGAACATAGTATTAATGGTAAGTCTCTTGGCAGTGTGGAGGATCAGAGGGATCTTGGGGTCCGAGTCCATAGGACACTCAAAGGAGCTGCGCAAATTGACTCTGGGGTTAAGAAGGCATACGGTGTATTGGCCTTCATCAATTGTGGAATTGAATTTAGGAGCCGAGAGGTAACGTTGCAGCTATATAGGACCCTGGTCAGACCCCACTTGGAGTACTGTGCTCAGTTCTTGTCCCCTCACTACAGGAAGGACGTGGAAAGCATAGAAAGGCTGCAGAGGAGATTTACAAGGATATTGCCTGGATTGGGGAGCATGCCTTATTGGTTGAGCGAACTCGGCCTTTTCTCCTTGGAGCGACGGAGGATGAGAGGTGACCTTATAGAGGTGTATAAGATGATGAGAGGCATTGATCGTGTGGATAGTCAGAGGCTTTTTCCCAGGGCTGAAGTGGCTGCCACAAGAGGGCACAGGTTTAAGGTGCTTAGGAGTAGGTACAGAGGAGATGTCAGGGGTAAGTTTTTTTACGCAGGGAGTGGTGAGTGAGTGGAATGGGCTGTCGGCAACGGTGCTGGAGGCGGATACGATAGGGTCTTTTAAGAGACTTTTGGATAGGTACATGAAGCTTAGGAAAATAGAGGGTTATGAGTAATCCTAGTAATTTTTAAGGTAGGGACATGTTCGGCACAACTTTGTGGGCCGAAGGGCCTGCATTGTGCTGTAGGTTTTCTACAAACATGTATGTTTCTAACTCACCACCATCTTTCTGTGGCCTAAAACTACCCTCATCATGATTAGCAATCATGTTCATTTTTGTACTCTCTATAATGAGTCACTAGATTAGTGAGCGAAGTTCATATCATTTTACTCTCAATGTTTTATACTAGCAACATGAGCATATTATCCACACGATACAATTATACCAACAGCAAATAAGGGCAAATTGCAACTTACGGTTTACTTTTTAAAATGTTCATTGAAACAACCCATGAACTGAGGATGCGTATTCACCACCTCTGAAACCTCTTGTTCTCTCTACCCTTCCTCCCTCCAATATAAAACATATTTGTTTCCTTAAGTTATTCTTGCTCTGATAAAGTTATTGTCTTGAAATTGTAAATGTTTTTCTTTTCATGTGCTGCCCAATGCATTTCTGTTTTTAGTGAGATAGTCTACTGGTTATCAATTCCACTTAGGCAGATTAGATGTTTTTGGCAAACTACTCAATTTAGCAAATACTGAAATCATCTTACTTTCTGTTTAACACCATATGTGACTTCAAGTTCCATGAGCAGAACACTCTTCCGTACACTGAGGGTCTTTTGGAGGTCACTGAATGTACTGTGAATTTCTTCTTCAATGCTCACTTTCTCATTTGTTAAGTCTTGTAAGATTTCAGTGAGGAAGCCCAGAGCAGAGTCCAATTCAGGCATCCTGTGAAAAGATCAGAGGTTTCTTTCCATTGCTTTGCTGGCTAGTTTGTATGAAACATTTTAATAGAAAAACGTTCAGTAATCTTTGTTTGTTATTTTGTACGAGTTTTTAGGGTTTAATGGGAAGAAGACATAAAGCTGTTCTAGCAGACAAGGTGAAAGAGAATCCAAGGGCTTCTACGGGTATATTAAGAGCAAAAAGATAGCAAGGGACAACATTGTTCCTCTTGAAGATCAGCGTGGTCATCTATGCATAGAACCGAAGGAGATCTTAAATGGATTTCTTTCATCTGTATTTACTCAGAAGATGGGCAAAATTGAGGCAAAACAGCAGTGAGGTCATGGATAGTATACAGGTTACAGAAGAGGAGGTACCTACTGTCCTCGGGTGTATTGGGGTTGATAACTTTCTAGGGCCTCACAATGTGTCCCTCAGACTTTGTGTAGGCTGGTGCAGAATCTGCAGGGGTCCTACGTCATTCGCCAGGGTGAGGTGCTGGAGAACAGCTAATGCTGTTCCATTGTTTAAGAAAGGCTTTAAGAATAAGCTGGAAAATTTTAGGCATGACATCATCCTTGGGCAAGTTATTTGAAAGTATTCTAAGGGACCAGATATTTGCATAGACAAAGACTGATTATGAATAGTCAAAATATTTTTTTGTGTGGTAAGTAACCTTACAGAGATTTTGAGGAGGTTACCAGGAAGGATGATAAAGGAAAGGCAGAGGTTGTTGTCTATATGGGATTTAGCAAAGCATTTGACAAGGTCCCGCATGAGAGAGTGGTCAAGAAGGCATTGAAGGTGAGGTAGTAAACTTGATTCAACGTTGGCTTTGTCGGAGAAGTCTGAGAGTCAGAGTAGGTGGTTGTCACTCTGACTGGAGACCTGTGACTATTGGTGTGCTGCAGGGATCAGTGCTGTTTGTCAGCTATATCAACAATCTGGATGATAATGTGGAAAGCTGGATCAGCAAATTTGTGGGTGACACCAAGACTAGGGGCTCAGTGGACAGCGAGGAAGGCTATCAAAATTTCTGGACCAGCTGGAAAATTGGGCTGAAAAATGACAGGTAGAAACCAATCACAAACAACAGAAAATCTGCAGATGCTGGAAATCCAAGCAACACACACAAAATGCTGGAGGAACTCAGCAGGCCAGACAGCACCTGTGGAAAAAACGTACAGTTGATGTCTCGGCCCAAAATGTCAACTGTACTTCTTTCCATAGATGCTGGCAGCATTTTGTGTGTGTTGGGTGGAATTTAATGTAGACAAGTGTGAAGTGTTTCTCTGTGGGAGGACAAACTAGCGGAGGAGTAACACAATGAACAGTGGGGTGCTGAGGGAGTTGGGACGACAAATCTTTAATTCCTTGAAAATGGTGTCACAGGTAGATAGGGTTGTAAAGAAAGTGTTGAACACCCTAGCCTTCTTAAATCAAAAGTACTGAATACAGAAGTTGGGCTGTTAATGCTGAAGTTGTATAAGACATTGTAGTGGCCAAACCTGGAGAAATGTGTGCATTTCTGGTTTGCTACCTACAGGAAAGATATCAATAAGATTGAAAAGAGTACAGATAAAATTTAAAAGGATGTCGCATGACTTGAGGACCTCAGTTATAGGGAAAAGATTAACAGGTTCAGACTTTATTCCCTGCAGTGTAGAAGAATGTGGGAAGATATGATAGAGCTATACAAAATTGAGAAAAAGAGTAAATGCAGGCAGTATTTTTTTCCAATGAAGTTGGGTGAGACTAGAACTAGAGGTCATGGGTTAAGGATGAAAGGTGAAATGTTTAAGGGGAACATGGGGGGAACTTCTTCAGTCAGAGTGACAAGAGTGTGGAATGAGTTGCAAGTAGAAATAAGCAATTTGAATAAGTTTGAATAAGTGCATGTCTTGGAGGGGTAGGCAGGGCTATTGTTTGGTGCAGGTCGTTGGGACTAGGCAGAATAATAGGTTGGTATGGACTAGATCGGCTGAGGGGTCTGTTTCTGAACTACAATCCCTAGGACCAAGAATGGCACACATTCTTTACTGAACGTAACAAATGCAAAGGAAAAACATTCAACAGCCGTAAGGAAAAATAAAACAATAAAACTACAGTTTGCAAACAAGAGAAAATCTGCAGATGCTGGAAATCCGAGCAACACGCACAAAATGCTGGAAAAACTCAGTAGGCCAGAAAGCATCTAAGGAAAAAAGAACAGTCGACGTTTCGGCTAAGACCCTTCGGCAGGACTGGAGAAAGAAAGATGAGGAGTAGAGTTAAAAGGTGGGGGGAGGGGAGGGAGAGACACAAGGTGATAGATGAAACCAGGAGCGAGAAGGATGAAGTAAAGAGCAGGGAAGTTTATTGGTGAAAGAGATACAAGGCTGGAGAAAGGGGAGTCTGATAGGAGATGACAGAAGGCCATGGAAGAAAGCAAAAGTGGAGGAGCACCAGAGGGAGGCGATGGGCAGGTAAGGCGATAAGGTGACAGAGGGAAATGGGGATGGGGTTCAGACAGCAGTGCAGGGGGAGTGGATTACCAGAAATTTGAGAAGTCAATGTTCATGCCATCAGCTTGGAGGCTACCCGGAAGGAATATAAGGTGTTGTTCCTCCAACCTGAGTGTGGACTCATCACGACAGTAGAGGAGACCATGGATTTACATATCGGAATGGGAATGAGAAGTGGAATTTTGCCAGAAGAAGCAGGATCTCCCAGTGGCCACCTACTTTAATTCCACTTCCCATTCCCATTCTACTGTCGTGATGAAGCCACACTCAGGTTGGAGGAACAACACCTTACGTTCATCTGGTTAGCCTCCTACCTGATGGCATGAACACTGATTTCTTAAACTTCTGGTAATGTCTCCCCCATTCCCCTCTTCACCATTCTCTTTTCCCTCTCTCACCTTATCTCCTTGCCTGCCCATCACCTCCCTCGGGTACTCCTCTGCCATTTTCTTTCTTCCATGTCCTCTGTCCTCTCCTATAAGACTCTCCCTTTTCCATCCCTGTATCTCTTTCACTAATGAGCTTCCCAGCACTTTACTTAATCCCTCCCCCTCCCGATTTCACCTATCACCTTGTGTTTCTCTCTCCCCTCCCCTATTAAATCTACTCCCTATCTTTTCTTCTCCAGTCCTGCCTAAGGGTCTCAGCCCGAAATGTCGACTGTACTCTTTTTCATAGAAACTATGGTTTGGAAAGGAAAAGCAAAAATAAGATAAACAATAAAGTAATAACACTTCAGGAAGATAAATTGAACATCATTCAAATTCTAATCAGGATAAAATGTTTCAAAATGTACTGTTTAAAAAAAGCATTTCAAACATATCTAGAGAATTAGATCTACAACTTTTACTTCATCCCTTTCAGAACTGGGAGTATAACTTCTCGATATCTCTAAATAAATAAAATAGTAAATAAAAGTTATTGGAGAGAAGTGGCAAGTTCCAAAACTACTGGATGATTCTCTGGCAATATACTCTGGCTGGAGTTTATGCAGGAAGTGAGGAAGGTGCAAGACAGGTATATTCCAAAAAAGAAGAAATTTTCGAACGGAAAAAGGATGCAACCGTGGTTGACAAGAGAAGTCAAAGCCAAAGTTAAAGCAAAGGAGAGAGCATACAAGGTAGCAAAAATTAGTGGGAAGACAGAGGATTGGGAAGTTTTTAAAAGCTTACAAAAGGAAACTAAGAAGGTCATTAAGAGGGAAAAGATTAACTATGAAAGGAAGCTAGCAAATAATATCAAGGAGGACACTAAAAGCTTTTTGAAGTATATAAAGAGTAAAAGACGGGTGAGAGTAGATATACGACCGATAGAAAATGATGCTGGAGAAATTGTAATGGGAGATAAGGAGATGGTGGAGGAACTGAACGAGTATTTTGCATCATTCTTCACTGAGGAAGACATCAGCAGTATACTGGACACTCAAGGGTGGCAGGGAAGAGAAGTGTGCGCAGTCACAGTTACGACAGAGAACGTACTCCGGAAGCTCAATAGTCTAAAGGTAGATAAATCTCCTGGACCAGATGGAATGCACCCTCGTGTTCTGAAGGAAGTAGCTGTGGAGATTTCGGAGGCTTTAGCGATGATCTTTCAAAAGTCGATAGACTCTGGCATGGTTCCGGAGGATTGAAAGATTGCAAATGTCACTCCGCTATTTAAGAAGGGGGCAAGGAAGCAAAAAGGAAATTGTAGACCTGTTAGCTTGACATCGGTGGTTGGGAAGTTGTTGGAGTCGATTGTCAAGGATGAGGTTACAGAGTACTTGGAGGCATATGACAAGATAGGCAGAACTCAGCATGGATTCCTTAAAGGAAAATCCTGCCTGACAAACCTATTACAATTTTTTGAGGAAATTACCAGTAGGCTAGACAAGGGAGATGCAGTGGATGTTGTATGTTTGGATTTTCAGAAGGCCTTTGACAAGGTGCCACACATGAGGTTACTTAACAAGATAAGAGCCTATGGAATTACGGGAAAGTTACATACGTTGATAGAGCGTTGGCTGATTGGCAGGAAACAGAGAGTGGGAATAAAGAGATCTTATTCTGGTTGGCTGCCCGTTACCAGTGGTGTTCCACAGGGGTCCGTGTTGGGACCGCTTCCTTTTACATTGTACATCAACGATTTGGATTATGGAATAGATAGCTTTGTGACTAAGTTTGCCAACGATATGAAGATAGGTGGAGGGGCCGGTAGTGCTGAGGAAACGGAGAGTCTGCAGAGAGACTTGGATAGATTGGAAGAATGGGCAAAGAAGTGGCAAATGAAATACAATGTTGAAAAGTGTATGGTTATGTACTTTGGCAGGAGAAATAAATGAGCAGACTATTATTTAAATGGGGAAGGAATTCAAAATTCTGAGATGCAACGGGACTTGGGAGTCCTCGTACAGGATACCCTTAAGGTTAACCTCCAGGTTGAGTCAGTGGTGAAGAAGGTGAATACAATGTTGGCATTCATTTCTAGAGGAATAGAGTATAGGAGCAGGGATGTGATGTTGAGGGTTCTTTAAGGTGCTGGTGAGACCTCATTTGGAGTACTGTGGGCAGTTTTGGTCTCCTTGTTTAAGAAAGGATGTGCTGACGTTGGAGAGGTTACAGAGAAGATTCACTAGAATGATTCCAGGAATGAGAGGGTTAACATATGAGGAACGTTTGTCCGCTCCTGGACTGTATTCCTTGGAGTTTAGAAGAATGAGCGGAGACTTCATAGAGACATTTCGAATGTTGAAAGGCCTGGACAGAGAGGATGTGGCAAAGTTGTTTCCCATGATGGGGGAGCCTAGTACGAGACGACATGACTTAAGGATTGAAGGGCGCCCATTCAGAACAGAATTGTGAAGAAATTTTTTAGTCAGAGGGTGGTGAATCTATGGAATTTGTTGCCACAGGCAGCAGTGGAGGCCAGGTCATTGGGTGTACTTAAGGCAGAGATTGATAGGTATCTGAGTAGCCAGGACATCAAAGGTTATGGTGAGAAGGCAGGGGAGTGGGACTAAATGGGAGAATGGATCAGTTCATGATAAAATGGCGGAGCAGACTTGATAGGCTGAATGGCCGACTTCTTCTCCTTTGTCTTATGGTCTTATACGTACATCCTATGATCTTCAGTATTTATTTGACAGATATTATGGACATTGTGAAAGATAAAATCTACAGTCATTAACACTCATTAAAGGCCAACTCACAGAGGGGTACACTCCAACAGAGGGAAAACTTTCCTTCTTTGCTATGGCTCAAAATATTGAAGAAAATTACCATAAAGGCAGAAGATGCAAGTCTGCTTTCAGTGGTAATTGATTGGATGCAGTGAGATCTTGTGCATGTTTTTAATGCATTTGTAATTTCTTCACGTTCCATTCTGGGCACTAGCCTCCATAGTATCCAGGACACCTTCAAGGAGCGATGCCACAAAAAGATGGCATTCATCATTAAGGACCCCATCACCTAGGTCAGGCTTTGTTCTCACAGTTACCATCAGGAAGGAGGTAGAAGCCTGAAGCCACACACTCAGTGATTCAGGAATAGCCTCTACCCCTCTGCCATCTGATTTCTGAATGGACATTGAACCCACGAACACTACCTCACTACTTTTTAATTTCTATTTTTGCACTACTTATTTATTTTAACTATTTTATATGCATATAAAAAGCAAAAACAGACCCTTATTCTCTCAACAAATCTCAGTCAGTCTCTGAGGTGGTTTAATGTTCCTTTTTTGTTTGCTGTATGTTTCCACAGGTGTATTACCTGTATTTGGTACATTAATATTTATGTCCTCCTGAGAATTCTGATCAACAAGTTTATTCTTTACGTCTGCTGGCCCCTTGCTGTTCTGACAGGTAACACATCACAGCTTGTGGTCAGAGATCCAAACGGTTCTTCTCAGAGGTGTTCCTCACTCCATTTGAATCTGGTAGGAATGTGGAGTAACTTCCTCTTGCACATGTCCTTGCATGGACCATGAGCCAGAATGGTATCTAGGATTCGCATTTGATCTCCAGGCTTCAGGACTGGTAGGTTTTCCATAGTCTTGTGATACTGTTTTTGTTTCCCTTTCTCTTCAGCCAATTTGACCTTGTTGCTTACCTTGTGTCAAGCATGAATGGGATTACTGTCTCATTCAGAGTCACTGGAACAATCCATTCTGTTTTACCAGCTCCAGCTGTCTGCAGAGAATCTACAAAGACTTCCATTTCCTCAGCAATTGTGTGCACCTTTCTGTTGGTAGTCCCGGCTTTGCAGCACTTTGCAAAATGATTCTTCTTCTCACAGTTATTACAGGACTTTCCATTAGCAGGACATGTCTTTGGGATGTGCCCAGCCCCACAGTTGCTGCACTTACTGTTTGAGCCTATCCCTTTCCTTTTCTGTTGCTTTGGGAAATGCCTTGTGCTCTGCCCCTTTGTTTTCATGGCATTCACTGTTGTTCCCACCCTGTGCAGCTCCTCAGCTTGCGCTCGTGTGGTCTCTGTTGCCCTACACACATTCACAGCCTTTTCTGGCGTCAAATCTTTTTCGCAGAGCAAGCTTTCTCTGAGCCCATTATCCGGTCTCCACAAAACTCTGACTAGTGAGTCTCTCAAATCTCCAAACTAACAGGACTTACTCAGTGCATAGGTGTGGGGATTGAGACCTAGGCAAGGATTTGCAGGCCATTACTTCCTACAAAGTGAAACCACACATCATAAAGGAAACAAAGCTTCATTCCCTGCAAAGCTGAGCACCATTATGCATGCTTTGAAAGGGAGAATAAAAATATAGCTGTATGAATCCATGCAACATCTGGAGACCCTATGATATCTGTCTCAGTGGTCAACTGTCCAGTGGAGAAGGAGCACGTCCAAAGTGTCAAGCCCAACGGTGCATCCAACAGACCACTATAAGTCTGTGTCAACCAACTGGCTGGAGTTTTTAAGACATCTTCAGCTGTCTGCAGTCAGAGGGTCCCACTTGCTTCAAAAGTGCATTTATACTAGTGCTCAAGAGGTGCAGGGTGAGCTGCCTCAACAACTATTGCCCAGTAGCACTAACATCTGCTGTGATAATGTGCTTTGAGAGATAGACCATGGCTAGAATTAACTCCCGCCCATGTAAGGACCTGGACGCACTGCATTTTGCCCACCACAACAGGTCTACAGCAGATGCAACCATACTGGCTCCCCATTCCACTGTACAACACCTATACAGCAGCAATACCTACTGTAGGTCAGGATGCTGTTTACTTTTTGCAACATTATCAACCTCTCAGTATTAATCAACAAGCTTCAAAATCTGGGCCTCTGTGTCTCCTTCTACAACGAGATTCTTGACTTCTTCATCAGAACACAGTCAGTGTACACTGGAAATCTTAGGTCCATCCTGCGCTCAGCATATTGATGCAATTATGAAACACGCACACCATTAGCAATTAGAAGAGCTTTGGTTTGTCACTAAAGACTAACCTATTTCTACAGCTGAGCCACGGGGAGCATTCTAACTGGGTTGTACTCTCCCTATCCATGATATGTCCACCAAAAACTTTAAGAACAGCTTCTTCCCCACAGCCATCAGGTTTCTGAAAGGTGCACAAACCCATGAACACTACCTCACTGTTCTGCTCTCTTTTTGCACAACTTACGATTTTTTAATATATTTTCATTGTAACTTATAGTGATTTTTATGTATTGCGCTGTACTGTTGCCACAAAACAACACTTTTCACAATATATGTCAGTGATGATAAGCCTGACACTGATTTTGATTCCAGCAGCATATTCCACCCACCCACCACTGCGCGATAAAAACACACATCCTCCCTATACTTTCCTCTAATCACCTTAAAATTACGTCAACATGAGGAATTCTGCAGGTGCTGGAAATTCAAGCAACACTTATCAAAGTCACTGGTGAACGCAGCAGGCCAGGCAGCATCTCTAGGAAGAGGTACAGTCGACGTTCTGGGCCGAGACCCTTCGTCAGGACTAACTGAAGGAAGAGCCAGTAAGAGATTTGATAGTGGAAGGGGGAGGGGGAGATCCAAAATGATAGGAGAACACAGGAGGGGGAGGGGTGGAGCCAAGAGCTGGACAGGTGATTGGCAAAAGGGATATGAGAGGATCATGGGACAGGAGGCCCAGGGAAAACACTGGGCCACATCCCACATTCCCATTCCCATTCCGATATGTCTATCCACGGCCTCCTCTACTGTAAAGATGAAGCCACACTCAGGTTGGAGGAACACCACCTTATATTCCGTCTGGGTAGCCTCCAACCTGATGGCATGAACATTGACTTCTCTAACTTCCGCTGATGCCCCCCCTTCCCCTTTTCCATCTCCCTGGGCCTCCTGTCCTATAATCCTCTCATATCCCTTTTGCCAATCACCTGTCCAGCTCTTGGGCTCCCTCCCTCCCCCTCCTGTCTTCTCCTATCATTTTGGATCTTCCCCCTCCCCCTCTCAAATTTCTTACTGGCTCTTCCTTCAGTTAGTCCTGATGAAGGGTCTCGGCCCGAAACGTCGACATTACCTCTTCCTAGAGATGCTGCCTGGCCTGCTGCGTTCACCAGCAGCTTTGCTGTGTGTTGCTTAAAATTATGTCCCCTTGTTTCAGCCATTTCCACCCTTGTACAATGTCTCTGGCTCTCCACTCAGTCTATGCCTTTTATCATATTGTATAACTCTGTTGTCACCTCTCACCCTCCACTCAAAAGAGAAAACCCCTAGCTCATTAAACTTTCTTCATAAGACAGGTTCTCTAATCCAGGCAGCATCCTGGTATCCTATCTAAAGGTTCCACATCCTTCCTATAATGGAGTGACCAGAACTGAACACAATATTCCAAGCGTGGTCTGTACAGCTGTAATAGTACCATGCAGCTCTTGAGCCCAATCCACTGACTAAAGAAAGCCACCAAACGATACAACTTTATAACTATTCAATCCACTTCCGCAGCAGCTTTCAAGGACCTGTAGAAGTGGACCCCAAGATCCTCCCATTCCTCCACACTTCTGGAGAAGGGCCTTGACCTGAAGCATTCAGTGCTTATTCATTTTCCTAGCTGCTGCCTGGCCTGCTGAGTTCCCCAGCATTTTGTGAGCGTTGCTCTGGATTTCCAGTGTCGGCAGATTTTCCCTTGTTCATAATCAGCATGTGCAGCAACTATTCCTGCCCTCATGACAGCCAAGTTTGTAATGGCCACACCATTGCTGTGCCATACACTGATATGGTCTCCAAATTTATCACCCTTGATCCTGATATTTTTGCATTAAAGTAAGGCACTTATCAATCATCCAACTGACTGCAACCTTGCCCGACATCCACCGCCTATATTTCTGCAGTCTCTCTACACCCTACATCTACATTTACACCAACTGAACCATCCTCTGATCTATCATTTCAGTCCCCATCCACCAGCCAAACTAGTTAAAACTTTCCCCAACAGCTTGAGCAAACCTGCTCTCAAGGATACTGGTCTGCCTCTAGTTGAGATGTAGCCCAACCCTTTTGTACAGGTCATAGCTTCCCCAAGAAAGATCCCAATGTTCCACAGATTTGAAGTCCTGTTACCCTTGAAGTCCTGCTTTTCAACTTCCTACCCAGTTCCCTATTTTCACTCTTCAGGACCACTTGCCTTTTCCTACCTATGACAATGGTACGCCATGTACCAAGACTCTGGCTTCATATCCACAAAATCTACTGTATGTTCCCCTACAACTACTGCTCTCCTCTTCTTCCCCCTTCCCTTCTGAGCCACAAAGTCAGACACAATGTGGCAGACACCTGGACATTTTGGCTTTCTCCGGTAGCTCGTTCGCTACCAACAACATTATAAGCTGCATATTTGTTACTGAGAGGACAGTCACAGGGGCACTGCACTATCTATCAATTCCTTTTCAGTCACACACACACGACAGTCACACAGCTACCTGCCTCCTACAACTTAGGTGTAACTTCCTTCCTGTTGCTCCTATCTATCTCATCCATATTAACTAGAATTAGGCCATTCAGCCCATCAAGTCAGCTCCACCATTCCATCATGGCTGATCTCAGATCCCACTCAACCCCCTACACCTGCCTTCTCGCCATATCCTTTGATGCCCTGACTGATCAGGAAACTTCCGCCTTAAATATATGCACGGACTTGGCCTCCACCGCAGTCCGTGGCAGAGCATTCCACAGATTCACTACTCTCTGGCTAAAAAAAATGTTCTCCTTACCTCTGTTGTAAAAGATTGCATCTCAATTTTTAGGCTGTGCCCTCTAGTTCTGGTTACCCCCACCACAGGAAACATCCTCTCCACATCCACCCTTTCTGGTCTCTTTAATATTCAGTAGATTTCAATAAGATCCCCATCATTCTTCTAAATTACAATGACTACAGGCTCAAAGCCGCTAAACACTCCTCTTATGTTAACTCCTACATTCCTAGAATCATCCTTGTGAACCTCTTCTGGACCCTCTCCAATGACAACACATCCTTTCTGAGATATGGGGCCCAAAACTGCGGACAATACTCCAAGTGCGGCCTGACAAGAGTCTTATAAGGGCTCAGCATTATCTCTTTGCTTTTATATTTGACTCCCCTTGAAATAAATGCCAACATTGCATTTGCCTTCTTTACCACAGACTCAACCTGCAAACTAATCTTCTGGAATCTTGCACGAGGACTCCTAATTCCCTCTGCACCTCTGACGTTTGAACCTTTTCCCCATTTAGATCATCTGCATTATTGTTCCTTTTACCAAAATGTATTATCATACATTTCCCAGCACTATATTCCATCAGCCACGTTTTTGCCCATTCTTCCAATTTGTCTAAGTCCTGCAATCGCATTGCTTTCTCAGCTCTACCTATCCTTCCACCTATCTTCGTATCATCAGCAAACTTTGCCACAAAGCCGTCAATTCCATTATCTAAATCATTGACAAACAATGTGAAAAGCAGTGGTCTCAAAACTGACCCGAGGAACAAAACTGGTCACTGGCAGGCAACCAGAAAAGGCCCCCTTTATTTCCACTCTCTGTCTCCTGTCTGTCAGCCATTCCTCTTATCCATGCCAGTATATTTCTAGTACTGCTATAGGATTTTATCTTGTAAAGCAGCCTCATGTGTGGCACCTTATCAAATGCCTCTGAAAATATCTTAAGCAGAGGTTGTTGGATTCTTGATTGGTCAATGCATGAAGGGATACAGGGAGAAGGCAGCAGATTGGGGCTGAGAGAAAAATTGGATCAACAATGATGAAATGGTAGAGGAGACTTGATAGGCCAAATGGCCTAATTCTGATCCTATATCTTATAGTCAAACAGTATATTTACAATAATACTCAAATATTACTGCAACATCAAATACACTAGAACTAGTTGTCCTGTACAGACATTTTATGATACTCATAAGATGTGTAAAGTCATCCAACATCCAATTTTTTTTCTGCCAGCAAAGCTGCATGATTTAATTCAATCCAGCATTCCTTTTGTTCAGATTAAATGGGACAAAACAGGTGGGAGCCATCAACAGCATGGACAAGCTGGGGCAACGCCCGTTTAACTGCTATAGTGCATTACCGACATATTGGCGGTGTCACTGATTTGTGTATTTGACCATATCGGTGGTGTTACCGATTCCATATCTGACTGTATCAATAGTATCATCGATTCCATATCCAACCGTTTTGGAGGCGTTACTGATTCCGTATCCGAACATATCAATCATATTACACTACAATACACTAGGAGTGTACTAAAAGTGTGACTGATTCTGAATCCAACTGTATCAGTGGTGTTAATGATTCAGTTTCAACGGTATTACTGATTCCATATCCGACTGTATTGGTGTCACTGATTCCGTATACGACCATATCGATCGTATTACAGATTCTGTATCTGACTGCATTGATCGTATTACTGATTCCATATCCTACCGTATCGGCGGTGTTACCGATTCCGTATCCAACCGTATCAATCGTATTACTGATTCCGTATCCAACTGTATTGTTGGTATCACTGATTCTGTATCTGACCGTATCGGGGGTGTTACTGATTCTGTATCTGACCGTAGCAATAGTATCACTGATTCCATATCCAACCATTTCGGAGGTGTTACTGATTCTGTATCCGAACATATCAATCATATTACACTACAATACACTAGGAGCGTACTGAAAGTGTGACTGATTCTGAATCCAACTGTCTTGGTGGTGTTAATGATTCAGTTCCAACCGCATTACTGATTCCATATCCGACTGTATTGGTGGTGTCACTGATTCTGTATCCGAATGCATCGATCGTATTGCTGATTCCATATCCAACTGTATCGGCAGTGCCACTGATTCCGTATCTGACTGTATCGATCGTATTACTGATTCCGTATCCAACTGTATCGGCAGTGTCACTGATTCTGTATCTGACCGTATCAGCGGTGTTACCGATTCTGTATCCAACTGTATCAATCGTATTACTGATCCTGTATCCAACTGTACTGTCGGTATCACTGATTCCGTATCTGACCGTATCGGGGGAGTTACCAATTCCGTATCCAACCATATCAATCATATTACAGATTCCGTATCCGACTGTATTGTCGATGTTAATGATTCCGTATCCGACCGTATCAACCGTATTACTGATTCCGTATCCAACCGTGTCGATTGTATTACTGATTCTGTACCCAACCGTATCAGCAGTGTTACTCATTCTGTATCCGACCGTACCGATCGAATTACTGATTCCATATCCGATTATATCTGGTGTCACTGATTCCATATCCAATCGTTTGTTGTACTGCTGATTACATATCCGACTGAATTGGCGATGTTACTGATACCTTATCCGACCGTATCAATTGTATTAATGATTCTGTATCCGACCGTATCGACGTTATTACTGATTCTGTATCTGACCGTATCCGCGGTGTTCCTGATTCTGTATCTGCCCGTATCCGCGGTGTTCCTGATTCCGAATCCAACCATATCATTAGTGTTACTGCTTCCGTATCCAGCAGTATCAATCGTATTACGGTCGGATACAAATCCAGTATCGATCATATTACTGAATCCATATCCGACTGTACCGATCGTATTACTGATTCCGTATCCAACTGTGTCACTCATATTACTGATTCCGTATCTGACTGTATCGGGGGTGTTACCAATTCTGTATCCAACCATATCAATCATATTACTGATTCCGTATCCAACTGTATCAAATGTATTACTGATTCCATACCCGACCGTATGGGCGGTATTACTCATTCTGTATCTGACCGTACTGATCGAATTACTGATTCCATATCCGATTATATCTGCAGTGTCACTGATTCCGTATCCAATCGTATCAATTGTATTACTGATTCCATATCCGACTGTATCGGCATTATTACTGATTCCGTGTCCGACCGTATCAATTGTATTAATGATTCCGTATCTGACCGTATCAATGGTATTACTGATTCCGTATCTGACTGTATCGTCGGTGTTCTTGATTCCGAATCCAACTGTATCAGTAGTGTTACTAATTCCGTATCCGATCTGATTGATCATATTACTGATTCCGTATCTCACTGTATCGGCGGTGTTACTGATTCCATATCCAACTGTATCGATTGTATTACTGATTTCGTATCTGACCATATCGGTGGTGTTACTGATTCTGTATCCAACCGTATCGATGGTATATCTGATTCCGGATCCAACCGTATCGGCGGTATTACTGATTCCATTTCCAACCGTATCGGCGATGTCACTGGTTCTGTATCTGACCGTATTACTGCCTCCATATCCGACCGTATCGGCGGTGTCACTGATTCCATATCCGACTGTATTGGTGGTGTCACTGATTCTGTATCTGACCGTATTACTGCCTCCATATCCAACCGTATCGTTGGTGTTACTGATTCCGTATCCGACCGTATCGATCGTATTACTGATTCTGTACCCAACCATATTGGCGGTATTACTGATTCTGTGTCCAACCATATCTGCGGTGTTACTGATTCCCCATCTGACCCTATCAATCATATTACTGATTCCATATCCGACCATATCAGTGGTGTTACTGATTCCGTATCCGACCGTATCAATTGCATTACTGATTCCGCACCCAACCGTATCAGCGGTATTACTCATTCTGTATCCGACCGTACCGATCGAATTACTGATTCCATATCCAATTACATCTGCAGTGTCATTGATTCCATATCCAATTATATAAATTGTATTAGTGATTCCATATCTGACTGTATCGTTGGTATTACTGATTCCGTATCTGACCATATCAGCGCTGTTACTGATTATGTATCCGACTATATCGATGGTATTACTGATTCCGTATTCGACCGTATCAATTGTATTAATGATTTCGTATCTGACTGTATCGATGGTATTACTGATTCCGTATCTGACCGTATCAATTGTATTAATGATTTCGTATCTGACTGTATCGATGGTATTACTGATTCCGTATCCGACCGTATCGATCGTATTACTGATTCTGTACCCAACCGTACTGGCGGTATTACTGATTCCATGTCCAACCATATCTGCGGTGTTACTGATTCGCTATCTAACCCTATCGATCGTATTACTAATTCCGTATCCGACTGTATAGATCGTATTACTGATTCCGTATCCGGCCATATCGGCG
Organism: Mobula birostris; assembly: GCF_030028105.1. Classification (NCBI taxonomy): domain Eukaryota; kingdom Metazoa; phylum Chordata; class Chondrichthyes; order Myliobatiformes; family Myliobatidae; genus Mobula; species Mobula birostris. The sequence goes on along the minus strand of NC_092373.1, from coordinate 105,205,115 downwards.
GTGTTCCTGATTCCGTATCTGACCCTATTGATCATATTACTGATTCCGTATCCGACCGTATCGAACATATTACTGATTCCGTATCCCACCGAATTGGTGCTGTTACTGATTCCGTCTCCAACTGTATAGATCGTATTCCTGATTCCGTACTCGACCATATCGGAGATGTTACTGATTCCGTATCTGACCCTATCAATTGTATTACTGATTCCATATCCGACTGTATTGTCAGTGTTACTGATTCTGTATCCGACTGTATCGGCTCTGTTACTGGTTCTGTATCTGACTGTATCGATGGTATTACTGATTCCGTATCGGACCATATTGACGGTGTTACTGATTCCAGATCTGATCGTATCGGCCGTGTTACTGATTCCATATCCAACCATATCAATTGTATTACTGATTCCATATCCGGCCCTATCGATCGTATTACTGATTCCATATCCCACTGTATCGATCGTATTACTGATTCCACATCCCACCGAATCGGTGCTGTTACTGATTCTGTATCCAACTGTATCAGCAGTGTTCCTGATTCCGTATCTGACCCTATTGATCATATTACTGATTCCGTACCCAACCATATCGGAGGTGTTACTGATTCCATATCTGACCGTATCGATCATATTACTGATTCCGTACCCGACTATATCGGAGGTGTTATTGATTCTGTATCTGACCCTATCAATCGTATTACTGATTCCGTATCCGACTGTATTGTCTGTGTTACTGATTCCATATCCGACCGTATCGGCTCTGTTACTGGTTCTGTATCTGACTGTATCGATTGTATTACTGATTCCGTATCCAACCGCATCAATTGTATTACTGATTCCATATTCGGCCATATCGATGGTATTACTGATTCCGTATCTGACTGTATCGACGGTGTTACTGATTCCTTATCCGACCGTATCCATTATATTACTGATTCCGTATCCGATTGTATCGATGGTACTACTGATTCCAGATCCGACCGTTTCGGCGGTGTTACTGATTCCATATCCAACCATATCAATTGTATTACTGATTCCATATCCGACCCTATCGATCGTATTACTGATTCCATATACGACCCTATCGATCGTATTATTGATTCCGGATCCGACCGTATCTGCAGTGTTACTGATTCCATATCTGACCCTATAGATCATGTTACTGACTCCGTATCCAACCGTATTTGTCAGTGTAATTGATTCTGTATCCAACCGTATCGATCGTATTACTGATTCCGTACCCGACCGTATCGGATGTGTTACTGATTCCGTATCCGAACTTATTGATCGTATTACTGATTCCGTATCCGACCCTATCAATCGTATTACTGATTCCGGATCCAACCATATCGGCAGTGTTACTGATTCCGTATCTGACCCTATCGATAGTATTACTGGTCTCTTATCCAACTGTATCGATCGTACGACTGATTCTGTACCTGACCATATCGGCGCTGTTACTGATTATGTATCCGACTGTATCGATCGTATTATACTGATTCCGTATCCAACCGTATTAATTGTATTACTGATTCCGTATCAGACTGTATCGATGGTGTCACTGATTCCGTATCTGACCATATCTACGGTGTTACTGATTCCGTATCCGACCATATCGATCGTATTACTGATTCCGTATCCGACATTATTGGCAGTGTTACTGATTCCGTATCCGACCGTATCGATGGTATTACTGATTCCGGATCCGACAGGATCAGCAGTGTTACTGCTTCCGTATCCAACCGTATCGATCGTATTACTGATTCCATACCCGACCGCATCAGATTGTTACTGATTGCATTTCCCACCGTATCTGCAGTGTTACTGATTCCATATCTGACCCTATCGATCATATTACTGATTCCGTTTCCAGCCATATTATCGGTGTTACTGATTCCATACCCGACCATTTCAATCATATTACTGATTCCGTAGTGAAGGAGTGAGTGAGGGGATTGGCTGAGGAGCGGTTGATTTAAAAACCATTTGGGACCATCCTGCAACACAAGCGTTCGAGGTCGGATAAGGTGCGACAAGTGAAATGAATTAGTCAAAATATCAGCCAATATAATCATGGTTTGCTCTAGGGGAGCGGCCTTGTCGAAGGAAGTGCCTTTTGAGAAAAGTGTGAGTCTTTGTCTCAAGAGTCTTCGGCAAGGAGGCTGAGGGAGGAGACTATGCCACAGTTGGAGAGGGTGAGGAGTGGTGAAGAAATGACAGGTCAACTGATTCAGTGTGCTGCTTGCAAGATGTGGTAGGTCAGGAACGTTGATGGTGCCTCTGGCTGCTACAAATGTGAAAAGTGTATCCAGGTTCAGCTCCTGAAGGACCATGTTGAGGCACTGGAGAAGCAATTGCATGACCTCAGGTTCATCCAGGAAACCGAGAGTTTTCTGGACAGGACCAACAGCGAGGTCGTTACACCGAAGATATCGGAAGAAAGGGGGGGCGGAGCGACGATGAGGAAGGGATGGATGCTTGGAGTACAGGAGACCCCGGGGGATGTACCTCTTGATAACAGGTTCACCTTCTTGGAAGCTGTCGGGACAGAAGACAGTGCCAGTCTGAGAGGTGGACAGGGCTGCGAGTCAAAAATTGGCGCTGAAACAAAGCCGAGGAGACAGAAGTCAGGCAGAGCCATGGTAGTAGGGGACTCCATAACTGCTATTCACCAGCAACTTTTATGTGTGTTGCTTGAAATTCCAGCATCTGCAGATTTCCTCGTGTTTGGGGATTTAAGGATGGTGTGTTGCCTCCATGGTGCCAGGATCCAGGATGTCACAGACCGATTGCAGGGCATCCTCAAGGGTGAAGGTGAACAGCTGGAAGTGGTGGTGCATGTGGGCACAAATGACATCGGGAGGTTGAGGAAAGAAATTCTGTAGCGTGACTTCAGAGAACTCAGAAGGCTGAAAAGCAGGACCTCCAGGGTGGTTATCTCGGGTTAGTTTCCAGTTCCTTGTGCTGGTGAGGGCAGGAACAGGGAGACAGGGGATCTGAATGTGTGGCTGAGGAGCTGGTGCGGGAGGCGGGGATTTAGACTTTTGGCCCACTGGGATCTGTTTTGGGGTAAGGATGAATTGTACAGAAGGGACGGGTTGCATCTTAACAGATGGGGGACCAGCATTCTGGCAGGCAGGTTTGCCACTGCTACTCAGGTGTGTTTAAACTAAGTAGTGGGGAGAGGGGACGAACCAGAAATATAAGGATGCAGTTAAGGGGAAAGAGAGAATAAGAAAAGTTAAGAAAGACAACAGAATTAACGGGGCAGAAAGCTCAGGAAGGGATCGGAGAGTACGGCCAAATGCAATAGGAATCAATGTGAAAGGTGATGGGAGTTAAAGTATTAGTTTAAATGGATTAAAAGTATTATATATGAATGTACGGAGTATAAGAAATAAAGTGGATGAGCTTGAGGCTCAATTGGAAATTGGCAAGTTTGATGTTGTGGGAATAACAGAGACATGGCTGCAAGAGGACCGGGACTGGAAAATGAATATTCAGGGATATACATCCTATCGAAAGGACAGACAGGGAGAGGGAGTGGGGTGGCTCTGTTGGTGAGAAATGAAATTCAGTCACTTGCTAGGGAGGACATAGAATCAGGAGATGTAGAATCAGTATGGATAGAACTGAGAAACTGTAAAGGCAAAAAGACCCTAATGGGAGTTATCTACAGGCCCCCAAACAATAGCCTGGATATAGGGTACAAGTTAATTCAAGAGTTAAAATTGGCATGTCACAAAGGTAATACTACGATTGTTATGGGGGATTTCAACATGCAGGTAGACTGGGAAAATCAGGCTGGTACTGGACCCCAAGAAAGGGAGTTTGTGGAGAGCCTCAGAGATGGATTCTTAGAGCAGCTTATATTAGGAGTTGACTAGGAGTTGAGGATGCCATCGTCTACCTGCTGAACCGTGTCTATGCCCACCTGGACAAGCCAGCGGGCACTGTGAGGGTCATGTTTTTTGACTTCTCCAGTGTGTTCAACACCATCCACCTTGCTCTGCTGGGGGAGAAGCTGACAGCGATGCAGGTGGATGCTTCCCTGGTGTCATGGATTCTTGATTACCTGACTGGCAGACCACAGTACGTGTGCTTGCAACACTGTGTCCGACAGAGTGATCAGCAGCACTGGGGCTCCACAGGGGACTGTCTTGTCTCCCTTTCTCTTCACCATTTACACATCGGACTTCAACTACTGCACAGAGTCCTGTCACCTTCAGAAGTTTTCGGATCACTCTGCCATAGTTGAATGCATCAGCAAGGGAGATGAGGCTGAGTACAGGGCTACGGTAGGAAACTTCGTCACATGGTCTGAGCAGAATTATCTGCAGCTTAATGTGAAAAAGACTAAGGAGCTGGTGGTAGACCTGAGGACAGCTAAGGCACCGGTGACTCCTGTTTCCATCCAGGGGGTCAGTGTGGACATGGCGGAGAATTACAAATACCCGGGGATACGAATTGACAATAGATTGGACTGGTCAAAGAACACTGAGGCTGTCTACAAGAAGGGTCAGAGCCATCTCTATTTCCTGAGGAGACTGAGGTCCTTTAACATCTGCCGGATGATGCTGAGGATGTTCTACGAGTCTGTGGTGGCCAGTGCTATCATGTTGCTGTTGTGTGCTGGGGCAGCAGGCTGAGGGTAGCAGACACCAACAGAATCAACAAACTGATTTGTACGGCCGGTGATGTTGTGGGGATAGAACTGGACTCTCTCACGGTGGTGTCTGAAAAGAGGTTGCTGTCCAAGTTGCATGCCATCTTGGTCAATATCTCCCATCCACTACATAATGTACTGGGTGGTCACAGGAGTACATTCAGCCAGAGACTCATTCCACTGAGATGCAGCACAGAGCGTCATAGGAAGTCATTCCTGCCTGTGGCCATCAAACTTTACAACTCCTCCCTTGGAGGGTCAGACACCCTGAGCCAATAGGCTGGTCCTGGGCTTATTTCATAATTTACTGGCGTAATTTACATATTACTATTTAACTATTTATGGTTCTATTACTATTTATTATTTATGGTGCAACTGTAATGAAAATCAATTTCCCCCGGGATCAATAAAGTATGACGATGACTACTACTACTACTACTACTATTAGAGCCTACCAGGGAGAAGGCAACTCTGGATTTAGTGTTGTGTAATGAGCCAGATTTGATAAGGGAACTCGAGGTAAAAGGGACTATGGACCCATGAGGGAGGAACTGGCCAAAGTTGACTGGAAAGATACCTTAGCAGGGATGACAGTGGAACAACAATTTCTGGGAATAATACAGAAGGTGCAGGATGAGGTCATTCCAAAGAGGAAGAAAGATTCTAAGGGGAGTAAGGGGCGACTGTGGATGACAAGGGAAGTCAAGGACAGTATAAAAATAAATGGCAGACGAGCTGAACAGGTACTTTGGATCTGTCTTCACTAGGGAAGACACAATCTCCCAGATGTAATAGTGGCCAGAGTACCGAGGGTAACGGAGGAACTGAAGGAGATTCACATTAGGCAGAAAATGGTGTTGGGTAAACTGATGGGACTGAAGGCTGATAAATCCCCGGGACCTGATGGTCTGCATCACAGGGTACTTAAGGAGGTGGCTCTAGAAATCGTGGACACATTGGTAATCATTTTCCAATGTTCTATAGATTCAGGATCAGTTCCTGCGGATTGGAGGGTAGCTAATGTCATCCCACTTTTTAAGAAAGGAGGGAGAGAGAAAACAGGCAAGTTGAGGAAAAACTTTTTCACACAGAGGGTTGTGGATCTATGGAATGCTCTGCCTAAAAAGGCAGTGGAGGCCAATTCTCTGGATTCTTTCAAGAAAGAGTTAGATAGAGCTCTTAAAGATAGCGGAGTCAAAGGATATGGGGAGAAGGCAGGACAGGGTACTGATTGTGGATGATCAGCCATGATCACAGTGAATGGCCGTGCTGGCTCAAAGGGCCGAATGGGCTACTCCTGCACCTATAGTCTATTTACCGTATCGGTGGTGTTACTGATTCCGTTTCCGACCATATCAGAGTACAAAGAAGGTTCACCAGATTGATTCCTGGGATGGCAGGACTTTCATATGATGAAAGGCTGGATCGACTAGGCTTATACTCGTTGGAATTTAGAAGATTGAGGGGGGATCTTTTTGAAACATATAAAATCCTAAAGGGATTGGACAGGCTAGATGCAGGAAGATTGTTCCCGATGTTGGGGAAGTCCAGAACGAGGGGTCACAGTTTGAGGATAAAGGGGAAGCCTTTCAGGACCGAGATTAGGAAAAACTTCTTCACACGGAGAGTTGTGAATCTGCGGAACTCTCTGCCACAGGAAACAGTTGAGGCCAGTTCATTGGCTATATTTAAGAGGGAGTTAGATATGGCCCTTGTGGCTAAAGGGATCAGGGGGTATGGAGGGAAGGCTGGTACAGGGTTCTGAGTTGGATGATCAGCCATAATCATACTGAATGACGGTGCAGGCTCGAAGGGCCGAATGGCCTACTCCTGCACCTATTTTCTATGTTTCTATGTATTACTGATTCCGTATCCAACCGTATCGGTGGTGTTACTGCTTCTGTATCCGACCGTATCGGTAGTGATACTGATTCCGTGTCTGACCGTATCGATCGTATTACTGATTCCATATCCGACCGTATCAGTGGTATTACTGATTCCGTAACTGACAGTATCGGCAGGATTACTGATTCTACATTCAAAAGGCTAAGAAGATTTCTTTTCTCTCTGCAGCCTTCATTCATTTCTCTTTACTCACACAAATCAGTCATCATGGACCATCATTCTCTCACCATAGTCAAAAGCATTTATATCAGCTGATCAATCTTAGCCTTCACCTGATCAGACATTTCTTTTTTCTTTCCTGCCGTCCCTTCTCTATAACTTAAAAACACATTTTCCATGAATAAGAAGCATTTACTTTCTCTATCCACAAGTGCAGCTTGATTTGCAGACTATTTCTGGCACCTACAGATTTGTTTGCTAAAAAAGTTTGCTTAGCCTAATTAACTGATGTTTAATGAACCAGACTCATTATTATTATTACTACATTCGATACCAGCCAGTTCAATATTACTATTATGCCAAGTTCATGTTACAGTTAAATCGTACCTCTGTTTTGCAGACTCTAGTTGCATCTGCAGGGAAGCTTTGTGCTGCTCGACTACATCCTTGAGAAGAACAGTTGGGTGCTCAGCATGCTCTGCTTCTGTACATTCATGACACATGGCTGTCTCACAAGACTGGCAATAAAACTCCATCACCTGTAAAAAGACAGGAGCGTGTTACATTCGATGGATGGGGGAGGTGTGGGAGAAGCAAATGGAAGTAACTTGCACACAAATAATTCAGTGTGGCTGACACAGCCTTTTATAAAGTTGCAACAATGTCTCAACTTCTATATGCCAGGTGCCTGCTTTGCCACCCTACTTATGCTTATTGTCATGTATGACATTGTGGGCATCACTGAACCGTGGCTGAAAGAAGACTATAGCTGGGAGCTTGACATCCAAGGATACAAAAGGACAAGTAGTATGGTTCTGTTGGTAAAAGATTAAATAAAATCATTAGAAAGAAATGACATAGGATCAGAAAGTGTTGAAACGTTGAGGATAGAGCTAAGGAACTGCAAGGGTGAAAAGACCCTAGTGGGAGCTATACACAGACCCCCAAACGGTAGTCAGAATGTGGTCTACAAATTACAATAGGAGATAGAAAATGCATGTCAAAAGGGCAATGTTACCATGGATACAGGGGATTTCAATATGCAGATAGATTAGGGAAATCAAATTGGTGCTTGGTCCCAATCCCAAAATGTCTACAAGATGATTTTTTAAAGCAGCTCATGGTTAAGCCTACTAGGGGATCTATTCTGGATTGGGTGTTGTGCAATGAACCGGCATTGATTACAGAGCGTAAGGTAAAGGAATCCTTAAGGATCAGTGATGATAATACAATATCTGTGGAATTCTCTGCCACAGGAAGCAGTTGAGGCCAGTACACTGGCTATATTTAAGAGGGAGTTAGATATGGCCCTTGTGGCTACGGGGATCAGGGGGTATGGAGGGAAGGCTGGGGCGGGGTTCTGAGTTGGATGATCAGCCATCATCATAATAAATGGCGGTGCAGGCTCAAAGGGCCGAATGGCCTACTCCTGCACCTATTTTCTATGTTTCTAATAGAATTCACCCTGTAATTTGAGAAGAAGCAAAAGTCAGATTTATCAGTATTGCACTGGAGTAAAGGGAATTACAGAGGCATGAGAGAGGAGCTTGCCGAAATTAATTGGAAAGGGTGATGGCAGAGGACCTATGGCTGGAATTTCTGAAGCAATTTGGAAGGCGCAGGATAGATACATCCCAAAGAGGAAGAAATATTCTGAAGGCAGGATGACACAACAAGTGATGGATAAGAGAAGTAAAGCAAACATAAAAGTGAAAGAGAGGGCATATAATAGAGCAAAACTTAGTGGGAAGATAGAGGATTAGAAGGCAACGGGGAGATAACAGAGGATTGGAGGATAGCCAATGTTGTCCTGCTCTTTAAAAAGGCTCTAAACTAAACCAGGAAATTATAGGCCAGTGAGCCTGACATCAGTTGTTGAAAAATTATTGGAAGGTATTTTAAGGGACCAGATATATAAGTATTTGGATAAACATGGACTGATTAAGGATAGTCAACATGGCTTCAGGCGTGGTAGGTCATGTCTAACCAAACTTACAGAGTTTTCAAAGTTATCAGGACAATGGATGAAGGCAGGCAGTAAATGTTGTCTACATAGACTTTAGTAAAGGCATTTGACGAGGTGCCACATGGGAACCTGGCCAAGAAGGCTCAGTCGCTCGACATTCAGGATGAGGTGGTAAATTGGATTAGACATTGACTTTGTGGGAGAAGGCAGAGAGTGGTCAGAGAGGGCTGCCTTGCTGACTGGGGGCCTATGACTAGTGAAGTGCCGCAGGGATCGGTGCTGGGTCCATTGTTGTTTGTCATCTATGTCAATGATCTGGATGATAATGTGGTTAACTAAATCAGCAATTTGCAGATGACACCAAGACTGGGGATGTAGTGGACAGCGAGGAAGGCTATCATAGCTTGCAGAGGGACACGCATCAGCTAGAAAAGTGGGCTTAAAAAAAAGGGTAGATGGAATTTAATGCAGGAAAGTGCGAGGTTTTGCGCTTTGGTAGGATCAACCAGGGTAGGTCTTACACAGTGAATGGTAGGGCACTGAGGAGTGTGGTAAACAAAGGGATCTGTCCATAATTCATTGAAAGTGGCATCACAGGTAGATAGGGTCATAAAGAAAGCTTCTGGCACGTTGGCCTTCACAAATCAATGTATTGAATAGAGGAAACACACAAAATGCTGGAGGAGCTCAGCAAGCCAGGCTGCCTCTACACAAAATGTATAAGATGTTGGTGAGGCCTAATTTGGAATATAGTTACTCCCCAAGTTACGAACATCTGACTTATGGACAATTCGTACTTACGAACGGACTGCCATAAAGCCTATTATATTAAAAATTCGTCGGCTCGAGGAAGGAGAACGCTGTCCGCCATTTGAAGTCTGGTCAAGTTGCCATTAACGTTGTGTTGAGTGTGTCCCATTTAACCTGTCTCAGTGCAGGTGGACTTTAGGACCCAGGGGAGCTCAGGACCCGCCACCTGCGGCAGCTGCTGAATCCGCAGTGTTTCTGTTCTGTTGACGGACGCGGTAAACAAGTTAAAATTATGGATCAATAATTCCCAACTCATGTCACTCTGTGATGAAGAATTTGTTACAAGTAGGGGTTGGTTCAATCGTTTCAAAGTGAGGGCAAATTTACATAATATTGAAGCGCAAGGTGAAGCAGCGAGCGCTGCGAGTGATTTTCCTGAAATGTTGAAAAAAATTATTGAGGAGGGAGATTATTTGCCAGACCAAATATTGAATGTAGACGAGACTGACTTATGCCTGAAAGGGCCTACATTTCGAAAGAGGAAAAAAGTGCATCAGGGCATAAGGCATCAAAGGATAGGCTAACCTGTTCCGACTTACGTACAAATCCGACTTAAAGACAGACTTAGGAACGGAGCTCATTCGTAACCCGGGGACTGCCTGTATTGTGTGCAGTTTTGGTCACCTACCTACAGGAAAGATGTAAATAAGGTTGAAAGAGTGCAGAGGAAACTTACAAGGATGTTGCTGGGTCAAGAGGACCTGAGACATAAGGAAAGATTGAATAGGCCAGGATTATATTCTTTAAGATGTAGAAGATTGAGGGGAGATTAAATGGAGGTATATAGAATTATGAGGGGTATAAATAGGGTAAATGCAAGCAGGCCTTTTCCACTGAGATTGGGTGGGACTACAACCAGAGGACATGGTTTAAGGGTGAAAGGTGAAATGTTTAAGGGGAACATGAAGGGAAACCTCTTCACTCAGAGGGTTGAGAGAGTGTGGAATGAGCTGCCAGCAGAAGTCATCCATGCAAACTCGATTTAAAAAGTTTAAGAGAAGTTTGGATTGGTACAGGTAAGGGTATGGAGGGCTATAGTCCCAGTGCAGGTCGATGGGAGTAGGCAGTTGAAATTATTTTGGCATGGTCTAGATGGGCCAAAGAGCCTGTTTCTGTGCTGTACTTCTCTAAGGCAAACTAAAAAGTCATAAAGAAGGAAAAGATTGAATACGAAGGTAAGTCTGCCAATAATATTAAAGAGGATACCAAAAGTTTCTTCCGATATACAAGGCATTTAAAAAAAAGACAAGAGTAGACTGCTGGAAAATGACGCTGGAAAGGTAGTAATTGGGTACAAGGAAATGCTGGATGAACTGAATTAGCATTTTGCACTAGTCTTCAATGTGGAAGACTTTAGCAATATGCCAGAAGTTCAAGAGTATCAAGGCAGAAGTGTATGAAGTTGCCATTACTAGGGAGAAGTTTCTTGGGAAACTAAAAGGTTTGAATCAGATAAATCACCTGGATCACATGGTAGACACCCCAGGGTTCTAAAGGTCATGGCTGAAAAGATTGTGGAAGTATTAGTAATGATCTTTTAAGAATCAATTGATTCTGGCATGGTTCCAGAGGAATAGAAAATTGTAAATGTCACTCCACTCTTCTTCTAGAAGGGAGAGAGGCAGGAAAAAGGAAAGGAAATTATAGGTCAGTTAGTCTGGCCTTAGTGGTTAGGAAGATGTTGGAGTCAATTGTTAAGGGTGTGGTTTCAGGGTAATTAGAGGCATATGATAAAATGGACCATAGTCAGCATGGTTCCTTTAGGGAAACTCTTGCCTGATAAATCTGTTGGAACTCTTTGAAGAAATAACAAGCAGGACAGACAAGGGAGGTGATGGTGTACTTAGGTTTTTCAGAAGGCCTTTGACAAGGTGCCACACAAGCTGCTTAGAGGGTTGGACCCAGGTGCAGAGGAACGGCAGGGTCTCCAGGAATAGAGGGAAACAAGAGGTTAAACATCAGAATACCAACAGAGCCTTGGTGGAGCAACACCACCAGGTAATTCATCCTCCCTGCCACAATGTCTCCACTAATTGGGAGACCTCTTTAAATAATCATAGAATGCAGGCAACGTGTGCCAGCCACAATAAACTTGACAAGGTTAAACCTGAGACACAAGGGCTTAACACCTCAACTTAACCTATTGATTAGCGAATACAGGTGCTCAAAACCCCCCCAGAAGCTCGATGCTCTATGGCAAGCCACAGGGGCTGATTAGCAGGAGGAGTGAGTGGAAATAAAGGGAGTCTTCTCTGTTTGGCTTCCGGTGACTAGTGGTATTGCACAGGGGTCTGTGTTGGGACCACTCTTTTTACGTTATCAGTCAATGATTTGGATGACAGAATTGATGGCTTTGTGCCCAAATTCGCGAACGATATGAAGATAGGTGGAGGAGCAAATAGTTTTGAGGAAATAGGGAAGCTGAAGAAGGACAGATTAGGAGAATGAGCAAAGAAGTATCAGATTGAATATAGTGTCTGGAAGTGTATGGCCCTGCACTTCAGTAGAAGAAATAAAAGCACAGGTTATTTTCTAAATTGGCAGAAAATTTAAAATTCTGAGCTTCAAAGGAGGTTCATGAACACGATTTTGGGATTGAAAAGCTTGTCGTACGAGGAGTGTTTGATAGTTCTGGGCCTCTACTCACTGGAATTCAGAAATATGATGGGTGAGCAACACACACAAATCTGCAGGAACTCAGCAGGCCAGGCAGCATCAGTGGAAAAGAGTTACAGTCTATGTTTCGGGCCGAGACCCTTCATCAGTCCTGCAGTCTGCAGTTCCTCCGCACTTTGTATGTACTGCTTTGGATTTCCAGCATCTGCAGGTTTTCTCCTGTGAATAATGAGTGACATCATCGAAACTATCAAATGTTGAAAGGCCTCGATGGAGTGGATGGGGAGAGGCTGTTTCCTATGGTGGGGGAGTCTGAGACCAGAGGTCATAACCTGAGAATAGAGGGGTGTCCTTTTAGAATGGAAATGAGGAGAAATTTCAGTAGCCAGAGGGTGAAGAATCTGTGAATTCATTGCACAGGTGCTGTGGAGGTCAAGTCATTGGTTATATTTAAAGCAGAAGTTGATAGATTCTTGATTAGTCATGGCATGGAGGGATTCAAGGAGCAGACTCAATAGGTGAAAAGTCCTAATTCTGTCCCAATATCTTATGGTCTCTTAGGGAACTATACCCTTGGACCCTTTGGGTTCTCTTTTTATCAATATTCATTTGTGCCCTTTCATTTCCTGCATGCCCCACTCTACATGGACTTCCAAAAAATGCATCACACTCAGATGGATTCATTATCCTGCTGTAGCCTTGTACAACCTTCTTCTTTATCCAAGATTCATATTGTTATCAAGAAACACAAGAATAGAAAGTCAACCTGTTTAAAATTGCATCAGAGTACAGACACATTCAGTACTATAACCAACTTACATTTCCATCATGATTTGGGCAGGAAAGGGGTTTTCCGGCTGCTCCTGCTGCAATAGTCTCCAGAATGGAGTCCTCATGATTGTTGTCAGGAGTCCGCTGAAGAACATCCATTAGGTTTGTAATGAAAAAATTATTCTGCAATGCAGAAACTCCCTTTTCAGGCAAAATAGAGGTCTGACGGCAGATTGGGCAGGAAAGTGATAAACTATAGGCAGGAATGTAGTTTTGCAGGCACCTGATGAGCAAATTAAAGTATCATTTAGCTATAGGAAATGCTTTCAAAATTAACATTGAATTTGAAAAAGAATTTTAATCTCCAAAATCAATAATAAATGACAGAAAGACACCATAAACATTTCAATAGTCATTTTCAGGAACAGAATTGTCCTGCAATTGCAACCATTCTGGAATTCTACTCGACAGACTTCAACATAAATGTTGGCATGAAACAATTAATGCAACAATATCTCAGAGATGTTTTAAAACTGAATGATTGGTAGTTTCATTTAAAATTTCCTCAGAATTGCAATGCGGTGGTACTTCAATGGAATGCAATATAATAAACCCGTCTGTGAAGAAATAAAGAAAAACTCAACTTCAAGACTGAGAAAGTAATATAGGTATTTTTTGAACAAAAGTAACAACTTTTCATTTCTATTAGACACTACTAAAAAAAGGCAACCACTTACTTCAAGCTGTTTGTCCTTAATTTTAGCCAGTGGAAACTGAAAATGAACTTCCACAGAGAAGATTCCACATAACAAGCATCTAACTAAACTGTTCATTTTAAATCGGCCAATTTAGGTCGTACTGAATGACAAGTGAAATCTGCTCTTTTTCAGGCAGTACCACAGACATTACACCCTACCATAAAGTCCATCAGAATAAAAGCTTACAATTAAACTAAACTGGAATATTATCAAAGTCAGCAGTTTATCTACAGAGATAGCATGAGATTGCCTCTGCCAACAATGAAACAAATGTCCATTTCCATTGTTATTATGCACTCTTATTTTTTGAAACAAATACTTGTAAACTAAATCTTTCTAACATGCACCTATTAAATACAGTGCTTCATGGAATGGATTTGGGGAAAGGCGGCCAAGGCTAAACAGTGTAAAACAGTAAAACAGGCTGATATGCTTGAACGTTCTGATCAGAAAGAGGATGTGTTAGAGCCATTGAAAAACCAGGACAGATAAGTCCATGGGGCCGGATGGGATGTACCCCAAGATACTATTCTAACAGAAAATGAGGGAAGAGATCATTGCAACATTGCTGATGATCTCTGCATTCCCACTGGCCGCTGGATGATTGTGGGGTGGCAAATGTTATTCCTTTGTTCCAGAAAGGGAGTAGGGGCAATCTTACTACAATGGTGGGCAAATTATTGGAGAAAATTCCAAGAGACAGGATTTATGAGTATTTGGAAAAGCATTGACTGATAGTCAGGATGCCTTTGTGAAGAACAGGTCACACCTCACAAGTCTGATTGAATTCTTTGAGGATGTGACAAAGCACATTGACTCAAAGAGATTCAAAGTACATTTATAATAAAAGTATGTATGCAGGTATGTTATATAGGACTAGATGTTAATATCCCTTATTTGCACTCCTGAGACATGCTGCCCAGACTCTGTGGGGTGGCCCAGTGAGTGGTGGCATCTTCTGAGTTATCAAGTGGTCACCCTCTTTCCTCAGTGTTTCGCTGATAGGCCCACGACACCTCCGGAGGGTTCAGCAGTGAACCCTGGCATCCCAGCCTCACCCCCTAGATGCCTTTCACTCAGTTGGGGGCCGAGATGGAATCCTTTCTCTTCATCCAAAGCCAATGACTACCCTTTTCAGCAGTGCCTGAGAGGTCTTTGACGGTTTGTCGGTGTGTCTTCCCTCGCACTCCCAACTCCTGGAGTAGCCTTGATGTTGATGTGGCTACTAATCCTCTGCTGCCTACTTCGACCAGTCGGACCCTTGCTTTACAGCCATGTTGTTGCGCATCGGCTGCAAGCTTAGCATACCTCAGCTTCTTGCGCTCGCAGGCCTCCTCCACTGCATCCTCCCAGGGCACTGTAAGCTCGATGATGTAAACGAGATGGAGCACAAGGTCTGGTCTGAGGTTGCTTTTCACGATTTCAGTTGGGAAGCACAGCCTCTGGCCTAAGTCTGCCACCATCTTCCAATCACGTGCCCTGCCTAGCCGGCCGGTGTCTGGACTCCATGTATCGAATCTGGCTTGACCCTCACCTTCCCAGACAAATGCTGTTAATGGCCAGCAGGATGAAGGGGGAGGGAGAGTGTTGACGCTCATCCGCCGTCTTTCCAGTACTGCTGCAAGACACCATAGCACCTGGTTGTGCTGCCAGGTGCATCGGCCTTGAGTAAGGCTGGTCCTGCAGCCCACTAGAATGTGCTTTAGTGTTGCTGAAGTCGGGCAGAGGGAGCATGTGGGGTCCTCTCCATATTACTGGCTGAGATTCATGGGAGACAGCAAGACATCGAAGGCAGCCCTGATGGTGAAGCTCACTTTGAATGTCCCCATCTCCCACAGCTCCTTCCAGGAGACCTTTCTTTTCTCCACTCCCTTCCATCTCATCCATTGTCCTTGCCTTGCCTGAGTGATGGCCTTTGCGCACCTTGCCGTCTCCTCCTGCCGACATATCTCTCTGAGATGGAGCAGCCTTGTTCCAGGCTGGTGTACTGTCCCCAAGGTCAAGACCGCTCCTCCCTTGCTGCACTCGGCCTCGATGTCCCCATGCTCGAGTGCCGCCTTTGCTTGCTCGGTTGCTTCTGATGGAGTCAATTTCCTCCGAGTATCCAGGATGTGGGCAGCTTGTGCTACAAATGGATCACTTGCCTCTGTTAACATCATCTCCAGTCTTACTTTGGAGCATTTGTACTCCTCTGAAAGACTGGAAATGGGTAGCTCTAGGACTCCTTTGCCATAGAGCTCTATGCTGCTGAGGCACCTGGGAAGACCAAGCCACTTCCTTACGTATGAGCTGATCAGTCTCTCCAGCTTTTCCACCTTCGAGACTAGAACTTCATACATAGTTAGTGGCCACATGAGGCGTGGAAGGAGCCAAACTGCATACACCAGAGCTTCAACTTGCCAAGGCGTGTGGTTCTGTCGATGCTCTCGGGGCTACTGATGGCAACTGATCTACCTGCTCCATGTCTTTGAGGAATGCATTATACCACTGACCTAGGCTCTTCACAGGCTTCTCGAAGACTGTTGGAATCGTCTCATTGCCCATGTAGAAGCTTTGGTCCACCAGCTTCCCCTTGGTGCTACAGATGCTTCTGGACTTGCTCGGCTTGATCTCCTGCCAAACCTGCTCAATGTTCTCTTGAAGATTTCTCAACAGGCGTACAGTACAAGCCTTGGTCGTGGTGATGTTGTGAGATTGTCCATGTATGCTCTGATAGGCGGCAGCCTCAGGCCAGGTCTTATGCGCTGTCCTCCAACCACCCATCGAGATGCTCTAATGATCACCTCCATGGCCATGGTGAAGGCTAATGGGGAGATAGTACAACCGGCCATGATTCCCACTTCCAGATGTTGCCACACTGTGGTGTCATCTGCTGTGGAAGTAGGCCTTAACGAGGTGTGAAGGGCCACTGGGACCCTGAAGAAGTCAAAAGCAGTCCAGAGGAGGTTATGAGGGACCGAGCCGAAGGCGTTGGCGAGGTCCAGGAACGCCACGTGAAGAACTGTTCCCTCCTTCTTGGCGACCTGGATCTGATGCCAGATGGTGCAAGCATGTTCCAGACAGCCAGAGAAGCCTGAGATCCCTGATTTCTGGATTTATGTATCAATCAGATGGTTTCTTTGCAGATATCTTGACAGCCACCACACTGAAGAAGATTTTGCCCTCAAAGTTTAGGAGACTAATCTGGTGGAACTGGCCGATTTCTAATGAACCCTTTTCCTTTGGGATCAGGATTCATCCAACTTTCTGCCAGGATGTTGGTATCTCCTGCTTACGCCATACCACCTTCATGAGCCTCCAAAGGAACCACAGGACACCTGGTGCATTTTTGTGGAACCTGTATGGCATTCCATTGGGACCTGGGGCTGATGCGGCCTTTGCTCTATGCACAATTTTCTCCATCTCACTCCATCTAGGTGTGCTAATATCTAGTTGGTGTTCTGGTGGATGGATTGGTGGCATGTCAGGTGGGAGGGTGATCTCTTTGTGGCATCAGTTGTCTGCGTATAACTTTTCCAGGTGTTTTTCCAGTTCTGCCTTTGACACTGAAAGACTTCCACTCTTCTCCTCCTGTGAAGAGACCCTTCACAAACTTGAAGGGATCTTCATAGAAGCTTGTTCTTGTCCGCTCCTTCTACTGGCACTTCCTTACCAGGTCCTCAGCCCTCCTCAGTGTCGCAAGCTTGCTCCAGATGTCTGCTTGCAACAGTTTTATGCCTTCCTTCTCCTCCTCTGTGGCCTTCCTCCATTGTTTCTTCAGCTGCCTCCTCTGTCTGACTAGATGATCTATTTCCTTCTGTCTCCTGGACTTAATGGGGATCGTCGATGTAGTTTTCTTCCTCTCTAGCACTCCAAAATGTTCTGCTCCATAGCTATAGATTAATTCCTCATTCTTTCCACCTTTTTCATGGTGGTGCCTCTGAGTGTCTCTAAGATGTTGGAGAGGTCATCATTGACCTCCTCCCACATTGTCTTCTCTCAGGATTTTGGCCACTTGATCAACGGCTTTCGCCCCTGGATCTTCTTTTCTGTTGCAGGTCGTAATGGGCTGGGTTCAGGTTGCTCTCTTGTGCCTTGCTCTTCCTCCGCTGGGACAGGGGTACAGGTGGCCCCCGTTTTCCAAACGTTCACTTTACGACATCCCGCTGTGACGAAAGACCTACATTAGTTACCTGTTTTTGCTAACAGAAGGTGTTTTCACCGTTATGAAAAAAGGCAGCACGTGATAAAAGGCAGTGTGCACCTGAACAGCCAAGCTCCTCCCCTGGAACTGCATTCTAGCCTGCATTGCTTAAACACATGCTTTATCTCGATTTATTTTGTGTATCCGTTAGCAAGATGAGTTCTAAGGTATCGGAAAAGCCTAAAAGAGCTCATTAATGGTGTTACACTTAGCATAAAACTAGACATAATTAAGCATTTCAATCATGGTAAATGAAGTAAGGACATTGTCCGTGCGTTGAACTTGCCTGCGTCCACCATTTGCACTATTTATACGCAGAGAGAAAGAATTTTGAAAGCTGCCGATGTTACTATTGGTTCTGCTCGTAGCAAAGTGGTCTCTCTTAGTCGGCATCCAATAATGGATAACATGGAAAGTCTAGTGCTTGAGTGGATTGATGGGTGTACAAAGCGTGGTGTTCCATTAAGTTTTCTTATACTTAAGGAGAAATCAGTCAGTCTTTTTAATAAGCTGAAACAGAAAGCATTGGACGATGGTGATGAAAGTGGAATTTAAAGGTAGTCATGGGTGGTTTGATCGGTTTCTGAGGCCAGGGCAGCTTCATAGTTTAAACAGTGGTCCCCAACCTCTGGGCCGCGGACCGATACATTGCCGCGAAGAATGCAGCGGTACAGTGGTAGTCGGAATGCACCCAGCACACCTTTAAGAAAAAAGCCGAAATAAACAAGCTAATTAATTAGGTGCCACCCGGCACGTAAATGTCGGCCCAGATCAGAGGCGATTGCCAATTGCATCAGGTGGTTATTTGTATAAGCAAGTGTTTAACTGTGACGAAACTGCAATTTATTGGAGTCTTCCCGATTCCGGTAAGTGAAACTACATTGTAAATACATTATTTCTACTTTATATAGGCGGTGTGTTTTTATGTGTTATTTGGTATGATTTGGCAGCTTCATAGCTTAAAGGTTACTGGAGAGAGGGTTTCTGCCGAGAGCACTTCCGCGAGATTTTCGCTGCATTAGACAGTGCTGCAGGAAAGAATTTCTACTTTATATAGGCTGTGTATTTATCATATCATTCCTGCTTTTACTATATGTTACTGCTATTTTAGGTTTTTTGTGTTATTTGGCATGATTTTGTAGGGTTTTTTTGGGTCTGGGAACGCTCAAAAATTTTCCGATATTAATAAATGGTAATTGCTTACTCACTTTACGACATTCCGGCTTACGAACCATTTCATAGGAACGCTCTACCTTCGGATAGTGGGGGAAGCCTGTATTGAGGTCCTGCAGACTTTGGGTTTTGTCCTGCTGCTGAATTTCAGTCGACTGACTCGACCTGCTTCTCAAAAAGTAGCTGTCGATGCGAGGTCCCTGTTGCCCCTTCTTCAGGCATCCTTTCCTGCCCTGATGTATTTCCAGGCCTGTAGTGGAAGTAACCTTTGCCCAGCCACACACGCAGTTCTTGTGCTTGTGTCCTGCTGCAGCTGCTGCAGCCATAGGTATGCTGATCATCCGACTCACTGTCTGTTCCGTCCTGTATCAGTTGCCAGGTTGTCTACCAAAGAGTCATCTTCCGCCTCCGCTCTCGCTGACTCAGGGGGTATCTTCTTTACAAGTTTTCGTAGCCAAGGATGGGTGGGACCCTCACACCTTTGCGTGCTGGATCCCGCTGCCGTGGGTAGCTAGCCCGCGGCAGCTCCAGTGGGGTCTGTTCCTTCCTACCAGCTGTCTTTCCAGGCTGTCACAAGGTCTTTCCCTAGTTGTCAGCTGCTCTTTCACAGCAGTCACTGGTTCACCATATGATCAGGTATGTTATATAGGACTAGGTGTATGCAACCCTGAGATTCAGCCAGGAAACAAGAAGCCCAAAAGAACCCCTTGAAAAAGACTAACAAACACCCAATGCACAAAGAAAACGAATTGCACAAACGGCAAGAGAAAAGAGCAAAAATCACGGAATATAAAACACCAACCAGTAAAATCATCATGAAAAGAGTCCAGACATATTCAGTTCAGTAAGTTCACTTCAACCTAGCGGTGTCATTTGCTACCTGCAGGCCTTCCCACTCAAAATCATCCAAAATAGCAACAAAAGAAGGAGTGGCCAGAAACCAGAAACACAAATAATGTGAATTATAGAGTCCAATCCACAAACCATAGATTAAACCTTCCACAAGGCCATAACTACAGCACTGAGAAACGGAGGCATGGGCTCCAGGCTGCACACTTCATACAAAACCTCATGAATACCCTCGGTGGCAGCAAAGCACCAGATTTCTCAATCAATGGAGGGAGAGCAGTGGAGGTGTGTATAAGGCATTTGATAAGGTTCTCCATGGTAGGCTCATTCAGAAATTTAGAAGGCATGGCATCCAGAGAAAGTTGGCTTACCAACAGAAGGTAGACCGCAGTAGCAGATGGAGAGCGGAGTCTGCAGGGACCCCGCTCTCCGTGATTTTTATAAACGGCAGATGAGGAAGTGGAAGGGTGCATCAGTAAGACTGTAGATGGCACGAAGTTTGGTGGAGCTGTGTGGAAGGTTGTTTCAGATTGCAACAGCAAGTGGCATATTAGAGTTCAACATGGAAAAATGTGAAGTGATTAATTTTGGAAGGTCAAATAGGGATGTTAAGAAGGTATATGGTGTGTAGCTCTTACCATAGAACCATAGAAACTACAGCACAGAAACAGGCCCTTTGGCCCTTCTTGGCTGTGCCGAACCATTTGCTGCCTAATCCCACTGACCTGCACACGGACCATATCCCTCCATATTCCTCCCATCCGTGTACCTGTCCAATTTATTCTTAAATGTTAAAAAAGAACCCGCATTTACCACCTCATCTGGCAGCTCATTCCATACTCCCACCACTCTCTGTGTGAAGAAGTGCCCCCTAATGTTCCCTTTAAACTTTCCCCCCCTCACCCTTAACCCATGTCCTCTGGTTTCTTTCTCCCCTTGCCTCAGTGGAAAAAGCCTGCTTGCATTCACTCTATCTATACCCATCATAATTTTATATACCTCTATCAAATCTCCCCTCATTCTTCTACGCTCCAGGGAATAAAGTCCTAACCTATTCAACCTTTCTCTGTAACTGAGTTTCTCAAGTCCTGGCAACATCCTTGTAAACCTTCTCTGCACTCTTTCAACCTTATTTATATCCTTCCTGTAACTTGGTGACCAAAACTGAACACAATATTCCAGATTCGGCCTCACCAATGCCTTATACAACCTCATCATAACATTCCAACACAACAACAATGCCTTTTGCTGCTTTTGTTTGGTACTGCGCAAGCACTGCCGTACTGCTGTTATAATGCGCAGTCGATGTGAACGGCGTGAGAGTTAAATTGTAAAGTGAGCTTTTTTGACTATTTAAAAACTCTGTCATGACGTGCCGGAACAGATGTTCGTTGTTTTAACAACGAAGTGAAAAAGTGAATAAGTATACTCACTTTACCCTGTTTTCTGTCCTTGCTTGTATGAAGGTGGTTTACCTATTTATGCAAGTACTTCTCTGACAATAGATGTGTAACAGCCTAATGTAACATTGTATGGAAATACAAGATAACGCTGATGCAGACGTTTTATACATTTAACAAGGTGCTTTATTAATGCAACAGAGTTAGTCAGTTTTTCAATGTTCGTCGTCAGCTGGGTTATACTGTCCGTGAACTCCCTGTTGGTTGCCTCCATACGCTCCAGTATTTGTTTTTTTTAAGTTTTAAGTCCTCCTGCGTGACAGCCAAGAGCAATTTCTTTAAAGTTTTTCTACTCTGTAACTGGACAAACGCGCACTAAGTATATCGTTTCCTCTTCGCTTGTTTTCTGTGTGTCCTGCGCATGCCCAGTAGGAGGAGATTCGCCGAAATATCCGCCTAATGTGGACGGAGATATTTTGAAAAACGCTTAGTGTGGACGCCTGTCGTTTATACTCGAAACCGGCGTTTTCAAAATTATCCGGTGTAGTGTGGACATAGCCTCAGAAGGTTAGCCACCTTCCATTCTTCAGAAACTTCATCAGTTGCTAACGATGAAGCAGACGTCCCTGTAAGGGCCTCCAGTTTCTTCTCTACTTTCATCCATGTTAACATGCCGTAAGACTGCACATACCTCCTCCTGCCCCCTGGTATCCATTAGCAACTTTCTTCATTATCCACAACTCAATTATGTTTTCTGTCAAAAGTCCATTTACATTTGCATGCAAATTATTTATGAAAATATGCATACGAGTTTATGTATATGATAGAGCTTCCGGCACAGATCCCTGCAGAACACCGCTGATCACAGACTTCCAGTTAGAATTACAAATTTCTACCACGACCTTCCGATCTATACAACATTTTGAATCCGACTTAACAAGTTACTGTAGATCCCATGCATATTATGTCTACCACAAAGGACCTTGTCAAACTCCTTACGGAGATCCACATACACAGCATTAACTACCCTCCGCTCAATAACCTCAAAAGGCTCAATCAAGTTTGTAAGTGGTAATCTGCCTTGAACAATGGCCATTCTGACTTTCCCTGATAAAGCCATGCTTCTCTAACCATGGACAAGCCCAACAAATCCTCTCCACTAGCTTCCCTACCATTTATGACAGGCTCACCATGGAGTCAAAGAGTTAGAAAGCAGAGCACAGAAACAGGTCTTATGGTCTTTTGGCCCATCGAGTCCATGCTGAAGCCATTTAGACTGCCTACTCCCTTCAACCTGCACCGGAACCATACCCTCCATACCCCTACTGTCCATGGACCTATTCAAACTTCTCTTAAACATTGAAATTGAGCTCACATGCATCACTTGTGCTTTTCTCTGTGCATTGGGTGTTGGTCTTTTTTTTGATCGGGTTCTTTCGGGTTTCATGCTTTGTGGCTGCCTGTGAGCAGGTGGGTCTCAAGGTTGTGTAACTTTCGTCCTTTGAAAATAAATGTACTTCAAAATAAAGTCCAAACATGAAAAAATCAGCAGATACTGGAAATCCAAAGCCAACAGACACAAAATGCTGAAGAAGCTCAGCAGGCCAGGCAGCATCTATGGAAACAAGTAAACAGTTGATGTTTTGTGCCAAGACTCTTCACCAGGAAATAGAATGATTGCTCCCTTCCAGTTTCCCGTTTACCACCCAATTCCGTAGACCACCTCCCTCGACATGCCCCTTTTCTGCAGCTGTGATATTATTCCTAATTCGCAAGTGTATCCTAGGATATCCTAGGAAGCTAGGAAAGAGATCCCAGATGGCCTGGGAGAGACAATTAAATTACCTTTAGCCACAGTTGAGGTCTCAAAGAGCGTGTATGGCTAATACTGTGTTTTAATTTAAGAAGGGCTGGGAGAAAAGCCAAAGAACTACAAGCCAGTGAGCCTAAATGTCAGCAATGGGAAAGCTACTTGAGGGAATTCTGAGTAATAGGATCTATCAACATTTGAAAAGACAAATCAGAATCACAAACAGAATCAGGTTTATTATCGCATGTGATGTGAAATTTGTTAACTTAGCAGCAGCAGTTCAATGCAATACATAATCTAGCAGAGAGAGAGAAAGAAAATAATAAAAAATAAAAAATAATAATAAACAAGTAAATCAATTACAGTATACATATATTGAACAGATTTTAAAAATGTGCAAAAACAGAAATACTGTATATTTAAAAACAGTGAGGTAGTGTCCAAAGCTTCAATGTCCATTTAGCAATTGGATGACAGAGAGGAAGAAGCTGTTCCTGAATCGCTGAGTGTGTGCATTCAGGCTTCTGTACCTCCTACCTTATGGTAAAAGTGAGAAAAGGGCATGCTCTGAGTGCTGGAGGTCCTTAATAACCGATGCTGCCTTTCTGAGACACCACCTCCTGAAGATGTCCTGGGTACTTGTAGGATAGTACCCAAGATGGAGCTGACTAGATTTACAACTTTCTGCACCTTCTTTTGGTCCTGTGCAGTAGCCCCTCCATACCAGACAATGATGCAGCCTGTCAGAATGCTCTCCACGGTACAACTACAGAAGTTTTTACGTGTATTTGTTGACATATCAAATCTCTTCAAACTCCTAATAAAGTATAGCCGCTGTCTTGCCTTCTTTATAACTACTTTGATATGTTGGGACCAGGTTAGATCCTCAGAGATTTTGACACCCAGGAACTTAAAGCTGCTCACTCTCTCCACTGCTGATCCCTC
Source organism: Mobula birostris (assembly GCF_030028105.1). Taxonomy (NCBI): domain Eukaryota; kingdom Metazoa; phylum Chordata; class Chondrichthyes; order Myliobatiformes; family Myliobatidae; genus Mobula; species Mobula birostris. The sequence goes on along the minus strand of NC_092373.1, from coordinate 105,181,105 downwards.
TATGAGGATTGGTATGTGTTCCTTCGTCCTGAAGTCCACAATCAGTTCTTTCGTCTTACTGATGTTGAGATGGTCAGCATGGCCCATCCTTGTGGAAAATTATGCTTACAAATTTGATTGAACTTTTTTTGAAGTTTTCAAGAATAGAGTGTTTGTTGTTGTCTTCATGGACTTTAGCAAGACTTTTACAAAGTCCCACGTGTACTGTTAGATTTGCGATTACACCACGGGGTATCCAGGTTCAGCTAACTAACAGGATACAAAATTGGCTTGTCGGAAGGAGACTGAGCATGTTAAGGAAGGATTGTTATTTAGATTGGAGGTTATTAGATTGTGGCCAATGGTATGCCTCAGGGATCAATGTTGAGTCTACTGTTGTGTGCCATGTGTTTTCACAGATTGGTTGTCAATATTATTAATGTGGTTATTAAGTTTGTGGCTGACACCAAAATTGATAGTGTAGTGGACAATGAAGGTGGTTATCTAAGATTATAACAGGATTTAGATAGACTGGGAAAGTAGGTCAAGCAATTTTACTCATACAAGTGTGGAAGTGTGTTACAAGGTGTTGGAGGGGACCCACGTGCAGGACACAGACACGGAGGTAGCATTAACAGAAGTGTATTTTATTAACAGTTACCAGGAAGGCCGGAGAGCGAGGATTAGATGCTTACATGGACGTAAATGTTGGACAACAAACCGGAGGAGCCTGGACTTGGACACGGGCGCGGAGCCTGAACTTGGACTTGGGCTCAGAATCGGAGCCTGGACTTGGACTTGGACACGTAGCCTAGACTTGGAGTTAACTTGGACTCGGACTTGACTTGGACTCGGAGTAGTGGCAAACAGCCTGCAATCCTCAGCTGGACACGAGACAACAAACCAAACAATGACAGACAATTCGTATCTTGACACGGGCTAGCACATGAAGCAGCAAACGGCCGGCAATCACTTAGCTGAACACGAAGAGACAGAATTCCCGAAGCAATCCCAGGCACCGAAGCCACTTAGAATCCACCATTCTCAGTGGTCCTGGAATGTGCATTGCTGCACGGGCTCAGGTGTGACGGTCCAGCCTTGAGTAGATGTAAGCCGGAGCTTTCATGTTGTCGGTTTGGATGAGAATCAGGTGTCTTACTCAAGGAGCCAGGTAGAACATGGGAAAAAGGGAATTAAAAGAAAATAAGGAATCAATGGACTGGACCGTGACAAAGTGTGGCATTTTGGCAAGATAAACTGAGGGCAGGACTTAGACAGCAAATACTAGAGCTCTGAAGACTGTGGTAGACAAAAGAGACCAAGAATACAGGCACACTGTTCCTTGAAAGTGGCACATAGATGGACTGCAATGAAGGAGGTGGATGGCATACTGGCCCTTCATTGATCAAGGTATTGATGAGATGGGAAATGAATGCAAGAGTTGAAACACTGATGCAATTAAACAGATTGTTGTTGAAAATGTTACTGGGCTCAAAGAACCACAGAACTGTATTCAGACTGAAGTGTTTGAGTTATAAGGAGAGATAAGGGCTTTTCTCCCCCGAGAGCATTAGGATGAAGGGCTACCTCATAAGGGTGAACTTTGACACAATGTGGGAGGAGACACAGATTTACACATCACTCAGACTCTGCATTTCCACTATGGATGCATATGGGAAGCTTCTTTGATAGACAATAAAAGATGGGAAAGAGAAGCACTTGTAGAAGAAATGGCGACACTGCAACAGTTACACAGTCTTTTCAAGGACATTTAAGATAGAAACTGCCATCATCATCTGAAGGATTTGCTCTTACTCTACGCCCGAGAGTCTTGGAAATTTCTACAGATGTATGGTGGAGAGCTTTCTGAGGGGGTGGAGATAAGATGGCACCTGACAGCGACTCATTCGAGCTCATCTGCGGAAAGAGCTTAATTTCTACCTTTAATGTTTCTCTTTTTCCTCTTCAAGGTAGATGTACTTCTGTTGAAGACCCTGACCTAGAGCTACACAAACTTTGGTTCTTTGCGGCAGTGGGACCTGGACCTGGGGCTCATAGACTGGCTATTTTTCAATATCCCAAGGATGCAGCCTAGAAGATGAGCACATCTTCGGGTTTCTGAGGCGTTGTGGCCCTGGGGATGAGATGATTCTATACTGGTGCGGCTGACTGAAGCATCTTGAGAGAAAACTTAACATCAGGAACAGCAGATCAAGCGTCAGGGGCTTTGTACATGATGAATCGCACGCTTTCTCTCACTCTTGGTGGGGGAAGAGTTTGCTGTCGATTCTTGGGTTGGAGAACTTGGGGGGAGGGAATGATGTGGCAGACTTTAACACCACAAATCAGCGAGTTGTTTGCCTTTGTTGGTCTTCCCTCCTGCTGTGAAAGGGGGACCCCTCTCTGAAAGGGGGAGAGAGAGAGCGTGTAGTACGTCGAATTGTCAGGTAAACAATTAGTTTTTGTTATACTGCAGATGGTGGGTGGAGGTTTTTTTTGCTGAAGTGAGGGAGAGAGAGGGTCATTGCAGCTGCTGTGTTTGGGGTTCTAACATTTTAACTGTCACTCATTCTTTGGGGCACTCTTCAGTTTTCATGGATGTCTGTGAAGAACAAGAATTTCAGGATGCATAATATATACATTCTCTAATATTAAAAGGAACCATTGAGCTAGTTGCATCACAGCCTGGTATGAAGCCTCCAATGCACAGGATTGCAAGAAGCTGCAGAGGAGTGTAGACTCAGCCAGATTCATCATGGGCACAACCTGGCCTGCCTCCGGGCACATCTTCAATGCACCATCGGGAGCATTGGAAGAAAGTATCATCGTTGAAGACCCTTCAACATCAAATTTCTGAACAGTCTCTGAACCCATGAATGGTATCATGTTACTTGCATTACAGGTTTCCCCCACCATCCGAAGGTAGAGCATTCCTATGAAACGGTTTGTAAGCCGAAATGTCGTAAAGCGAAGAAGCAATTACCATTTATTTAAATGGGAAAATTTTGTGAGCGTTCGCAGACCCAAAAATAACCTACCATATCATGCCAAACAACACATAAAACTTAAAATAACAGTAACACATAATAAAAACAGGAATGATATGATAAATACACAGCCTATATAAAGTAGAAATACTTTTCCACAATCATTACAGCACTGTTCTCCGGAGCAAAAATCGCACGCAAGCGCCATCAGCAGAAAATCTCGCGCAAGCGCTGCTGGCAAAATCACGGCGCAAGCGCTCTCCAGTAACCTTTAAGCTATGAAGCTGCCAAATCATACTAAATAACACGTAAAAATATACAGCCGATATAAAGCAGAAATAATGTATGTACAGTGTAGTATCACTTACTGGAATTGGGAAGACAGCACAGAACACACTGATGATGCTGTGTTAGACTGAGTCGTCGCAGGTTGGGTGGTGCAGTGGCCCCCCCACCCTCCAGGCCGCTGAGCGATACATTGCCGCGAATAATGCAGGAGTCCAGCGGTAGCTTGGAGGTACACAGCACATCTTTAAGAAAAAAGCTGAATAACATGCTAATTAATTAGGTGCTGCCCGTAATTGTCGGCCCAGATCAGTGTCGATTTCCGATTGCGTCGTCTCTGATCTGGGCCGACAATTACATGTCGGCGGCACCTAATTAATTAGCATGTTTATTTCGGCTTTTTTCTTAAAGATGTGCTGTATGCCTCCTGGCTACCTTTGCATTCTCCGCGAATCAGTACAGTATCTGTCCGTGGCTTGGGTGTTGGGGTGGTGGGACACTGGGGTGTCATCTCGTCGCCTGTTTCCATTAGAGCAGGCAGCTCATCTTCTTCTATCTCTGCCCGCCTCGATGTCGAAGGTCGAGGTTCGTCGTCTGCTGTGGCTGATGTGAAAGGCATGCTTGACTGCTGAGCCTCGCGCATTTTTCTATCACACAGTTCTTTAATAAGGACTCAAACCATCCTGCAAATATCCCCTAAACCGACGTACCCTTTCAAAATTAAAGTCGTACTTTATCATCACTCATTCGGTTTCGATTGTTAACCCTTTTTCTTCCAATTGCATCAGCTCTTCATCTGTCAGTTCTTGGTGATGAGATGTCAAAACCTCTTCAACATCATCTTCGTCAACTTCCACAAGCCAAACTCACGTTGTCCTTACTTCGTTCACCACGATCAAAACACTTAATTATGTCTAGTTTTACCATAAGTGTAACACCCTTACAAGCTCTTTCAGGCTTTTCCAATACCATAGAACTCATCTTGCAAACGGCTGCTCACAGGCACGTGTTAAAGCAACGCCGGCGAGAATCCGGGGGAGAGCGGCTGTTTTTTTTCCGTAACAGTGAAAACACCTTCTGAAAGTGAAAATAGGGTACTAATGTAGGTCTTTCGTAACAGTGAGGTTTCATAAAGCGAACGTTTGAGAAGTGGGGGACACCTGTATTTACTTTTGAAGCTTAATTTTGATGTCTTGCACTGTACTGCTGGTGCAAATCAACAACATTAACAACATGTCAGTGATAGTCAAGTCAAACTAGAGTTTCTAGAAAGTATTGGGACCTAGAGGCAAAAGAAAATAAAATTTAAAAGTAATAGCAAAAATCCACTGATAGACCGGATGGAACTCACTGCCTGAGTGCTGCTTCTGCCTGGAACATCAGGAAGACCCGGCAGCATCACAGCGGCAGTCCGGGAACAGCGTTGAAATCTGCGGTAAGATGCTGAACTTTAAATAACTTTACAGACTTTTTCATGGAAAAGAGCACTGCTGTCACTGTGTTTTGGGTCAGCGTGAGCTTCGTGCCACGGGGATCATCGCGGGCAGGCACTTCTGGGAAATGGTGCAAGGTTTAAGAAGAGCTTGGGAACCTTCGGGAATGCATGCCCCGTTTGAAAATATAACGGTCCTACGAGGGAGCGGAGAGGTGCAGGTCAGAATCCATCTACAAAGTCTGGAGAGGTAGCCAGTTTTTCACCTAATAACTTGTCTTATGACTTATCATTCGGTGGGAGGAGAGAGAAGCAGCGCGCCACGCATGCGTAGTCCTCCGGTGAAAAATGATATCGTATCTGTTAAATAGGGGCCATGGACAATTCTGATTTGATGAAGATGGACGTGAAAGCACAGAGGAACATCTGGAAAAATTTCTGAAACGCTCGTTCGCTGCCGTCGTTACTGCGTGGTCAGGAATCTTTGGGAGGGAAGGCCTCAAAATCCCCCGGCTTTGCCTACTGTTGGCAACCGAAATGGAGGTCGAATCGTTCGGATAGAGATGGTGCTCAGTACTCGGTGTCGGAGAGCTGATCAGAGCTCGAGATTTTCGGATGACTCAGAGTCAGAACGTGGTCAGGTATGGCAGGGAGAGTTTTTCTTCCTTCTCCCGTCTGCGTGAGATGTGGGACACTTGAGGGACTTTGAACTTTTACTGTGCTCATGGACTTCTTCATTAAGTTATGGTATTGTTGCACTGTTGTAACTATATGTTACAATTATGTGGTTTTTGTTAGTTTTTCAGTCTTGGTCTGCCCTATGTTTTGGGATATCACATCGGAGGAAATATTGTATCATTTCTTACTGCATGCATTACTAAATGACAATAAAAGAGGACTGCGTGTCTTCATAATCTAATCACTTATGACTAGTGTCTAATGTCTAGTGACTAATGTCTAATAACTAGTGATTAATGTCTAATGGCAAATGGTTGATGGAACTAATGGAACTATCAAACTGCCGCACTTGCGAAAAATAAAAGGAGGAAAAAGGAAAAGTTCTTTGGTCATTGAGTGGAATCTAATTAAAAAACCTTCGGGTAGACGCATTCAATCCCTGTCAAGTGGGGATGTTGCACATGTTCAAAGAACAAAATGAAATCCAACTTGACAGTGAAAAACTAGTTGACCAGGAAACAGAAATCTGGGAGCTTTGAGCTGGAACAGCAGGAGCAATAACCTGGATTCCTGGAAAAGGAAGAAAATCAAGTTAAGACAGAACAGGGGAGACTTCCGGTAGCGCTCATGGAGTGAAGTCGCGTTCTTGACTCGCTCCATTACCTCTGAGTTTTTCTTCTTATGATCAGCTATATTTTAATTAACCATTAAGGCATCGACTTTTATAATAATTTGAAACAAATTGGGCTCTTTGATAATCGGATGCGTTTAAGGTCTGCTATGTCGAAGAACGGAAAAAACGGGAAGGATGGCAAACCTCCGGGTAGACCAAAAGGTACCGATTTCCCTCCGACTGAACCACCGGTGACGTTGAAAGCTATATCGGAGCTAATTCAAAGGGAAATTTCAACCTCTATTACGGAGCTGATTCATGAGGAAATTTCAATTAGTTTCCAGAGAATTGCCGATTCAATCGAGAAGATACAAATATCTATTACGGAACATCAGTCGGCTATATCTGATCTTCAAAAATCCACGCAACAAAGTGAGCTCAAAATGGAGAAAATCGAAGAAACAATTAATGTAATGAAGAAGAAACTCGACTTTCTGACCTTTAAAAACTCTGACTTAGAAACCAGAACGCGACGGCAGAATCTTCGAATGATCGGGGTGCGTGAAGCTGTTGAATCTGATAACCCTATGAAGTATTTTTCTCAACTTTTAAAAGATGTATTTCCTACTGTATTTCCTGATCAACCACCGTTATTGGATCGTGTTCACAGAGTTCCATCATACTCGCTTAGGTCAGATAAACCTCGACATGTCATTTTACGTTTTCATTACTTTCAAGACAAGGAGAAACTGTTTCGTTTCGTTCGATCTAAAGGTTATATTGATTTTCTGGATCTTAAGTTCCGATTCGTGGAGGATTTCAGTAAACCAATCCGGGATCAACGGGTTCATTACAGATCTGTGACGTCGGAACTCTACAAGATGGATTTAAAACCAGCGCTGCTTTACCCTGCATGTCTAAGGATTCGTATGTCGGATGGAGCCCTCCGCTTCTTTGAATCTCCTTCGGATGCCCAGGGTTATCTGGATCAATTTTCACCTTCAACATCTTAATCGTAATTTTTAACTATCTCCCTTGAGCGGAGGTTGTGAATTTGTCAGTCTTAATTTTTTTTTGCCCTATATGGGCAGAAAAGTTTATTTTTGATTATTTAATGTGGTTGCTAAACTTTCCTTTTAACTGTGTCATTCCTTTCTTTTTCCCAGGGGATTCTGAGTGGTTATTTCCTCACCGTCATTTTACGTATTTCCTTTGTGGCCTTAAATTTTGTAGTTTTTAAATCTACTTTGTTTTGTAGGTTTTCATAACTAGTTTATGTCATTTTTTTTTGTTTTGCTTACTTATAGGGTCTGGGGTTTGATGCGGTTTTTTTAATATATTTTCTGGCTTTTATTCTGTTATATTATGTGTTTGTTTTAATTGAGTTACTTTTTTTTATTCTCTTACTGTTTTATAATTGCTGACCTTTTTTTATATTTACACTTTTTTTAGGGAGCGTATACCGGAAGTCATGGGGGTAGTTTTAGTGCTTGCTTCTTTCGGGCTGGTCTGCGTTAGATTTAGCCTTGGGGTCATGGGGTGGGGGGTGGTGGGAGGGGCTTCACGTTTTAGTTTCTTTCTTCTTGGGCTATGTACATTATTGAAGTATTGGTTGCGTTCTTCTTCCCGGTATCCCTTATTTGTTCTGTTCCCTTTCCGGGTTCGTGGGTCGAGCCTATCGTCAATCCTCCTTGATGCGGGTTGACTTTAGGGTTTATGGAGTCTATTATTAATTTTGTCTCCTGGAATACTAATGGTCTTAATCATCCTATTAAAAGGAAAAAAGTTTTTAAAGTGTTCCGGAGACTTAAAGCACAAATTTTATTTTTACAAGAGACCCATGTGCTGAGGGGGGACAGACTACGTTTTTTTAAATTCTGGAAGGAACAACAGTTTCATTCGAACTCCAATGCTAAGATTCGAGGCGTCTCTATTTTTATAGACCCCTCAGTTACTTTTATACAACATGATATTATTTCTGATCCGAATGGTAGATTTCTATTGGTTAGTGGTCTACTATTTAATAAAAAGGTAGTTTTGGTTAATGTTTATGCTCCTAATATGGACTGTCCGGAATTTTATAAATCATTATTCAATCAGTTCCCGAATTTGAATGAGTTTTCATTGATCTGGGGCGGAGATCTTGATACCTGTTTATCTCCAGCTTTGGACCGTTCAGCTCCTCTACGGACTTTACCTAATAAATCTGCAACTTTGATTAATTCATTCCTCTCTGATTCTGGGTCAACGGACATTTGGCGTTTTTTGCATCCTCAGGAAAAAGATTTTTCTTTTTTTTTTCCACATGTTCACCATTCCTATTCAAGAATTGATTATTTCTTTATTGATTCTCGTCTTATTTCTTCAGTGATTAAATGTGATTATGACTCTATAACCATTCGGATCATGCTCCACTTAAGCTTTCTATTAAAATTCAGGCCAATACACAAAATAATAGACAATGGCGTTTTAATTCGTTGTTGCTTCAGGACTCGGACTTTGTTAACCTCATGAATGAACAGATTGATTTTTTTTTACAATTAACTATACAGAGGATATTTCTGTGGACATTCTTTGGGATACTTTTAAAGCTTATATTCGTGGTCAGATTATCTCGTATTCTGCTGCTTTGAGGAAGAAGCTGAAGCAGGAAGAGTTGGTAATCGTGGACAAGATTAAGGAAATTGATAAGAAATATGTTATAGCTCCTTCTGAGGAGTTATATAAACTAAGAACTGAACTTCAAATGGAACACAGTTTATTACTTTCGTCCTCGATTGTAAACCAGTTAAAGAAAACAAGAAGTGAATTTTATGAACACAGTGACAAAATTGGCAAACTGTTGGCTAATCAATTGAAGTCTAATTATGCTAAATCTCAAATTAATCAGATTTATAACCAAAATGACCGACTGATACTTGACCATGTGGGGATTAATCAAACTTTCTGTGATTTTTATTCTTCCTTATATCAATCAGAGTCTCCTCGAGATTCTAAATATATGAATGATTTTTTAGATAATCTAGACTTCCCTGAGATTTCACAGGATATGTCTTCTATGTTAGATACTCCCATTACCACGGATGAGATTAAGAATGTTATTTTCTCTATGAATTTGGGGAAAGCTCCTGGCCCTGATGGGTTTACCATAGAATTTTATAAATGTTTCGCACCTTCATTAATCCCTTGGCTCTGTAGGGTTTTTGAGGCTTCATTAAAACCTGGTAAACTTCCTGAATCTGTCAATAGAGCGTCAATCTCTCTAATATTAAAGAAGGATAAAGATCCTGCTCAATGTGCATCTTATAGACCAATATCCTTATTAAATGTTGATTCTAAAGTTTTTTCTAAGTTATTAGCAAATAGATTAGAAAAAGTACTTCCTTTTATTATTTTGGAAGACCAAACGGGTTTTATTAAAGGTCGTTACTCTTTTCATAACATTCGCACACTGTTAAATAATGTTTATACCCCCTCACAAAATGTTCCTGAGTGTGTTATCTCTTTAGATGCCGAGAAAGCTTTTGATAGAGTAGAATGGCCTTATTTATTTAAGGTGCTTGAAATGTTTAATTTTAGCTTGAAATTTATATCCTGGATTAAATTGTTATATCATTCTCCTGTGGCCTCGGTCCGTACTAACTCTCTAAGCTCACCTTTTTTCCCTCTTTTTCGAGGTACTCGACAAGGGTGTCTTCTTAGTCCTTTATTATTTGATATTGCATTAGAACCTCTTGCAATTGCCATTCGAAAATCTCCAAATATTACTGGGATAACTCGGGGCTTAAAGTCCCATAAAATATCACTCTATGCTGATGACTTACTTTTATATATTTCTAATCCCCAAAAATCCATCCCTGCTGTTTTAGAGCTATTAGCACAATTTGGTCTTTTTTCAGGTTATAAATTAAATCTTAGTAAGAGTGAACTTTTCCCGATTAATAAACAACTTCCCTTATATCATAACTTTCCTTTTAAATTGATTAATAATTACTTTTCATATCTTGGGATTAACATTACTTGTAAATACAAAGATTTACTTAAGATTAACTTTTTACCCTTAATTGACCATATTATTCAACTTTCATCTAAATGGTTTCCTTTATATTTAACTTTGATTGGTCGTATTAATGCAGTTAAGATGTTTTTTTTGCCAAAATTTTTATATATATTTCAGGCATTACCAATTTTTGTTCCAAAATCTTTTTTTGATAAAGTTGACTCCAAAATTTCTTCATTTATTTGGCAAAATAAAAACCCGAGACTGGGTAAAATACATTTACAGAAAGCTAAGAGAGATGGAGGCTTAGCATTACCTAACTTTAGATTTTATTATTGGGCAATTAATATTCGACATATGAAATTTTGGTTACTTGACCAGGATATACTATCCATTCCTAAATGGGTAGCATTGGAATTACAATCTGTTTAGGGCTATACACTTGGCTCTATTTTAGGTTCCTCTCTTTCGTTTGATTTGAAACGCCTTAAACAGGTGTCTAACCCAATAGTTAAATATACCTTACGTATTTTGGTTTCAATTCAGAAAATTTTTTGATCTTAACCAATTTGAGCTAGTGATTCCTATTTTAGGTAACATATTTTTTCCTCCCTCTTTTACGGATCGTGCTTTTCAAATTTGGAAGACTAAGGGTATTTCACGGTTTTTGGATTTATTTTTAGATGGTTCCCTTATGTCTTTTGAACAATGATCTAATAAATATAATTTATCAAGAATACATTTTTTTAGATATCTACAAGTTAGAAATTTCCTAAGTACTATACTTTCTTCCTTTCCACTGCTTCCTCCTACATACATTTTAGATACTATAATTAACCTTAATCCATGTCAGAAAGGTGCATCGGCTATTATTTATAATATTATTATGAAACTTAGGAAAGCTCCATTTGATAAGATTAGGTCAGATTGGGAACAAGAATTGGGATCTATTATTTCGTGGATGACTGGGGGCAGATTTTACAATTAGTCAATACTTCCTCTATCTGTGCTAAACATTCCCTAATTCAATTTAAAGTTGTTCATAGAGCACATATGTCTGAAGATAAATTAGCTCGCTTTTATTCTCATATTAATCCTTTTTGTGATAGATGTCCGGGGCAGATAGCTTCTTTAACTCATATGTTTTGGTCTTGTCCTACTCTGGAAACTTTTTGGAGAGATATTTTTAATATTATTTCCAAGGTATTGAATATAGATATCTCTCCTCACCCTGTTACTGCTATCTTTGGACTACCTGAAATTTCCAGTAATCTTTCTCCTTCAGCCCGTAGAATGATTGCATTTCTTACTTTAATGGCGAAAAGATGTATTTTACAACATTGGAAAGAGCTTAATGCTCCAACTACCTTTTTTTGGTTTTCTCAGACGATATTATGCTTGAATTTGGAGAAAATTAGAAGCAATCTTTATGACTCTTCATTTAAATTTGAACAGACCTGGAGATCTTTTATTCAATATTTTCATTTAATGTAATATATACCCTTCTTGTTTTTTTTTACTGTTTTTAATGGAGGTCGGGTTTGAGGACGTGATTTTAAGTTTTTTAACTCTGTTTGGTTTCAAGTTAGCCCATTGCTTTGCTTTGCTTTTAGTTAGTTGCACGGTGGATTTTTTTTTGGGTTTTTTTTTCCTTTTCTCTATTGTTATATATAAAAATTAGTATACTATTATGTTACCTTGGTATGTTATGTTTAAATTACATTGTTTGTATTTTTTTTGTATTAATATCTCCTGTAATTTTATTACATTCTAACAGTGTATTAGTGCCTATATGGCTTACCTTTCTGTATACTTATTCAATAAAAAGATTTAAAAAGAAAAAGAAAGAAAGACATAACAACATCAAAGCATCATTAAAAAGTTGTACTTACCTTCTCACCTGTGAACAGTTTGCAGAGGAAATCAAACATGGCTGATCAAGCTATTGGGAAATCAGTTGAACAACTCAAGACAGAGCGAACGACACCAAAAAGATTATTTTCTCATCTGGTCAAAAGTATTACCAGGACGTATAAAGACACGTCTGAAGAGATGCTCAGAGTCAGTTTCAATAAACTCACAATAGAAGCTGAGAAAGTCATGGAAGCCAATGATGATGTGGAGGGCGGATTCACTGCAGAACTGCAGGCGGAGCTGAACACAGAGGAAGTAGCTGTGTTAACTGAACAGCAAAAAGCCGACCTGGCAAAGACGGCAAATGAGTATGAGTTGAAACTAAAGGAGGTCAGAAGCCTAATCCAGGAGACTCTTTGGACCAACTTTGGAAATACTGAATTGTTCACAGCACTACAAGCAGCAGAGGATGAATGTGAAAATGTCGTTGCTGTACAACCCGATGGCAACCAGGAGGCATATGACTTCATGCTTAACCACCTGCAAGGACTGGTAAAGACAGCGAAGGAGGTGCATGGTCGGTGGAAACAATGGATCCCGCCAGGAGATCAGAAGGACCTTCAGAGGCACCTAAAGGGGCTTGAACTCCACATCCCCAAGTTGGGTTTCCAAGAAGGCCCACTTCATGCAGGCAAGGATAAAGGAGGATGATGAAAGACTAACACCGATGGCATTGGGCTTTTCCTCCAATTTTCCCACACCAGTCATCAGATTGAAACCGACGGCCCTTCCCAAGTCTACTGGCAGTAAACGTGATTTTCACAGGTGGAGATAGGACTGGGAAGCACTCCAGAGGCAGGAAGAGCCGACTGGTTCAAGAGAGGTGGAAAAAGGTTCAACTACTGGACAGTCTTGATGACAAAATCAGAACAGACCTTTGCCTCACTACTTATAACACTGCAGATGACATCTTCCGTATTCTAGAAAACTGCTATGGAAATCAAATATGCATTGCTATTCAAACAGTGGAAGAGTTACAGAAAATGCCAGCTGTCAGAAATCATCAGTCACGGAAAATAGTAGAATTAATTCAAGCTGTGGAGAAGGCACTTCAAGACTTGAGTAACCTTGGAAACACGGGTGCTATCAAAAATCCGCTGGTGACAAAATCAATTGAAAGTAAACTTCCAGAAATTCTCAAAAAGGACTGGCTGGTCTATGTCACTGACAAGAGAAATGCTGTGGCACCAGATAATCGGTTTGACAGTCTCTTGGAATTCCTCAAAGGGCAAGACAGCATATATGAGCAGCTCAAGCAACTGAGCGATGAAGAGCCAAGTAGAAGAGAAACCAGAGCTGAGCCAAGACGCGCCAGAACCAAGTCTACCAAGTCAGGCGGCGACCATGCAGGGTGTGTAGTCTGCGGTGATGGAAAGCACAAAAGGAAGCTCTACTTCTGCAAACAGTTTTGAGTGCTAAAGCTACCAGAGAAAAAGGCTGCAGTAAGAAAGTTGGGGGCATGCAAGAGGTGTCTCGAGGTTCATGATGACAGTTCATACTGCAAACCTGCCTATCTGTGTAAAAACCAAGACTGCAAAGATGAGCATACTCCTGAGCATCATTACTATCTGTGCCCCACTGCTGCAATAAAGAAAAGCAGCACAGGTCAGAAAAAGAGCAGATTTGGTCCAGAGGAAGATAAAGGCAGGAAGAAATATACAGAGGATAAACAGGAGTTCTTCAGCAAACTTTCACCAGAGTTGGCCAAACAATGTTGTGATGTATTTTCAAACACTGCAACCAGAGCCTTCAGCACTGTGAAAGATAAACTGGGCCTTCAGGTGGAAAGTGGATTGCAAGAGCTGCTGATGATTATGAGGCTTCTCGAGGTCACAGCTAATGCTGGGCAAAAAATCGGGACATTAATTGACCTGGCTTCAGACACCAGTTATATAACCCACAAGGCTGCAAGCAGACTGAACCTCAGAAGTGAGGAAATCACTCTCGTCATTCATGGAGTTGGGGGGATGAAGTTTCGGGTGGAGACAAAGCGGTACCTTCTAAAAATAAGAGTAAACACTCCCAAGGGCACTCTCAAATCACACCAATTGGTTTGATATGGGCTAGACAGCTTTGCAAATGTCCACAAATATGTGACACCGAAGCAACTGCAGAAAATCTTCCCAGACATACTGCTTGATGAACTTGCAAGACCCAGAGAAATAAATTTACTCATAAGCCATAGAGAAGGTCAGCTAGCACCTCAGAGAACCAGAGCTGTTGGAGACCTCGTGCTGTGGGACGGACCACTGGGGAAGACGGTCAGAGGAGCACATCCTGATCCCTTTGAGGAGCTGTCTGTGTCGGCCCACATGTCCAAGACACATTTTGCAAGGTAAACGAGAGCGGCTGCTGTTAAGTACGAGGAGTTCACCAGCAGAGTCCCAGAGCAACTTCCACCAAACAAACAGGATGGCATCAAGCTCCAGGAGTCAGGTACTTCAAGCACCAACCAGGACTTCCTAGAGTGGTAGAAGTGGGATAGTATTGGCGCAGCACGCGAGCCAAAATGCGGGTGTTGCCGCTGCGGAAACTGCCAGCCGGGCGGCAAAGAAGTGACTCTTGCTGAGGAGAGGGAACTTGAAGTTGTAAGAAGAGGCCTCACCTATGTCACAGGTGACCGCCACAGCAAGGAACCACATTGGCATGCCAGATATCCTTGGTTAGAAGATCCAGCTTCCTTGCCAAACAACAAAAGAACAGTCGAGGCTACATTTCTCAGGATGGAAAAGCAACTAGCCAAAGAACCCGAGTGGAAAGCTGCCTACACTGCTCAAGTGCATGACATGGTTGACTGATGGGCTGCAATGAAATTGTCCAAAGACACGGTCATCAGCTGGTACGTGAGTCACCTTATTGCTACGAACCCGCACTCTGTCACGACCCCAGTGAGACTCATGTGGAACAGCAACTAAAAGTTCAGAGGCATCAACTTGAACGACCTACTAATGAAAGGTCCAGATGTCCTCGACCAGATTCGCACTGTCCTACTCAGATTCAGGGGTGGAGTATACGCTGCTCTGGGTGACATGAAAAAGATGTACAATTCGGTTTGGTTGGAAGACCGAGAAGTGCACTTGCATAGATTTCTCTGGCAAGATTCCGAGGACAAGAAGCTGGGGGAATATGCAATCACAAGAGTGAACATTGGAGATAAACCAGCAGGGTGCATTGCGCAACTAGCAATGCTCGAAACTGCTAACCTCCCTCCTTTCACCCACCTCAAAGAGGAGCGGCAAGTGCTCCAACACGGCAGCTACATTGATGACATTCTCACATCCCACAACAACCTTGACCAGCTGAAATCCATCACAGCAAATGTGGAGCAGATCCTGAAAGCCGGAGGTTTCGAGCTCAAGCCTCGGGTCTTTTCTGGGCAACGTGGGAGGAAAGAGTGCAATGACAAGCTGGAGAAGTCCAAAGCAGAAACCATGGTCTTGCCAAACCAAATGCACGATGATGACAACAAGGCACTTGGCCTGGGCTACATAGTAGAACAGTACAAGCTCCATGTCATGATTGCAATCAATTTCTTGAAGAGAAAGAAAAAAAAATGAGACTTGGCCAAGAGCAAATCAGAGACCAGACGCCAAACCCTCTGACACGAAGAGAATTGCTCAGTCAAGTATCAGGGCTGTATGACCCAGTTGGCCTGGTAACTCCTGCTAAGCAGAAGGGAGCTATTCTGGTACGAAGGGCGTTCTAAGAGGCAAAGGTGTCCAGTCAAAGACACATGGGACATAGCACTCTCAGATGGCCTCAGGGAGGATGCAATTAAGCTCTTCGAGGAGTATGTTCAACTTGGCAAGGTAAAGTTCACTAGGGCACTGACTCCCCCATGCTTCACTGAGGAACCCTGGGCAATCATGTTCTCTATGGAAGCGAGCACGCCTATGGAGCAGTGATGTGCCCAAGGTGGAACTCGGACCAGGGCTCAATTGTCAGGCTGGTGGAATCTAAAGCCAAATTAACTCCGTTGGATCACAAAGGTGATGCTGTCAAAGCAGAGATGAGTGGAGCAGAGTTTGCCTCACACCTGAGAAAGTATTTTGAGCTGCATAGTCGAATCCAAGTTGGGAAGTGTTACCATTTTGTTGATAGCCAAACAGTCCTTGGTGCAGTACAGCGAGAAAGCTATGGCTATCAAACATTCTTTGCAAACAGGATCGGAGAGATTCAAAACAGCACAGGGATCCAGGACTGGTGGTGGATTCCTGGTCCGCAAAATGTAATCACCAGAGGAGCCAGCCCTCAAAACCTGGATGAAGACTCAGAGTGGCAAAATGCGCCAAATTTTTGAATTTGCCAGTGAATGAGTGGCCGATGAAATCAGCCAAAAAACTAGCAGCCACTGCCAGGGAAAGCATCAACAAGTTGCAAAAGAAGGCATTTCTTGCTGCTTTGACAAGGGCCAAGGCAAAGAAACAGGAACCAGCACAGAAACAGTACCAGTTCAAAACAGAACAATGGAGACTGCCTGCAGCGTCAGCCATCCGAAGCCTTGTGGACATCAAGTGGTTCAATGTTCTAACTCGACTAGTCAAAACAGATGCATGGATCTAGAGAGCAGCAAAAAAGTTAATTGGACAAAATCAAGCCGTGGACAGTCCAAAGTGAGAGGCAGTTTCTTTGGCAAGAGTCATCTCGGTAAGGGAACAAGAAGATGCTCTAAGAGACGTTTTTCTAACAGCACAAGAGGGCACAACCTTCCCAAGCACCACTACAGACAGGCTTGTAGTCTACAAAAATCAAGACTCTGGGCTGTTGGTTTGCGGTGGCCGAGTGCAAATCTTCAAAGAAGATCAAGTTGCTGTCCCCATCTTGCCCTATGATACCTGGGTGTCCACATTGTTAACTCGGGAGGCCCACAATGAGAGTCATGACGGAATGGCCGGAACCTTGCTCAAGATGAGAAGAAAGGCATGGGTCATAAGGGGAAGGAAAATTGCCCAAAAAGTTGTCGATGGCTGCATGCTCTGCAGGAAGGCAAAAGCAAGGAAATGTCAACAAGTAATGGGTGACTTGCCAGAAAGAACTGAACCTGCTGCACCATTCCAGTTCACAACAGTGGACCTCTTCAGACCCTACCAAGTAAAAGATGACGTCCAGAAAAGAGTAACACTGAAAGTCTGGGGAGTGGTATTTTGCTGCATGGCCAGCAGAGCCATCCACACAGAGTTGGTAAACACCCTATCAACTGAAGGATTCTTGATCGCCTATCAAAGGTTCACAGCAAACAGGGGACATCCAAGAAAGATCTGATCAGATCCAGGCACCAATTTCATTGGAGCAAAACCAGTCTTGGAGGAGCTGTACAGATTCTTGGACGGCCTGAACGAAGCAGCCCTGCAGGAGACTGCGGCAAAAAATGGAACAGAGTGGATGTGGAAAATCCATCTTCCTGATTCTCCACACAGGAATGGTGCTGCAGAAGCCGCTGTACGCATTGTAAAGCCAGCACTCCAGAGTCTTGGGAAGGAGTCTGGGCTCAGTTACAGCGAGTTCCAGACAACTTTTCACATAGCAGCCAACCTTGCCAATGAGTGTCCAATTGACGCCAGGGTACAGAGCCGGGAAGACTGTACTCAGTACGTCACACCCAACACTCTTCTACTCGGTCGAGCATCTCAAAGCCGGGATTTCAAAACCTTTGAATTTTCCAGCTACCCCTACAAAAGACTCCGAGTAATGCAGGTAGAGGCGACCAAGTTCTGGACGTGCTGGAGCCAACTTGCTGGTCCTAATTTGTTTGTCAGGAGCAAGTGGCATACTGCACAGAGAGACATCACTGTTGGGGGATATCATCTGGTTAAGTGACCAAAATGCACTGAGAGGACATTTCAAGCTTGACAGAGTCGTCAATACTAATCCAGACAGCGAAGGCATCATGAGGGACGTCAACGTCAGGATCTTCCCAAGCTACAGTGTTCCTGTGACAAAAGCTCTGAAAGTAACAAGGCATCCAGTCTCTGAAGGGGGGAAAAAAAAAGACAGGATCCAAGCCACCACCCTTCACAGGGACGTCAGGTGGCTGGTTGTCTTACTACTTACAGATGGAAAGTCAACAATATATCGTAAGAACACTGAACTGGGACCAACAAGTTTGCCTTTGAAGCTGGCAATCTCCCCAGTGTTTCCATGGGAAGAGCGAGTGGGAGGTGTCAAGTCAAACTAGATTTCGAGAAAGTATAGGGACCTAGAGGCAAAAGAAAATAAAATTTAAAAGTAATAGCAAAAATCCACTGATAGACCAGATAGAACTCACTGCCTGAGTGCTGCTTCTGCCCGGAACATCGGGAAGACCCAGCAGCATCACAGCGGCAGTCTGGGAACAGCATTGAAATCTGCGGTGAGATGCTGAACTTTAAATAACTTTAGAGACTGTTTCATGGAAAAGAGCACTGCTGTCACTGTGTTTTGGGTCAGTGTTAGCTTTGTGTTACGGGGATCATTGCAGGCAGGCGCTTCTGGGAAATGGCGCGAGGTTTAAGAAGAGCTCAGGAACCTTCAGGAACGCACGCCCCGTTTGAAGATATATCAATCCTATGAGGGAGCGGAGAGGTGCAGGTTAGAATCAGTCTACAAAGTCCGGAGAGGTAGCCAGTTTTTCACCTGATAACTAATAACTTGTCTTATGACTTATCACTTATGACTAGTGTCTAATGTCTGGTGACTAATGTCTAATGGCAATTGGTTGATGGAGCTAATGGAACTATCAAACTGCCGCACTTGCGAAAAATAAAAAGGAGGAAAAAGGAAAAGTTGTTTGGTCATTGAGTGGAATCTAGTTAAAAAACCTTCAGGTAGATGCATTCAATCCCTTTCAAGTGGGGAAGCTGAACATGTTCAAAGAACAAAAAGAAATCCGACTTGACAGTGATAATAAACCTGATTCTGTTTATTGGAGCCTAAGCTTGTACCCATACTTCTCGGAGAAGCAACATCTACACATTTGAACATGAGAGTCCTCACTGAGATATAGAACATCCATCCTCAAATAAAATCTCGGACATATACCAGAACTGCTCTCATGAGTGTGATTATGTGCTTTCATTCATATTCAACATCCAAGTCTCAAATCAATTCTGACCACTGCCATTTCACTAACTGCTCCCCAAAATGCATTTAAAAACTTATATAATTTTTCCTTTTAAGACCAGATGAGATGACAGAGGTGGCACATGGCATATAGTGTACACTACAAAGTGTATCGTTCCTCATTAACCACATTTATAGTCAAACTCTCCTTTGCATCCCTGAACTATTCACATAAATAATTCTGGGCAACCCTTTGTTAAAAAAAAAGTCAACATGGTGATATTCTGAAGATTGAAAGACAACTCATTTGCCCCCCTGTTGTGCAAACAGGTGACAGCTGGAAGTTACAGGTACCTCCTGGATCTAATAAAGTGGCCACTGAGTGTACCGTTGTGATCTTCTGTTGCTGTAGCCCAACCACTTCAAGGTTTGATGTGTTCTGCCTTCAGAGATGCTGTTCTGCACACCCCTGTTGTGAGGCGTGATAAGTGAAGTTACTGTCACTTTACAGGCAGCTTGAACCAATCTGGCCATTCTCCTCTGACCTCTCCCATTAACAAGGTGTTTTCACTCACTGCATGGCTTTTGCTTTTGGACCATGCTCTGTAACGTCTAGAGACTCTTTTGCGTGAAAATCCCAGGAGATCACCAGTTTCTATGACACTCAAACCACCCAACCACTAAGACATTGAAACCTACCGAATGTTGAAAGGACTAGATCGGGTGGATGTGGAGAGGATGTGTCCTATGGTGGATTATCCAGAACTAGAGGGCCCAGCCTCAAAATTGAGGGATGACCCTCTAGATCAGAGGTAAGGAGGAATTTTTTTAGCCAGAAAGTAGTGATTCTGTGGAATGCTCTACCACAGACTTGACACGAGGCCAAGTCCGTGGGTATATTTAAGGTGGAAGTTGATCGGTCAAAGGATATGGTGAGAAGGCAGGTGTATGGAGTCGAGTGGGATCAGGGATCAGCCATGATGGAGTGGTGGAGCAAATTCGATGGGCTGAATTGCCTAATTCTGCTCCTATGTCTTATGATCATAGTATGGTAATGAGAACTGTAAATAATATTGCAGGTACTGTTTCACCCAGCTGTAATATGACATTCCAACTCAAACTCAATGCCCCGTCCATTGAAGCAAGCTTGCCAATAAACCTTCACTACTTTGTCTATCTGCATCACTATTTTCCGGGAAATACAGCCCTCAGGTCTGTTTTACTACACACCCCAGAGCCTGTCACACACTGTGCATGTCCTGTCCCAAATTAACTTCATAAAATGTAACACTTCACATCTGTCTGAGTAAAATTCAAGCTGCCACTCCTTGATGTACTGTCCCATTCTGACATGTCTATCCACGGCCTCCTCTACTGTAAAGATGAAGCCACACTCAGGTTGGAGGAACAACACCTTATATTCCGTCTGGGTAGCCTCCAACCTGATGGCATGAACATCGACTTCTCTAACTTCCGCTAGGCCCCACCTTCCCCTCGTACCCCATCTGTTACTTATTTTTATGCACACATTCTTTCTCTCACTCTCCTTTTCCTCCCTCTGTTCCTCTGAATATACCTCTTGCCCATCCTCTGGGTCCCCCCCCTTGTCTTTCTTCCCGGACCTCCTGTCCCATGATCCTCTCCTATCCCCTTTTGCCTATCACCTGTCCAGCGCTTGGCTCTATCCCTCCCTCTCCTGTCTTCTCCTATCATTTTGGATCTCCCCCTCCCCCTCCAACTTTCAAATCCCTCACTCACTCTTCCTTCAGTTAGTCCTGACGAAGGGTCTCGGCCTGAAACGTCGACTGCACCTCTTCCTACAGATGCTGCCTGGCCTGCTGCATTCACCAGCAACTTTGATGTGTGTTCCTTGACGTACTTCCCCAGTTAATCTGGTATAACTTTAGATAACCTTTCTGACTGTCCACCACACCAAGAATTTTGGGGTCATGTGGAAACTTAGTAATTATGCTATATAATTAGTATACAATTCATTAATATCGATGACTCAACAACAATCTCTATAGCATAAACTGGTCAAAGGCCTCCAATCTGAGTAAAGCTTCTCCAAAACCACCATGTCTTCTTCCACCAGCCAATTTTATTTCCAATTGGCTAGTTCATTACCATGTCATCTAACCTTCCAGACTAGCCACATGGGAGCCGATCACAAAAAAAAGCCTTGCTAAAGTTCACGTAGGTGGCATCTGGCACACTGCACTCATCATCATCTAAGTCGCTACTTCAATCAATTCAATCAAATCTGTGAGAAAAATATTTCTTTCTTTCTTCACTTCTCTTTGAGCAGTTGGAAACCAGGCAGGAGAGTGGATTGCTCCTCAGGTGGGATGTGGGAAGTCACTGACAGAAATAAGCAGGAAGGCAATTCAGAACTGTTGTGCTCACACGATTTCAAGCATTCAGGCTTGAAGGTGCCAAAAAACGACTAGAAGTGAAAATGGAAAGATTTCACTACTCAACAAGTTAGGAATTATAATCTTGAATGTTAAATGAAAATGAAGATTTGGCAGATGTCGTCAAAAGCATTGTATGAAGGCAGTACATTAGCTGCACTAGGTGTCTGCACTGATTTTGTTCATTTACAGTCAAAGAAACACAGCAGATTAATTCCTGCATGATAACTATTTGGAATTAATACAGTTTTATAGTAATGTAGAGGTATTGTAGTGATCTAATTTGTTGTGTATTTCATTTAAATACATAAATTGTTGCTCAGTAAAATGGGAATTTGTCCTTTTTATACCTTTTCACTATTTAACTACTTCCATGAAACTTTGGCTAATTGTGGCAGCCATTTAATTGGGCCAAAGCATACTGGTCCCAATTTAACTGGAATCAAATGTATTTACTCATTTTTTATATTGTTGCGGCCCGCACACGCCGGACTCGAACTGCCATCGGGAGCCGCGGGCAGACATGCGGTAGCGCATTTGGAACTACCCACTCAGGGCGGACCTTCTGGGGACAGTCTGATGTCACAACCGCCCCGCGGGTCGCAGAGGCCCATGGGATGGGAGATTTAAGCGCACGATTTTGAATCAGTAAAGGCATTCTGAGTTCAGCTCTCTCTGCCTCCGTGTTTCTTCAGTAGCATGTTTGCACGTGACTACATTGGTGACCCCGACATTACAGACGGCATCGGGAGCTGGCAACTCAGTGACCAGCCATGAGTTCGAGCAACTCACACAACGCAGCCTCTCTGCAGCTCCCGACTTTCTGGGCCACTCAGCCCCACGTTTGGTTCGAGCAGGCTGAGGCCCAGTTCAGTATCAGTGACATTACAGCTGACGCCACGCAGTACTACTACGTGGTCAGCACACTCGACCAGGAGACGGCAGGCCGGATCATCGACTTCCTACGCCAGTCACCAGCGGAGAACAGGTACACTAAGCTTAAGGCGCTCCTGATCCGTACCTTCGGACTCTCCCGCCGCGAACGGGCCGCGCGGCTCCCACACATGGACGGCCTGGGCAACCGCACGCCTTCCGAGCTCATGAATGATATGCTGGCGCTCATGAACGGCCATAAGCCGTGCCTTTTATGTGAACAGTTGTTCCTCGAGCAAATGCCAGAGGACATTAGCCTCCTCCTCACGAGTGAGGATTTCAGCAACCCACGCAGGGTCGCAGCTAAAGCAGACGTCCTTTGGCACAGCAAGCAATGTGGAGCAGCCTACACTGGCCTAGCCAAGATCACGCGCCCCAAAGTCCAGGCCCCACAACCGAAGCCGTCGAGACCCACAGGGGAGAAAGACGAAAGCTCAGAACAATAGTGTTTCTATCACCAAAGATGGGGCTCAGGCGCGCGCCGCTAACATCCATGTGCTTTTCCGGGAAATGCCAGGGCCAGCCGTAGTTAATGGCTATGACGGCTGGCCACCGAGACAGCCTCCTGTACCTTTGGGACCGACACTCCGGGCGGCGCTTCCTGGTAGACATCGGGCCCGAAGTCAGCGTACTCCCCCCCCCCCCCCGAACATGGACACTTGTAACGCGGTCCCAAGCCCCAAACTCACCGCTGCAAATGGCACCAGTATTCGGATGTACTATCTCATTGCATTTCAGGTCCAGCCTTTTCACTTCGACCTTCATGTTGGCAGTGGTGTCACAGCCACTACTAGGGGCAGATTTCCTACAAGCCAACTGCCTCCTGGTCGACCTAAACGGCCAGCATTTGGTCCATGCCCAGACATTCCAGACTTTCCAGCTCAGAGAGCCAAGCCATCAGCCCTCCACCTGGATTCTGTGACCCTCTCGGGTAACGAATTCGCCAGGGTGTTGGCAGAATTCCCTTCCATAGTCACCCTGCAGTTCTCCATGGCCAACCCCAAGCACGGCGTGCAGCACGACATCCCCACGCAAGGACCGCCGCTGCACGCCCGAGCTCGCAGGCTCCCACCGGACAAGCTCCACCTCGCCAAACAGGAGTTCTGTAAGATGGAAGAGATGGGAATCATACATCGCTTAGACAGCCCATGGGCATCCCCACTGCACATGGTGCCCAAGTCCGCAGGAGGATGGAGGCCCTGCGGAGACTACACGAGGCTCAACGACGCCACAACTGCCAACAGACACCTGGTACCCCACATCCAGGACTTCACGGCAAACCTGCACGGAGCGACCATCTTCTTGAAAATTGACCTGGTCAGGGGAAACCATCAGATTCCAGTGCACGCCAACGACGTGCCCAAGACAACCTTTACCACCCTGTTCGGCTTGTTCGAATTCCTGAGGATGCCTTTCGGTCTCAAGAATGCAGCCCAAACTTTCAAGACTCCTGGACTCGGCGGCACCCGGCCTGGATTTCGTTTTCATTTACTTGGACGATATCCTGGTGGCCAGCAGTTCGCACCAAGAGCACGTGGCACATTTGTGCCAGCTCTGCCAATGCCTGAGCGACCACAGACTGCAATCAATCTGGCGAAGTGCCAGTTCCGGCTGACAGAGATCGACTTCTTGGGCCACAGAGTCAACCGACATGGCACAGTTCCCTTACTGGACAAGGTCCAGGCCATCTGCCAGTTCCCCAAAGCCCCACACAGTCAAGGGCCTGCAGGAGTTCGTAGGGATGGTCAACTTTTTATCATCGGTTCGTGCCGGCGGCGGCACGCATCATGGGATCCTGGTACCGGACCCGACCGCCAGGCAAGGTCCCACGTCAGCCTTCATCCCTAAAGACCTCCGAGACTGTGAGTATGTTTTTATTCGCAGGGGCATGCACAGGTCACCTCTACAGCGGCCGTACGAGGGACCCTTCAAGGTGATCCGGCACAATGGAACCACGTGTGTCGTGGAGGTGGGTGGCTGGGAAGAGACTTTTACAGTGGACTGCCTCAAACCGGTGCACTTGGGACATTGAGCAACCAGTGAGGGTACCCGCACCATGCTGGCGAGGCCAGCCACCCAGGCAAGCCACACAGACTGGGGGCTCCACTCCCCCGATGGACATTTCTTGGGGGGAGGGGGTTGTGGTGTGGCGGCCCACACATGAGACTCGAACCGCCATCGGGAGCTGAGGGCAGTCACACGGTAGCGCGTTTGGAACTACCCGCTCGGGGCGGACCTTCCGGGGACAGTCCACCCCGCGGGTCGCAGGGGCCCACAGGAGGGGAGATTTAAGTGCACGGTTTTGAATCAGTAAAGGCATTCTGAGTTCAGCGCTCTCTGCCTCCGTGTGTATCTTCAGTAACGCATTTGCGTGCGACTACAATATATATATTCTTATTTTAACTTATATGTATTGCACTATACTGCTGTGACAAAATGACAAATTTGATAACACATGTCAGTGATTCTGATTCTTGGTGGGATCACTCAGCAGGTTGCAATGCCACTGTAGGAAGACAAACGACTTTCACATTACACTTTTGTATATTCTTCAGCATCTCTGCCCTAAACTGTTCATTTCCCTCCATCGATGCTGCTGATCCTCTGAGTTCTTCCAGCATTTGTGTGTTGCTTAAGACCATAAGACCACAAGATATAGGTGCAAAATTAGGCCATTTCGCACATCAAGTCTGCTCTGCCATTTCATCATGGCTGATCCATTTTCCTCTCAGCCCCAATCTCCTGCCTTCTTCCTATATCCCTTCCTGCCCAGACTAATCAAAAATCTATAAACAACACCTTCCTTAAATATACCCCATAACTCAACCAATTCAATAGGTTTCAAGAGGTATATTTAATGCCAGAAAAATATATACACTATCCACCCTGAAATTCCTTTTCTTTACAAACATTCATGAAAACAGGGAGTTTCCTGAAGAATGAATGATAGATTCCACAGATTCATCACTCTCTAGCTAAAGAAATTCCTTCTAATCTACTAAATGGACATCCCTCTATTCGAGGCTGTTCCCTCGTTTCTAGACTCTCTTCCCATGAGTAGAAGCGTAGAGTCATCAAATGTTCCACATAGGACGTGCCAGAGGATTGGAAAATAGCTGAGGTTGTTCATACCATACCATACCATACACACACTACTAAAATTCTCATGCTCTGTCTGTTTGTGACCTCCAATTAGCGCAAACGGTGCATTACAGCGCCCACCTGGACAAGCCAGCGAGCACTGTGAGGGTCACATTTTTTGACTTCTCTAGTGCGTTCAACACCATCCGCCCTGCTCTGTTGGGGGAGAAGCTGACAGCGATGCAGGTGGATGCTCCCCTGGCGTCATGGATTCTTGATTACCTGACTGGCAGACCACAGTACGTGTGCTTGCAACACTGTGTGTCCGACAGAGTGATCAGTAGCACTGGGGCTCCACAGGGGACTGTCTTGTCTCCCTTTCTCTTCACCATTTACACATCAGACTTCAACTACTGCACAGAGTCTTGTCATCTTCAGAAGTTTTCGGATGACT
The DNA here is from genome assembly GCF_030028105.1 of Mobula birostris. NCBI lineage: Eukaryota > Metazoa > Chordata > Chondrichthyes > Myliobatiformes > Myliobatidae > Mobula > Mobula birostris. Next base: position 105,155,297 of record NC_092373.1, on the reverse strand, counting down.
CTGCCATAGTTGGATGCATCAGCAAGGGAGATGAGGTTGAGTACAGGGCTACGGTAGGAAACTTTGTCACATGGTGTGAGCAGAATTATCTGCAGCTTAATGTGAAAAAGACTAAGGAGCTGGTGGTAGACCTGAGGAGAGCTAAGGTACCAGTGACCCCAGGGGGTCAGTGTGGACCTGGTGGAGGATTACAAATAATTACAAATACCTGGGGATACGAATTGACAATGAACTGGACTGGTCAAAGAACACTGAGGCTGTCTACAAGAAGGGTCAGAACCGTCTCTACTTCCTGAGGAGACTGAGGTCCTTTAACATCTGCCGGACGGTGCTGAGAATGTTCTACGACTCTGTGGTGGCCAGTACTATCATATTTGCTGTTGTGTGCTGGGGCAGCAGGCTGAGGATAGCAGACACCAACAGAATCAACAAACTTATTCGTAAGGCCAGTGATGTTGTGAGGATGGAACTGGACTCTCTCACGGTGGTGTCTGAAAAGAGGATTCTGTCTAAGTTGCATGCCACCTTGGTCAATGTCTCCCATCCACTACAGAATGTACTGGGTGGGCACAGGAGTACATTCAGCCAGAGACTCATTCCTCCAAGATGCAGCACAGAGCGTCATAGGATGTCATTCCTGCCTGTGGCCATTAAACTTTACAACTCCTCCCTTGGAGGGTCAGACACCCTGTGCCGATATTTATTCATATTATTTCATAATTTCCTGGCATAAATTACATATTACTATTTAACTATTTATGGTTCTATGACTATTATTTATGGAGCAACTGTAACGAAAACCAATCTCCCCTGGGATCAATAAAGTATGACTATGACTTTTTTTGGCTAAATCGAATTAAAATGTGCCAATTACAGAATGCAGGCAAAGTTCAGGGTTATTCCTATTTTATTCCTATAAAATTGCTCATTCGCAAAAATCAACTGGCTTCCTTTCACCCGAGAGCTGATCCGCCATCATGGAAATCGGGACGCAACAGCCCGACACATGCGCACGGCCAGCCTCAGCAGTGACACCTACCGGAGCAAAAGGGCAGGGCAGCTCTATTTCGAGGGGTCACATTCTGCTAATCACCATCAGCATGTGCAGGATTGGGACAGATCTCACAGCCACCCATCAATAAGAGATAATTAAATCTTATTGTAATGACGTACTTCGAGACATCCATAAAACCCTTTGCTGCAGACTATATCACATCCATTCAGGAGAGTGCCAACCACATCAAAAAAGTTGATCACAATACCATTAGTTTCAATATAATTATGGAGAAGGATAGGTCTGGACCCAGGGTTGAGATTTTTGATTGGAGAAAGGCTAATTTTGAGGAGATGCAAAAGGATTTAGAATGAGTAGATTGGGACAATTTCTTTTATGGGAAGGATGCATCAGAGAAATGGAGGTCATTTAAAGGTGAAATTTTGAGGGTTCAGAATCTTTATGTTCCTGTTAGGTTGAAAGGAAAGGTTAAAAGTTTGAGAGAGCCATGGTTTTCAAGAGATATTGGAAACTTGGTTCGGAAAAAGAGAGGGATCTTCAATAAATATAGGCAGCTTGGAGTTAATGAGGTACTCGAGGAATATAAAGAATGTAAAAAGAATCTTAAGAAGTAAATTAGAAAAGCTAAAAGAAAATATGAGGCTGCTTTGGCAAGTAAGGTGAAAATAAATCCAAAAGGTTTCTACAGTTATGGTAGTGGCAAAAGGATAGTGAGGGATAAAATTGGTCCCTTGGAGAATCAGAGTGGACGGCTATGTGCGGAGCTAAAAGAGATGGGGGAGATTTTGAACAATTTCTTTTCGGTATTCACTAAGGAGAAGGATATTGAATTGTGTAAGGTAAAGGAAACAAGAAGGGTAGTTATGGAGAGTATGACAATTAAAGAAAAGGAAGTACTGGTGCTTTTAAGGAATATAAAAGTGGATAAATCTCCAGGTCCAGACAAGATATTCCCTAGGACCTTGAGGGAAGTTAGTGTAGAAATAGCAGGGGCTCTGACAGAAATATTCCAAATGTCATTAGAAACGGGGATGGTGCCGGAGGATTGACATATTGCTCATGTGGTTCCATTGTTTATAAAAGGTTCTAAGGGTAAACCTGGCAATTATCAGCCTGTGAGTTTGATGTCAGTGGTGGGTAAATTGATGGAGGGTATTCTTAGAGATGGTATATATAATTATCTGGATAGACAGGGTCTGATTAGGAACAGTTAACATGGATTTGTGCGTGGAAGGTCATGTTTGACAAATCTTATTGAATTTTTTGATGAGGTTACTAAGAAAGTTGATGAGGGTAAAGCGGTGGATGTTGTCTATATGGACTTGAGTAAGGCCTTTGACAAGGTTCCACACGGAAGGTTAGTTAGGAAGGTTCAATCGTTAGGCATTAATATCGAAGTAGTAAAATAGATTCAGCAGTGGCTAGATGGGAGATGCCAGAGTAGTGGTGGATAACTGTGTGTCAGATTGGAGGACGGTGTGTAGCGGTGTGCCTCAGGGATCTGTACTGGGTCCAAGGTTGTTTGTCATATATATTAATGATCTGGATGATGGGGTGGTAAGTTGGATTAGTAAATATGCAGATGATACTAAGATAGGTGGTGTTGTGGATGATGAGATAGGTTTTCAAAGCTTGCAGAGAGATTTAGGACAAATAGAAGAGTGGGCTGAAAGATGGCAGATGGAGTTTAATGCTGAAAAATGTGAGGTGCTACATTTTGGTAGGACTAATCAAAATAGGACATACATGGTAAATGGTAGGGCATTGAAGAATGCTGTAGAATAGAGGGATCTAGGTACAATGGTGCATAGTTCCCTGAAGGTGGAATCTCATGTGGATAGGGTGGTGAAGAAAGCTTTTGGTATGCTGGCCTTTATTAATCAGAGCATTGAGTACAGGATTTGGGATGTAATGTTAAAATTGTATAAGGCATTGGTAAGGTCAAATTTGGAATATTGTGTACAGTTCTGGTCACCGAATTATAGGAAAGATGTCAATAAAATTGGGAGAGTAGAGAGGAGGTTTACTAAAATGTTGCCTGGGTTTCATCTCCTAAGTTACAGAGAAAGGTTGAGCAAGTTAGGTCTTTATTCTTTGGAGTGTAGAAGGTTGAGGGGGTCTTGATAGAGGTATTTAAAATTATGAGGGGGATTGATAGAGTTGACGTGGATAGGCTTTTTCCATTGAGAATGGGGGAGATTCAAACAAGAGGACATGAACTGAGAGTTAAAGGACAAAAGCTTAGGCGTAACATGAGGGGGAACTTCTTTATTCACAGAGTGGTGGCTGTGTCGAATGAGCTTCCAGCAGAAGTGGTTGAGGCAGGTTCAATATTGTTGTTTAAAGTTAATTTGGATAGCTATATGGACAGGAAAGGAATGGAGTGTTATGGGCTGAGTGCAGGTCAGTGGGACTAGGTGAGAGTAAGAGTTCGGCATGGACTAGAAGGGCCGAGATGGCCTGTTTCTGTGCTGTAATTGTTATATGGTTATCATCAAGAATAATCAGCATCCTTTGGTGTTACCGCTTTGTATCTTCTATCCAGCATTAGGGTAAAAAAAAAAATGGTCAGCCTAATTATGCTGTGTGGAAACATTATGGTCAAGAGATGATGCCAAACCGCGTCAGGAAGCAGCAAGGAGAGGGTGAGAACAAGAATCGGATGAGGCCAGGGCCGCACGACTCCAGGATCAAAGAGTGAGGACAAAAAAAGATGAGAAGAAGAAGAGATAGAGGAGGAGAGGCATGCACATCTCCAGGATCAGAGACAAACAACAGAAGAGATGAAGAGATGGGGGATGAAAGGACTGCACGTCTCTAGAGTGACAAGAGGCACAAGGGTGGCAGATAAACCAGAAATGATGCCATTAAAAGTGTCCTTCGTTAAACGAGGAGGAGCTATATTTGCTTTGCTAAGCATCGTTCTTCTTAATAAACTGAGGTTTTCTACTTCAGTTTCCAAAGCAAAGTGATATCAATAGCATTCAGAAAAATTTAATGTTCATTCTGGTCACATCAGACTGCACTACCCTTCTCTCAAAGGGTGCCCCAATGAGTCACCCCGTTGTCTAGTGTGTGTATATATATATATTAGACACAGACCGATGAAGGACAGTCAGCATGGTTTCGTGTGGTAGGTCATGTTTAACCAATCTGATGCAGTTTTTCAAGGAACTTACCAGAAAAGTAGATGAAGGCAAGGCAGTTAATGGTGTCTACACAGCCTTTGGTAAACCATTTGACATAGTCCCACGTTGGAGGCAGGTCAAGAAGGTTTAGTCACTCTGAATTCAGGATGGAGTAGCAAATTGGATTTGATATTGGCTCTGTGGGAGTAGTTGGTTGGCTCCCTGACTGGAGGCCTATGACTAGTTGTGTGTCACAGGGATCAGTGCTGGATCCTTTGTTGTTGCATCTATATCAATTATCCAGATGATAACGTGGTTAACCCGAACAGCAAACTTGCAGATGACACCAAGACTGGGGGTCTAAAGGACAGCGAGGAAGGCAGAGGGATCTGTATCAGCTGGAAAATTGCAGATGGAATTTAATATAGACAACAGCGAGGTTTTGCACTTTGGTAGGACCAAGCTGGGTAGGTCTTACACAATGAATGGTAGGGCACCGATGAGTGTGGTAGACAAAGGGATCTGGGAATACAAGTTCATTATTGACTGAGAGTGGTGGCCCAGGTATATAGGGTCATAAAGGGTCTCAGCCCGAAACGTCGACTGTACCTCTTCCTAGAGATGCTACCTGTCCTGCTGCGTTCACCAGCAACTTTGATGTGTTTTGCCTGAAATTCCAGCACCTGCAGATTTCCTCGTGTTTGTGAGGTTAGGATTGTGTTCCTTAGAACAAAGCTGATTAAAATGAGATTTCATACAGGTATAAAAATTATGTAAGGTATGGATAGGGTAAATGCAAGCAGGCTTTTTCCACTGAGGTTGGGTGGGCATCTGCTTTCCTCACCAGTGACTCAATCTGCAAATTAAACTTAAGTGAATTGTGCACAAGGACTTGCAAGTCCATTTGTACCTCAGATTTTTGAATTTACTCTGTATTTACAAAATAATTTACACTTTTATTTCTTCTGTCAAAGTGCATGACACCATACATTTTCCTAATCTGTCCAAGTCCTTCTGTAGCCTTCCTACTTCTTCAAAACTACCTGCCCCTCCACCTATCTTCATATCGTCTGCAAACTTGGCTACAAAGCCATTAATTCCACCATCAAAATTATTGATATATAACATAAAAAGTGGTCCCAACACAGGCCCCGATAGAACACCACTAGTCACCGGCAACCAACCAGAAAAGGCTCCCTTTATTTCCATTCTGCCTCCTACCAGTCACCCAATGCTCTATCCAATCTGGTATCTTTCTTGTAATACCATGGGCTATTAAATTGTTAAGCAGCCTCACGTGTGGCACCTTGTCAAACGTCTTCAGAAAATCCAAGTAAACAACGTCCACTTTTCTCTCTCCTGTTTATTATTTCTTCAAAGAATTGCAACAGAATTGTCAGGCAAGATTTTCCCTTGAGAAAACTATGCTGACTAATGCTTATCTTATCACGTGCCTCCAAGTACCCCGAATCTACATCCTTAATAATCCTCCCAACCACTGAGGTCAGACGAACTGGCCCATTGTTTCCTTTCTTCTGCCTCTCTCCCTTCTTGGAATGAAATTTGCAATTTTTCAGTCCTCTGGAACCATTCTAGAACCTAATAATTCTTGCAAGATCATTATTAATGCCTCCACGATCTCTTCAGCTATCTCTTTCCGAACCCTAGGATATAGTCCATCTAGTCCAGGTGACTCATCTACCTTCAGACTATTCATTTCATAAGTGGTTTATGCTGTGGCACACATTGGCTAGCATATTCACAGCAAAGAAACTAATGCCAGCAGCTCTGAGACCCTGTAATACATCATTGGAATTGATAACACTGATAAACCTTGCAAATGATTTCAATTCAGATGTGATGATAACAAATATCATTAAGATAGCACATTATTTATTCATTTTCTTACCTGCTTCTTTGCTCATTTTGACACACAGCATTGAATCAAGCCCTTCTGGCTCAACACACCAGAACAGAAACCCTGGTCGCTGGCACCCTAATAATGCTATGCAAACCATTCTAGTGATATTTTAATTTCACGAAAATGTAATGAAGCAATTTCTACAAGGAATATTGAAAGGAATTTCTACAAGGAATACCGGAGGCAATTAGGGAGCTTACGGTAAAGAAACCCTTAAGACAGTGATCACAATATGGTTAAGTTCAACTTGAAATTTGATAGGGAGAAAGTAAAGATCACAAGACATAGGAGCAGAATTAGGCCATTTGGCTCATTGAGTCTGCTCCACCCACGGCTATTCCATTTCTCTCCTCCTCAGCCTCACTCCCCAGCCTTCTCCCTGTAGCCTTTGATGCTGTGGCCAATCAAGAACCTATCAGGCTCTGCTGTGCCCTCTTATCCTAGACTCCCCCACCATGGGAAACATCCCTTCCACATCTACTCTGTCTGGGCTTTTCAACATTTGAAAAGGATTTCAATGAGATCCTTCTAAATTCTAACGAGTACAGACCCAGAGCTATCAAATGTTCCTCATCTGATAACCCTTTCATTCCCAGAATCATCCCTGTGAACCTCCTCTGAACCCTCTCCAATGCCAGCACATCTTTTCTTTGATGAGGATCCCAAAACTGTTCACAGTACTCAAGGTGAGGCCTCACCAGTGCCTTATAAAGCCTCAGCATCACACCCCTGCTCTTGTAATCTAGACCTCTTGAAATGAATGCTAACATGGCACTTGTTTTCCTCACCACCAACTCAACCTGCAAGTTAACCTGGAGAGTCAGTGAATGAGGAAGGCAAATACAATGTTAGCATTCATTTCAAGTGGTCTAGAATACAAGGGCAGAAATGTGATGCTGAGGCTTTAAAGGCACTGGTGAGGCCTCACCCTGAGTATTGTGAACAGTTTTGGGCTCCTTATCTAAGAAATGTGCTGGCATTGGAGAGGATTCAGAGGAGGTTCACAAAGATGATTCCGGGAATGAAGAGTTATCCTGTGAGGGTTGTTTGATGGCTCTGTGCCTGTACTCCCTGGAATTTAGAAGGATGAGAGGTGATCTTATTGAAACCTTTTGAATGTTGAAATACCTAGACAGAGTAGATGTGATAAAGGATGTTTCCCATGGTGGGGGAGTCTAGGACAAGAGGGCACAGCCTCAGGGTGGAGAAGTGTCCATTTAAAACAGAGATTCGGAGAAATTTCTTTCACCAAAGGGTGGTGAATTTCTGGAATTTGTTACCACAGTCAGCTGTGGAGGCCAGGTCATTGGGTGTATCTACGGCAGAGTTTTTGATTAGCCAGGGCATCAAAGGTTACAGGGAGAGGCCAGTGAATGGGCTGAGGAGGGGAGAAAGGATAATTCATGATTGAATGGCAGAGCAGACTTGATGGGCCAAATGGCCTCACTCTGCTCCTTTGTCTTATGATCTTCAGGTTTAGTTTTTGTTTCGGTTTCCACAAACCCGTCAAATTTGAAAAGGTGTCACCTACCTCTCACAAAAGGTGTGTAAACAAGGAAGAACTTTGGGAATTTTGTAATGATCCAGGCAGATGCTGCAGATCAGAAACTGTTTGTCAATTTGGCGTACCACAGGACTGGTAATGCTTGAGCGGTCACTGGCCATCCTAAAGCACTGACATGTGGGTTCAGTTTGGCCTCACCTAGCACACTGCAAGGAAGAGACAGAACAATAAATATGAACTTCAAAAATACTCCATTCAAATGACAACACATTTTCTCACAACTTCAAGTCAATAAAACCATGTAGCTATCAGGTAAGTTTATAATGATTATAAGGGATCATTGAAGCAATTATTTGACAACCTGCATTGACCAGTTCAGGACATGATCATTAGTAACTCACCCATCAGTCCGTGTGAACCTAGAGCAAATTTAAATGTTGTTAAAAAAGGACATAGCACCAAAACTGAACACAAGAAACTTTAGCAGCAGTAAATAGTAAGCAAATACCCTGACTAATTCAGAGTAGGGTGCAGAATCAAGGAGACTGAAGATGCTCAGCAAGTCGAGAAGCATCTTTCATAGGAAAAGAACTACCATTGTTATTCTGCCCATCCACCAATCTCTTCTCCCATCCCCACTCCAGCCCTCCTCTCTCTCTTCCCCCTTACCCTCCTCCCTATCTACTTCCCCCTTAACCCTTCCCTCCCCTCTCCTTCCCTCATCTCACATACCCCTCTCCTCCTCTTCTCCCTCACCCCATCCGCTCTTCACTCCCCCCTCACTTCCACCCTCACACCCCTCCCCTCCTCTCTCCACACTCCCCCTCCCCATTTTTCCTCCTCCTCTCTCTCCATCAACTCCCCACTTCTGCCTATCCCTCTCCCCTTTCCTCTTCTCACCACTTCTCCCTCCCCCTCCCCTCCCTTTACTCCCTCTCCCTTTCCTCCTCCACTTCTCCCTTCTCCCCGCTCCTCCTCCCTTCTCCTCTTACTCATCCTCTCCACTCTTGCCCCCTCCCCTACCACTCCCTCCTCCCCCACTCCCCTACCACCCCTCCCTACTCCTCACCCACTCCCGCCTCTACCCTGCCCTCACCTGCCTCTAACCAACCCCCATTCCCCCACCCTACGCCTGCCCCTATCCCCCCTAACCCCCTCCCCTGCCCCTAGAACAGGATGCTTCTCAGAACCACTGACCATGAAGCACTTTGAGATATCCCATGATAGGCTCTGTATCAGTGCAACTTCTTTCATCCCAGTTTATGCTTCCATAGCTACTTCAACTACAGCTCCTTCCACCCAGTCTCCTGCAAGGATGACTCTTTTTCCTAGCTTCTCTGTCTCTGCTATATCTACTCTCACCACGAGGCTTTCTACTCTGACGCTTTGAAAGATCCTTCTCTCACGCATCCTTCCTCTATTTCCGGCCCATCTGCTCTCACCTCCCCTCTTTCCAGGCCTGACAGTTATGGCGTGTGTAATGGACCTTTCAGCTCAATCCATCGAGCAGGATTCACCTGCAACACAGTGTAGCTTCAAAAGCACAACTGGAGTTGGGTATTGTTCAGTAACTGGCTTGCCTTCTGCAAGGCATGCATCAGTAGCGTAATGGAATACCCTTCACTTTGACAAACACAGTTCCGCTCACACAAGATACTCAGCATCATGCGTAACACAGCTACTCCTCCCAATCGTTTCTTTCACCTCCAGAAATCAACTGTGTACCACCTAGGAAATTCATCGGATCTATTCACGTAGGCCACTCTGACCATCTTCCAAATCCATGACCTTATGAGCATGATGAAAAAAGAAACTACACAGGAATGCCACCAGCTGCATGTTCCCTTAAAGTCACATAGCATCCCAATTTAGAAACTGCGATTCATTCCTTCATCATCATTGGTTTAAACTTCAAGCCTTTCTCCTGACCATACTTTATCAGAATATTACAAACAAGAGATGCTGGAAATCCAAGCAACACACACAAAATGCTGCAGGAACTCAGCAGGCCAGGTGGCATCTATGGAAAAGAGTACAGTGGCCTGGCCTGCTGAGTTCCTGCAGCATTTTGTGTGTGTTGTATTATCAGAATATCTTCACCAAAAACAAAATGAAGTTAATCAAGAAGCATTTAAATTCTGAAAGGTGAATTAAATTTAACAGGGAGTACTCCAATTTTCCATTTATCACATTGGTGTTTGTGATCTTGCTGCACTAAGAACATTGCAAAATCATCCATATTTTCAGTAAGACGGCAGCATGCTCAGATGCAGCAGCCTCTCATGGGCCAAACAGAGTTATTCTTCTCTTTTTTAAATGTCCGTTTTGTATTCACGAATACTCCAGTTGGCTCTTGACGTGAGTTGGCGACAGCACATGACGAACATGGAGCTCTATGACGACCTACCGATGGCTCACCACTAAAATTGAGGCGAGAAGACTGCAACTAGTGGGGCACTATCTACGGTACCCTGAACTACCTGCCAGCCTAGTCATCATATGGGAGCCCAAGCATGGGAGGATGAACCCTGGGCGCTCTCCCAAGACTATGGTCAACACGCTCCTAGAAGACAGTGGTGCAGCTAACGTAGATGAATTTATACTTATACTTCATTGTCGCCAAACAATTGATACTAGAATGTACAATCATCACAGTGATATTTGATTCTACGCTTCCCACTCCCTGGATTACAAATATTAAATATTAAAAATAGTAAAAACTAGTAAATATTAAAAATTGAAATTATAAATCATAAATAGAAAACAGAAAAACGGAAACTAAGGTAGTGCAAAAAAAAAACCAAGAGGCAGGTCCGGATATTTGGAGGGTACAGCCCAGATCCGGGTCAGGATCCGTTCAGCAGTCTTATCACAGTTGGAAAGAAGCTGTTCCCAAATCTGGCTGTACGAGTCTTCAAGCTCCTGAGCCTTCTCCCGGAGGGAAAAGGGACGAAAAGTGTGTTGGCTGGGTGGGTCGTGTCCTTGATTATCCTGGCAGCACTGCTCCGACAGCAAGCAGTGTACAGTGAGTCCAAGGATGGAAGATTAGTTTGTATGATGTGTTGTGCCGTGTTCATGATCTTCTGCAGTTTCTTTCAGTCTTCGACAGGACAACTTCCATACCAGGTTGTGATGCACCCTAGAAGAATGCTTTCTATGGTGTATCTATAAAAATTAGTGAGGGTTTAGGGGACAGGCCAAATTTCTTTAGCTTTCTCAGGAAGTAAAGGCGCTGGTGGGCCTTCTTGGCAGTGAACTCTGCTTGGTTGGACCAAGTCTGGTCATTCGTGATATTGACCCTGAGGAACTTAAAGCTTTTGACCTGTTCCACTTGCACACCAACGATGTAAATTGGGTCCTGCAGTCCGCTACTCCTTCTGAAGTCAACAATCAATTTCTTCATCTTGCTGACATTGAGGGATAGGTTATTGTCTTCGCATCATGCCACCAGGTTCTTAACTTCCTCTCTTTACTCAAACTCATCATTACCCGAGATACGGTCTACAATTGTTGTGTCATCAGCAAACTTATATATCGAGTTTGATGGAAACTTGGCTACACAATCATGGGTGTACAGTGAGTACAGCAGGGGGCTGAGTACAAAGTCTTGTGGGGCACTGGTGCTCAGAGTGATTGCAAAACAACACTGGACCTTAAGAACTTTGGGTACTGCAGGTCTACCCCATCAACTTTGGGTACTGCAGGTCTACCCCTTCCACCTCTTCTTTGGTGGAAGAGCTGGACTTGGTGTGGACCACTGTTGCTGCCTGCTACAGGAAGGCACCAAAGTTGGTGTGTGAAGGCGGGGTACAGTTTAAGGGTGGGTGATCACCATTACAAGACTCTGTTGAACATTGATCATTTACGACTCATTTACGGCTCATTTCCCTTGTCTGTTGGGTTCAATAGATGGCAGGGGAGCAGCATGACCTCTGTTATGGCAAGGACAAGACCTCAAGCCACGGGCTTCCTCGCTGCTGCAGTCCGGGAGAGAAAATGCAGAACTGTGGTGTCCAGTGCTTATTTGGGGGGGGGGGGGGGGCGGGGGTAGCCTCTCCCATCACTTTAGTGCATACATGCATTCATCAATGGAATGCTAGGAATCATATTCATTTGCAGGATGTGTCACTCCGGGACCTCGGCTATATGTATTTTTTGCATGACTACATGTTTGCATGTAGTGCGTGTGCCTTGTGCCGTGTATGTTTTGCACCCTTGCCCTGCTGGAATACTGTTTCATTCAGCTGTATTAATGTATGGTTGAATTATCATTAAACTTGATATTTTATAAGTACCCCTGACTGTGAAGCACTTGAGATGTCCCAAGGTTAAGAGTCACAGTCACAGAAAAACAGAGTTCAGAAACAGGCCCTTTGGCCCATCTAGTCCATGTTGAACTGTTTAAACGGACTAGCTCCATTGACCTGTGCCCCGATCATAGTTCACCATACCTCTATCATCTATGTACCTACCCAAGCTTCTCAAACATTGAAATCAAGCTCACATGCACCACTTGTGTGGCAGCTCATTCCACACTCTCATGACCCTCTGAGTGAAGAAGTTTCCCTTCATGTTCCCCTTAATCTTTTCACCTTTCACCTTTACCCCTTGACATCTGCTTGTCATCCCACCCAACCTCAGTGGAAAAAGTTTTCTTGCATTTATCCTATCTATAATCCTCATAATTTTGTATACCTCTATCAAATCTTCTATATTCCAAGGAGTAAAGTACTAACCTACTTAATCTTTCCTTATAACTCAGGTCCTCCAGACCCAGAAACATGCTTATAAATATCCTCAACCTTACTTACGTCTTTCCTGCAGGTAGACAGACAAAACTGCACATTATAGTCCAAATTAGGCCTTATCAATGTCTTATACAACTTCAACATTACATCTTATCTCCTGGACTCAAAACTTTGATTTATGAAGGCCAATGAGCTGAAAGATTTCTTTATAAACCTTACCTATGTCTGCTGCCAGTTTCAATGAATTATGGACCTGTATTCCTGATCTCTTTATTCTACTGCACTCCCAGTACCCTACCGTTCACTGTGTAAGACCTACACTGATTGGTCCTACCAAAGTGCAACACTAAATTCCAACTGACATTTTTCAATCCTTTTTCCATTGGTCAAGATCTTGTTGCAAGTTCTGATAGTCTTTCTTGCTGCCCAGTACAGCCTGATTTTGGTTTCATCCACAAATTTGCTGATCTAGTTCACCACATTATCATCCAGGTTATTGATATAGATGACAAACAACAATGGACCCAGCACTGATCCCTATGGCACTCCACTAGTCACAGGACTCCAGTCAGAGAGGCAATCATCTACGACCACTCTTGGTGTCTTCCACAAAGCCAATTTACTACATCATCAATTTACTACATTCAAATGCCAAGTGACTGAACCTTCCAGACCAGCCTCCCATGCGGGACCTTGTCCAATGCCTTGCTAAAGCCCAAGTAGACAACATCCACTGCTCTGGCACTCTGGTTCCCATCTCCCTGCAATTCCAGTTTAAACCTCTGTCGTGTTACACTAGCAAATCTTCCTGCTAGGATATTAGTCCTCCTTCAGTTCAGGTGCAAATGATGTCTTCTGAACAAGTCCCACCTTCCCTGGAAGACAATCCAATGGTCCAAAAATCTTAAGCCCCCCCTTCTGCACCAACTCCTTAGCCACATGTTAAACTGGATGATCTTCCTAGTTCTAGCCTCACTAGCACATAGCATGGGTAACAATCCTGAGATCACAACCCTGGAGACCCTGTCCTTTAACTTGGCACCAAACTCTCTGAAATCACTTAGCAGAACCTCTTCACTCTTCCTACCCATGTCATTGGAGCACGACCTCTAGCTGTACACCCTCCCACTTAAAGTCTGGATCTGAGATGCCCCGGATCCTGGCATTCAGGAGGCAAATTACCATCTGGGAATCTCATCCACAGAACCTCCTTTCTGTTCCCCTAACAAATTCCTATCAGCACATCTTGCCTCTTCTCCCCGCTTCCCTTCTGATTCAGAGAGCCAGAGATCTGACCACTCCACTGAGATTTTCCTCCCCCAACAGTATCTGGATTATAAACACAAGAAAGTCTGCAGATGCTGGAAATCCAAATCAACAGAACTCAAGCAGTATCAATGGAAATAAATAAACAGTAAAACTCTGACAATCTGATGATTTGTAAAAACCAAACCGTTCAGCATTTGATGTGCCAGCGACTTGCTTATCACACCAATTTAAAATGCACCAAAATCCTGCATAAATTATGATTCAGTTGCGAAACATACAAACTAAAAACATTAAACTGTTATGGAGTATTAACTGTAATAACACTTCAAACCTGCAATATCTGATCATCCAGCACCTCCAAAATCCCAAACATGTTGGATTATGGGAGATTTAAAAATACGTATCTATACTTGTAGAACATTTTTATGACCATTCTTTACTTTGAATATCTGTAAAATGACAAATAGCTAGAAGCAATAAGGGATTAAGCAACACATCAGGCTTCAAGCTTGTATTGATTTAACCTAAGTATGCCAGATGAAACTTGCTGATGAAACTTACTTAGCAGGAATTATTACCGAGGTTATTCTGAGGAACTGACATCACTGCTCTGATATATGCTGACAAAATAAATGATAACAATTGCAAAATAAATTTTACATAGGCAAATTACAATTCTTTTTAAAAATCCAGATGATGGAAATATACCAATACATCAAAGTCATCTCTTTGCAAAATGCAGAAGCCAGCAATAATGTATTATTTACCAATAAATCCTACCCATACTCGTATAGAAATGTATATCCACAGAAGTGTCCAATGCACTACATCAATTAAATAATCCAGTAATATTTACAGATATACCCTTTTAAATAGCCATGAGCTAATCAGATCTTGTTTCCACCTATTGTGTTGAATTTCATTTCAATAACATGCAATTCCTACCATAACACAGCCATTCTTAGAGCAAAGGCATATCTTTCTTCACGCAGTGATGCTTCATATACATATTAAGAGGACAAAGAAAAACAAAGATAACAGAAACGTGGCTACTTTTATCTGTTATAGTAACCACTTTTCTATAGCCGTGTTAAGACCCAAAAGTCCTTAAACAAGATTTTTTACTTGATGTATCTTTCTTGCTGTGCTAACAGACTGCAGCAAATCATGCGAAGGATGCTGGGATAGGGCTGCAGCAGTCAGCTGAAATGAGATTTGCTGTTCTGCTGTCAATCAACATTCAGATATTCAGATATTAAATGCCCACCAAGTAATTAAATTTGATCAGATTATACGAGTGAATTTCATTTGGCCAAAGCCCATCAGATGTAGCTTTTAATGAACATCTACATACATACAGAATTTACTTGAGAACAACAGGATACTATTTTTAATGCCTTCTTACACAGATGCATAAAATTCATAGGGACTCTAAAAGGTAAATCCACAGTTTATTTTATAATCTATTTTGAATTTTAATCTGCTTTTGCTATCACAATACACTTAAAATGCCAAACCTGTCTTATAAAAAGCAAAATATTCTAATTTTCCAGCCAAAACACATCAGATCATAGGTACATACGTACATGGAGCTCAGAAAAATAGAGGGCTATGGGTAACCCTAGGTAATTCCTAAGGTAAGGACATGTTCGGCTCAGCTTTGTGGGCCAAAGGGCCTGTATTATGCTGTAGGTTTTCTATGTTTCTATGATCTACAAATACGATTGAATTTATTTAAGCGTCTAAGGTTTTGAGCAGCTTTGCAAAAAGCAGGAGGAAATAAAAATGAATTTTTTTAGGTAGGTTCTTTGATTTCTAGCTTACTCGTCCTATTTCTCTTTTCAAATATACTGGCTGAGGAATTCTTTCTCAAATTGGCACTACACAGCTGGAAACAGAGCAGAATAAATTGGCTTAGACAACATAGAAACATTTTACCTATTTCTGGTGTCATGGCACCCATAAGAAAATGCTGTCTTTGGGCAGTCTTGTTTGATCTGGAAATGCTGTTCCAACCCCATTGCAATCTACTGAGAACCCACTGAGCTAAACGACAACCACCATGAGAACACGAAACACAATAGTTTCAAAGTCATTTTAGACAAGGACAAAACCATTCTATGAATCTTATAATTGAATGCCTTGCTCATCAGCCAATTTCACAAAAGTGAGGGTAACACCGGCCTTTTGCCCAACTCATCCATACTGAATTAGAATGGCTATCTAGGCTAATCTCACATATCTGATTGGCCAAAATCCATCTCTTACTTTCCTATCCATGCACCTGTCCCAATGTCATTTAAATGTTCTTCATCATACCTCAACCAATGTTCTTCAACATCCCTCAACCACATCCTCTAGCAACTTCTTTCACATACCTTTTGTTAACTGTTTGTCATCATACCTCCCTCAACCACATCCTCTAGCAATTTCTTTCACATGCCTTTCAAAGAAACCCCTCAGGTCCCTTTTAAATCTTTGCCCCTCCCACTTTAAACCTAAGCCCAGTGTTCTCAATTCCTTTCGGTGTGCATTCACCAGTTGTATGCTTGTCATGGTTTCACATGCCTCAATAAGATTTTCTACGCTTTAACAATTAACGTCCTAGCCTGCCTAACCTCTCCCTGTATCTCAGTCTCTCAGGTCCTGCCAAATTGTTTTCCCAATCTACTGTAACCAGGTGGAATTGAGAATTGTGCCTGTTGTTTCCAGCTGGAAGGAAGAAGGCGTTAAAGGCCCCTCGACAGGTTGCCTTAAAAGATTGCTGTGCACATGTGGCTAGTCCGAAATCTCCATGTGCTTTGTTATACTGGTGTAGCAACTTTATTTAACACACTTGACTGCACTGATGCATTTTCAGACATCCCACCTCTCCCAGAAGTTCTGGGAGTCTCCCACATATCGATAGTGGCTCCCTGACACCCGGAAATTATATACAATATCCCGGAAATAGACTTTTTTGAGAGGGAGAGGGAGAGCAAGCATCCTGATTGGTCTCTCTTCGTGCTAAGAGTGGCCCCCAACCACCAAGTCACGAGGAAACAATATGATTTGGTGATATGAGTCAGCTGCACTTTTCCTCATTCCCTATCACACACTGTTGAATTTGAACGCACGCGAGGTCATCAGTGACCCGAGACGTGCAAAGGAATGGGTCCATGACCCACTTGTGAATGTCCCCGGTGAATCATCCATGTCAGTGCGGGAATAGATCAGCTCCTCGAGCTTGCAAACGACGGCGGGCTGAAAAGTATGTTTGACGTAACATCTCTGCTGGCATTCTGGATCAAAGTCAAGGCTAAATATCCTGAGATAGCCACAAAAGCACTGAAGACGTTGCTTCCATTTCCAACATCATATCGCTGCGAAGCGGAGTTTTCTGCAATGAATGCAACGAAAACTAAATTGCGAAATAGACTGGACATAAGGAACCCCCTTCGAGTATTGCTGTCTCCCATTACCCCTCGATGGGACCGTCTTGTTGCAGGAAAACAAGCCCAGGGCTCGCACTGATTCAGCGATATTGGTGTGTTGCAATGATTTTATATGTTCATACGGGGAAAATATGTGCTGTGTGTTTAATATCCAAACTTTACTTAAAATGTTATGATGCAATTGACTTATCACCTATATTCCGGTTGTGATCAACACCCCCGCCCCCGGTCGGCCAGTCCGCAAGAATATTGTCAATATTAAACCGGTCTGCAGTGCAAAAACGATTGCGGACCCCTGCTAAGTAGACCTATCAGTTTTTTCTGTGGGCGGGCTTTACAGTCGACCTCAAAAATAATGACAGTTTTGCTCGCTGCACTGTTTGCAACAGTGGCTTTTCTATTGCCCATGGTGGGTTAAAATGTAAAAGACATGTTGAGGTGAGTTTAACAGATGTCTTTCGTTCATTAGCATAGCTAACATTATTTAAACTAGCAGGCTGGCTGCTAAAGAGCTACGCTATTGATGTCCTACTTGATGAGACCAAACTCCCTGTAGACTTGCTTAGGGTTGCAATAGAATAAACATGATAATATAAATACATATTTTAATTTCACATTTTCTGCATATACCCAACTTGGTTTACAGATTATTCCCACTCACTGCCTCCTGCCTGTCAGCCATTCCTCTATCTATGTCAGTATCTTTCCTGTAACACCATAGGATTTTGTCTTGTTAAGCAGCCTCATGTTTGGCACCTTATCAAATGCCTTCTGAAAATCCAAGTTAATGACATCCACTGCCTCTCCTTCAGCCACACTGCTTGTTACTTCCTCAAAGAATTCTAACAGATTTGTCAGGCATGATATTCATTTACAGAAACCATGCTAACTTTGACTTATCATGTCATTGGTCTCTAAGTACCCTGAAACTTCATCCTTAATAAAAGACTCCAACACTCTCGCATCCACTGAGGTTAGGCTAACTGGCCTATAATTTCCTCTCTTTTGTCTTCCTCCCTTCTTCAAGAGTGGAATGACATTTGCAATTTTCCAGTCCTTCAGGACCTTACCAGAATCAAGTGATTCTTGAAAGATCATGACCAATGCATCTGTTATTTCTTCAGATACTTCTTTCAGGACTCTGGGATGTAGTCCATCTGGTCCAGATGACTTATCCACCTCAAGATCTTTCAGTTTGCCTAGCACTTCTTTCCTTTGTAATAGCAATGGCACTCACTCCTGTTCCCAGACAGTCATGGACCTCTGGCACACTGCAAGTGTCTTCCACAGTGAAGCAAGATGCAAAATGCCCATCAAGTTCATCTGCCATTTCTTTGCCCCCATTACTATCTCACCAACATCATTTTCCAATGGTTGAATATAAGCTCTCACCTCCTTCGTACTCTCTATATAACTGACAAAACTTTTGGTATCCTATGTTTTATTATAGGCTAGTTTGCCCTCATATTTCATCTTTTCCCTTCTTAAAAGATGTCCTTTGCTGGATTTTAAAAGTTTCCCAATCATCTAACTTCCCATTCATTTTTGCTGCTTTGTATGCCTTCTCCTTGGCTGTTATGCAGTCTTTAACTTCCCTTGTCAGCCATGGTTGCTTACCCGTCATTAGAGAACTTTTTCCTTTGTGGGACATGTCTATCCTCTCTGCTGTCATCCATCAGTGAAAAGTCCTGCTATAATCCATAAAGACAACATCCACTGCCCTGCCCTCATCAATTCCCTTGGTTCCCTCTTCAAAAAAGTAGGCACTGACATTGTAAGGTTACTTTAATGCCAGTGAAAATTGCAAAGAGTAATAAGAAGACCTGGGAATCAAAGGATCAGATGCTTTTGTCCTCAATTCCACTCCAAATCTTCCACCTATTAAATTGTATTGATTACTGACAACTTGTAATGACAGGTTCATTACTGCGGGGGGGGGGGCGGGGGATTGAGCAAATTAGACTCTACAGTAGGCAGATACGGCCGGGTGGGCAATCGTTGGGGGGGCGATGGGATTGAGCAAGCTAGACTATCAAGTATGTAGGTACGGCCGGGTGGGCAATTGTTGTGGGCGGGGGAGGGGGTGTTGAGCAAGCTAGGTTCTCAGGTGGCCAGGTACAGCCAGGAGGGCAATGGTTGGGGGTGAGATTGAGCAAGCTAGACTCTCAAGTACGCAGGCACGGCTGGGTGGGCAATCATTGGGGGGTGGGGGGGTAAATCGGATTGAGTAATCTGGACTCTCAAGTAGGGAGGTACAGCCGAGTGGGCTATCGTTGGAGGGGGTGGGATTAAGCAAGCAGAAGATGAACCTGTGGTCTGCTCTATTACTCTGTGCCAATTAAAGCATAAAGATTGAAAATTTTTTTAAAGATGGAAAACAAAGAGTTGTTCAGCACTACCTGCCTACCTTTGACCGGTTCCTCTCTTCTCACTACTACCATTGGGTGGGAGATGCAGGAATCTTGAGTCTCGCACTCCCTGGGTCAGGAGCAGTTGTTGCCCTGCAGCCATCAGCTCCTGGACGGACGGGCCTCACTCGCCTCAGAGTTGAATGTGTTCTACAGCTGTGGACTCAATGTCTGAGGTTCTGCAGTTCACCTTCATTGTGTTGGTGTTTTTTTTGACCATTTGCGCAATTTGATCAAGGCGTCAAGGCCGAGGAGGAAGAACAAACCAGCTCACTGCTCTGCAAGATTTAATTGCCTCAGCAAGGCAGTATTGGCCTGCAAACATGAGCACTGAACTGGCTCCTTGGCTGTTTGTGGGGGCGGGGAACTGCAGTTCATGTTCTCTGTGTAATTTGTTTACTTTTCATTGTTTGCACTATGTGTTCTGTTTATTTCACACACTGGGTGTTTGACAGTCCTCGTGTGTTTTAATATCTTATATTCTGTTTCTTTGTTTTGTGACTGCCTGCAAGACTCATTTCAAGGTTGTGTACAGTATACATATTTTGATAATAAATGTACTTTGAACTTTTAAGTATTCATTCTCTGCATTAAAAAGTACAATTACAATTGCAACTTCAATTATTTCCAGTCCTTTCCTCAAACCCCTTATTCCCCTTACTAACACACATTATTTATACTCCAAGCAGCCTCAAATGTTTCTAAAGCAATTTGCAACATCTTGCAAGGCAAATGTGATAAAATTATTTTGTAAGCTTTCTTATTTGGAAGCAACTAGAAAAACTTGTGAACATTATTTAATGGGTTAAGTGAAGACTAGCTTCATTTTTGCATCCAATTAACTGGCTGGTACTATACCTCATTTATAAAAGTTCCACCTTTTTAAACAAGAAATAACAGTGAGCATTGGCCTACGAGCTCCCTCACGCTCGGATGAAGTCCGAACTGCGCTTTCCTACTACCCCTTTGCCAAACCTTTTTCATTCTCAACAAACTCATCACATGATTCCCCCATCAGCCTCCAGGATGGAGAATCAAATCCATTAATGCATTGTCAACCCAAACTAACCAGAGAAGGTCTCTCAGCAATTAACAGCCGTTAAATAAATAGGGCTACAACATCACATATTAACTTGAATTTCACTTTACGATGTTAAATCAAATTACGTAAAATAGCAAATTAAACTCCGCGGTGAAGACAACGTTTAAACGTTTGAAAACGGTAAATGCTGATGGTGAGGGATCATCGGCAAATTAACTGCAACGCCGTAATAACTCAAAAACACCAGGCTTCAGCAAATCTGCGTATAACCTGCTTCTATGATTTAGAATTATTAGGTTTGTATTTATCTTCTAGAACTTTTTGTTAAAGAAAATGCATATAATAAACAACCCTGCATTTAATGCAAGCTTAAATTCGAAATATATCCATCATTGATCAGTGTGTGACCAACAACCACCTTCATTACAAAATTATAAAAGACGTCAGATTATTTCTTGCCTTACTTACATGAACAACATGATTAGTATTTTTCATATATTACACAGTCGAAAAATCACAGGGTTGCCATTCGCTTACTGCTCGGCATAAACCATTCCACAGAGCTGCCGGCCCTATAACGATGCTTCCATAACTAACCGGTTTAGAGAGAACAAGTCGAGGCGGAGTCAGTAGCCTGGGAGGCGGTAGTTACCCAATAAACTGGTCTCCTGTTAGCTCTGAGCTCATTGTTCC
The DNA here is from genome assembly GCF_030028105.1 of Mobula birostris. Classification (NCBI taxonomy): domain Eukaryota; kingdom Metazoa; phylum Chordata; class Chondrichthyes; order Myliobatiformes; family Myliobatidae; genus Mobula; species Mobula birostris. The sequence continues at coordinate 105,134,135 of NC_092373.1, read as the reverse complement.
AGGGAGACGGGGTGGAGATACGTGAAAAGCCGAGGCTGTGTTCAGTCGCGATTTCTAAACGCTTTTTTGTTCAGAGGGCCTGGATGATGGGGGAGGGGAGAAGCTTTGGAAAAAACAATCTGCGCTAGTCTTTCGAGGAGAATCCAGCCTTCTAGGTCAGATCAAACTTCCGTTCAGGGTAGAGGCTGGCATAATTTAAATTGTCATGTTGGTAAGGCAGAGTGGTGTTGCAAGTCTGAAAGGGGAAACTATTTAATTTCGAGCAAATAGCCTTTTTAGTCAGCCAGTAACTAGCTATGTCAGCACCAGACTCAGATGTAGGTAATTTTATGTACCGAGTTTGGGATGGAGATGTCTCCTACGCGGTAAAAATTAATGTAAAACAATTAGAAATTATTAAATAAATCCATGAATAATTTGCAACTTGAGCAAGACATTTACTGATATTTTGTACAGGTCGCCAATAGAAATGATCTAATGGTATAAATAACATAGAACACAGAAATCTACAGCACATTACAGACCCTTCGGCCCACAACGTAGTGCGGACCATGGAACCTACTCTAGAAACTGCCTAGGATTTCCCTACCGCATAGCCCTCTATTTTTCTAAGCTCCATGTAAGAATATCTTTATCATGATTTTTAAAAATTCTGCCATTGTTCTTTAGCGTTCACCGTTTTTCAAACAAATATACAAACAAAGCTTGAGCCAGTAATATTAAAAAGGATACCAAAAGATACACACACAAAAATGCTGGAGGAATTCAGTCAGGCACAGGAGGTGATGGGCAGGTGGGGAGAAGAAAAATTTGAGTTTGCATTCCCATTCCAACATGTTGAGGCCACACTCAGGTTGGAGGAGCAATGCCTCATATTCCACCTGGGTAGTCTCCAATTTGGTGGCATAAGCATAATTTTTTTTCTCATTTCTCTCCTCTCCCCTCCCCTCCTCCTTTTTCATGTCCCAGTCTATTTCCCCTTTCACTACTTCTGACCTGCCTAGCTGCCTCTAGTTCTTCCTTTTCTCCCACAGTCCACTGTCTTCTATCAGATTCCTTCTTTTAGAGCCCTATATCTCTTCCACCTTTCATCCTCCTGGGACCATGCCAGAATCAAGTGATTCTTGAAAGGCTATGACCAATGCATCTGCAATCTCTTCAGCAACCTCTCTCAGGTCTCTGGGATGTAGTCCATCTGGTCCAGGTGACTTATCCACCTTTAAGACCTTGCAGTTTCTGCCATTTTCATCTGCCATTTCTTTGTCCCCATTACTACCTCACCAGCATCATTTTCTCGTGGTCCAATATCAACTCTCACTTCCCTTTTACTCCTAACATAACTAAAAAAAACTTTTAGTATCCTGCTTTATATTAATGGCTAATTGGCTCTCATATTTCATCTTTTCCCGGCTTATGTCTTTTCCTTGTGTCACGTACCCCATGACAGGTTAAAGAACCAGCAGAAATGGAAAACACTTTGGAGTCCAGTATTGCTATTAACTAATGGTATTTATTAGTAACTACGCAATACAGTAATATAAATGCAGATATATCAAACAGGTTAGCAATGATGAGTAAGTGTGGAAATATATGAAAACCAAGCTTTTTCAAGTCTAGGGGTAAATAGATAGTCTTACAATGATGAGTAAAGCTCAGTTCAGTTCATGGTATTGAGTTGAGTAGTGATAGAGAGTGAGAGGGAGAGATTTGAGTCTTCAGGTGAGCTGACGCTGTTGATCTTCCCATTGTCCTCCAAAATCCTTTAGAAGTCACCAACTGTGACCACAACGAAGGGGACCGTTCTTCTGTGGTGGAATTATCAATCCAGGTGAGAGTTGGACACACGAATGACTCCCCACCGGTCGCACCCTTTGCACACTGTGAGAGCTACTGATCGATCTGCCTGATCGATCCTCCAAAACCCTCCTTTTCTGTGGGCACAACAAAGCTCATTCAGTGTCCAAAACCATATGACTGTAGGTCTAACAGTTGACCTTCTATTTATCTCACAGTGCTGAATACCAACTGTCCAGCAAGCAGCTCCTCCCTTCTCTCTCAGTAAAAACTTGGAAACTGCTAATGTCCTTGCAAAAGTGTAAACATGCTGCCGAAAAACTATAACACCATCTCAAAGCAGTCTTCGCCTCTCTCTCTCTTTCTTTCTCTCTCTTTTAACAGGGTGTCTGTGTTGGACACCTCTCTCTCTCTCTCTTTTCAAAAGCACAGTTCATAGGGGTAATTCAGGACCCCGTCACACTTGGCTTTTATGCAGTCCTTAACTTCCCTTGTCAGCCATGGTTGCCTACCCCTGCCAACTTGAGAACTTCTACACCCTGTAAACTATTCCCAGAAACATTGGCCAACTCTGCCCTGCCGTCATCCCCTCCCGTTTGCCTGGGCATGCTCCTCTCTCATGTCTCTGTAATTCCCTTTCTTCCATTGTTCCATTGTGATTATGATACATCTGACTTATACTTCTCCCTCTCAACTTGCAGTATGAATTCAATCATATTATGATCACTGCCTCCTAAGCTCACTAATAAAATCCAGATTTTTCCGCAACAGCCAGTCTAAGGTAGCATTGCCCCAAGCAGGCTCAAACTCAAGCTCCTCTAAAAAGCCATCTTGTCGGCATTCAACAAATTCCCTCTCTTGCGATCCAACACCAACCTGATTTTTCCAATCCCACTGCATATTGAAGTGCCTCATTACAATTGTGACATTACTCTTATTACATGCCCTTTCCAGCTCCCTTCGCAATCACAACCACACACCTTGGCTACTATTTGGAAGCCTATATATAATTCCCATAATGTTTTTTCTTACCCTTGCAGTTTCTTAAATCCACCCACAAAGATTCAGCATTCTCTGACCCTATGCCTCTTCTTTCTAAAGATGTAATCCATCTCTTATCAACAGAGCCACACCACTGCCTATGCCTTCCTGGCTGTCCTTTAGATACAAAGTATATCCTTTGATATTAAATTCCCAACTATTACCTTCTTTCAGCCACGACTCAGTGATACCCACGACGTCATATTCCAAATACTATGTGTATTTAAATCCGTCCTGCGTCCTCTTTTGAACTTTGCCTCTGTGGTACATTTTAACTCTGCATTTGTCTGCATTTGTACCCAATTATTGGTTTCTCCTTCCTTGTATTCATATTACACCCATCATCTACTTGCAAAGCTGCTGGCTCATCGTCAGCTCTAACATACTGGTTCCCATCCCCCCGCCATATTCGTTAAAACCACTCCCAACAGCTCTATCAAACCTGCCCAAAAGGATATTGGTCCCCCTCAGATTCAAGTGCAACTCATTCCTTTTGTACAGGTCACACCTGCCCCAGAAGAGGTCCAAATTATCCGGAAATCTGAATCCCTGCCCCCACTGTAATTCTTCAGCCATGCATTTATCTGCCATCTGATTCTATTCCTATCCTTACTGTTGCTTGGCATAAGCAGCAATCCCGAGATTACTACCCTTGAGGTCCTGCTTCTTAGCTTCCTTCCTAACTCCCTGTGAGCCCGATAGAGATACCCGCATGGTGCCAGGTGCCAGGTGCCAGGATACGGGATGTCTCGGATCGGGTCCAGAATATTCTGAAGGGGGAGGATGAGCAGCCAGTTGTCTTGGTACATGTTGGTACCAATGACATAGATAGGACAAAGGAGGAGGTCCTGAAGAGAGATTTCTGGGAGTTAGGAAGGAAGCTGAAAAGCAGGACCTTCAGGGTAGTAATCTCGGGATTGCTACCTGTGCCACGTGCTAGCGAGGGCAATAATAGTAGGATCAGGCAGATGAATGTGTGGCTGAGAGACTGATGCAGGGGGCAGGGCTTCAGATTCTTGGATCATTGGGATCTCTTCTGGGGGAAGTATGACCTGTTCAAAAAGGACAGGTTACACCTGAACCTGAAGGGGACCAATATCCCGCTGGGAAAGTTTAATAGAGCTGTTAGGGAGGGTTTAAACTAATTTGGCAGGGGGATGGGAACCGGAATGACAGAGCAGAGAAAGGGGAAAACAGAAATAAATCTAAGATAGTGAGCAGTAAAGATGTCAGGAAAGACAGGCAGCTGATGGGGCAAATTTGTAGCCATTGGGATGAGTTGCAGTGCAATAAAGTTGCAATGAAATCAAAGCGAAAAGTACCAAATACTGGTCTTAAGGTGTTATACTTAAATGCACGCAGCATAAGGAATAAGGTGGATGATCTTGTCGTACAGCTACAGATTGGCAGGTATAATATTGTGGCCATCACTGAGACGTGGCTAAAGGATGCATGTCTCTGGGAGCTGAACGTCCAAGGATACACGGTGTATCGGAAGGATAGGAAGGTAGGCAGAGGGGGAGGCGTGGCTTTATTGGTAAGAAATGATACTAAGTCATTAGAAAGAGGTGATATAGGATCGGAAAGTGCTGAACCTTTATGGGTTGAGCTAAGAAATCACAGGGGTAAAAGGACCCTGATGAAGGTTATTTATAGGCCTCCAAACAGCTGCAGTGATGTAGACTACAAATTACAACAGGAAATAGAAAAGGCTTGTCAGAAGGGCAGTGTTATGATAATCGTGGGGGATTTTAACATGCGAGTGGATTGGGAAAATCAGGTCGGCTCTGGATCTCAAGAGAGAGAATTTGTAGAGTGTCTGCGAGATGGCTTTTTAGAACAGCTTGTTGTTGAGCCCACTAGGGGATCGGCTGTACTGGATTGGGTATTGTGTAATGAACCGGAGGTGATTAGAGAGATTGAAGTGAAGGAACCCTTAGGAGGCAGTGATCATAACATGATTGAGTTCACTGTGAAATTTGAAAAAGAGAAGCCGAAATCTGATGTGTCGGTATTTCAGTGGAGTAAAGGAAATTACAGTGGCATGAGAGAGGAACTGGCCAAAATTGACTGGAAAGGGACACTGGCGGGAAAGACGGCAGAGCAGCAGTGGCTCAGAGCAGTTTATGCGAGAAGTGAGGAATGTGCAAGACAGGTATATTCCAAAAAAGAAGAAATTTTCAAGTGGAAAAAGGATGCAACCGCGGTTGACAAGAGAAGTCAAAGCCAAAGTTAAAGCAAAGGAGAGGGCATATAAGGAAGTAAAAATTAATCGGAAGACAGAGGATTGGGAAGTTTATAAAAGCTTACAAATAGAAACTAAGAAGGCCATTAAGAAGAAAAAGATTAACTATGAAAGGAAGCTAGCAAATAATATCAAAGAGGATACTAAAAGCTTTTTCAAGTATATAAAGAGTAAAAGACAGGTGGGAGTAGTTATAGGACCAATAGAAAATGATGCTAGAGAAATTGTGATGGGAGATAAGGAGATGGTGGAGGAACTGAATGAGTATTTTGCATCAGTCTTCACTGAGGAAGATATCAGCAGTATACCGGACACTCAAGGATGGCAGGGAAGAGAAGTGTGCGCAGTCACAATTATGACAGAGAAAGTACTCAGGAAGCTGAATAGTCTAAAGGTAGATAAATCTCCCGGACCAGATGAAATGCACCCTCGTGTTCTGAAGGAAGAAGCTGTGGAGATTGTGGAGGCATTAGCGATGATCCTTCAAAAGTCGATGGATTCTGGCTTGGTTCTGGAGTACTGGAAGATTGCAAATGTCACTCCGCTATTTAAGAAGGGGGCAAGGAAGCAAAAAGGAAATTATAGACCTGTTAGCTTGAAGTTGGGAAGTTGTTGGAGTCGATTGTCAAGGATGAGGTTACAGAGTACCTGGAGGCATATAACATGATAGGCAGAACTCAGCATGGAATCCTTAAAGGAAAATCCTGCCTGATAAACCTATTACAATTTTTTGAGGAAATTACAAGTAGGCTAGACAAGGGAGATGCAGTGGATGTTGTATATTTGGATTTTCAGAAGGCCTTTGACAAGGTGCCACACGAGGCAACTTAACAAGATAAGAGCCCATGGAATTACGGGAAAGTTACATACGTGGATAGAGTGTTGGCTGATCGGCAGGAAACAGAGAGTGGGAATAAAAGGATCCTATTCTGGTTGGCTGGCGGTTACCAATGGTGTTCCACAGGGGTCCATGTTGGGCATGCTTCTTTTTACATTGTATATCAACGATTTGGATTATGGAATAGATGGCTTTGTAGCTAAATTTGCTGATGATACGAAGATAGGTGGAGGGGCCGGTAATGCTGAGGAAACAGAGAGTCTTTAGAGAGACTTGTATAGATTGGAAGAATGGGCAAAAAAGTGGCAAATGAAATACAATGTTGGAAAGTATATGGTTATGCACTTTGGCGGAAGAAATAAATGGGCAGACTATTATTTAAATGGGGAGAGAATTCAAAGTTCTGAGATGTAACGGGACTTGGGAGTCCTCGTACAGGATACCCTTAAGGTTAACCTCCAGGTTGAGTTGGTGGTGAAGAAGACGAATGCAATGTTGGCATTCATTTCCAGAGGAATAAAGTATAGGAGCAGGGATGTGATGTTGAGGCTCTATAAGGCACTGGTGAGACCTCACTTGGAGTACTGTGGGCAGTTTTGGTCTCCTTATTTAAGAAAGGATGTGCTGACGTTAGAGAGAGTACAGATAAGATGCACTAGAATGATTCCGAGAATGAGAGGGTTAACATATGAGGACTGTTTGTCCGCTCTTGGACTGTATTCCTTGGAGTTTAGAAGAATGAAGGGAGACCGCATAGAAACATTTCGAATGTTGAAAGGCATGGACAGAGTGGATGTGGCAAAGTTGTTTCCCATGATGGGGGAGTCCAGTACGAGAGGACGTGACTTAAGGATTGAAGGGTGCCCTTTCAGAACAGAGATGCGAAGAAATTTTTTTAGCCAGGGGGTGGTGAATCTATGGAATTTGTTGCCACAGGTGGCAGTGGAGGCCAAGTCATTGGGTGTATTTAAGGCAGAGATTGATAGGTATTTGAGTAGTCAGGGCATCAAAGGTTATGGTGAGAAGGCGGGGGAGTGGGACTAAATGGGAGATTGGATCAGCTCACGATAAAAAGGCATAGCAGACTCGATGGGCCAAATGGTCGACTTCTGCTCCTTTGTCTTATGATCTTATGGTCTAAGTTAGGTCTTTATTCTTTGGAGCGTAGAAGGTTGAGGGGAGACCTGATAGAGGTGTTTAAAATTATGAGGGAGATTGATAGAGTTGACGTGCATAGGCTTTTCCCATTGAGAATTGGGGAGATTCACACAAGAGGACATGAGTTGAGAGTTAAAGGGCAAAAGTTTGGGGGTAACATGAGGGGGAACTTCTTTACTCAGAGAGTGGTAACTGTGTGGAATGACCTTCCAGCAGAAGTGGTTGAGGCAGGTTCGATGTTGTCGTTTAAAGTTAAATTGGATAGATATATGGACAGGAAAGGAATTGAGGGTTATGGGCTGAGTGCAGGTCGGTGGGACTAGGTGAGAGTAAGAGTTCGGCACGGACTAGAAGGGCCGAGATAGCCTGTTTCCATGCTGTAATTGTTATATGGTTATATGGTTACGGGAAGAAGGCCTCGGAGTGGGGTTGAGAAGGGGAGTAAAGGATCAGCCATGATTGAATGGTGGAGTAGATTCGATGGGCCAAATGGCCTAATTCTGCTCCTATGTCTTATGGTATTATGGTCTAAATCTACTCAATGACTTGGCTTCAACAGCTGTCCGTGGAAACGAATTCCACAAAATCACCACTCTCCGGCTAAAGAAATTCCTTCTCATTTCCATTCTAAGAGGATAACCCCTATTCTGAGGCTGTGTCCTCCGGTCTTCCTCTCCCCACTGTAGGAAACATCTTCTCCACATCCACTCTGTCCAGGTCGTTCAAAATTTGATAGGTTTCAATGAGATCACCTCTTATTCTTCTGAATTCCAGTGAGTAGGGACCCAGAGCCATCAGACACTCCTTATATGACAAGCTATCCTGGAATAATTTTTGTGAAACTCCTTTGAACCATCTCCAATGTCAGCATATCCTTCCTTAGATATGGGACCCAAACTGCTCACAATGCTCCAAGTGAGGTCTGGCCGGTGCTTTATAAAGACTCAAGATTGCATCTTTGTTTTTTTATTCCAGTCCTCCGGAAATGAATGCTAACATTGCACTTCCCTTCTTAAATAACAACGCAACCTGCAAATTAGTCTTTAGGGAATCCTTCATGACAAGGGAGGTACCGGAGAAATGTAGGATAGCCAATGTTATTCAGCTGTTTCAGAAAGGCTGTAAACATAAACCAAAAAATGAAGGCTCATGAATTAAGGCTGGGGAAGTTACTGGAAGGTATTCTAGGGGTCCAGATATGCGAGTATTTGGATAGAGATAGACTGATTAAGCATAGTCAGCACGGCTTCATGTGTAATAAGTTAAATCGATCCAATCTTACAGAATTTTTCAAGGAAGTTACCAGGAGAGTGGATGAAGACAAGGCCGTGGATGTTGTCTATGTGGACTTAAGCAAGGCATTTGATAAGATCCCACATGGGAGGCTGGTCAACAAGGCATTCAGGATGAGGTAGTAAACTGGATCAGACATTGGCTTTGTGAGAGAAGCCAGAGAGTGGTAGTAGAAGGTTGCCTCTCTGAGTGGAGGCCTGTGACTACTGGTGACCCACAGGGATCAGTGCTTGGTCTGTTGCTGTTTGTTATCTATATTAACGATCTGGATGATAATGTGGTTACCTGGATCAGCAAATTTGCAGATGTAGTGAACAGTGAGGAAGGCTAACATGGCTTGCAAAGGGATCTGCATAAGCTGAAAAAATAGCCTGTAAAATGGCAAATGGAATTTAATGCAGACAAGTGGGAGGTGTTGCACTTCAGTCAGACCAAACAGGGTAGATCTTACACAATAAACTGTAGGGCACTCAGGAGTGCTGTAGAACAAAGGGATCTGCGAATACAGATCCATAATTCATTGAAAGTGGCATCACAGGTAGATGGGATTCCAGCCTCCCGGTGGCCACCTGCACCAGGTGCATCAAGATGCAGCTCCTTAGTGACCGTGTTAGGGAACTGGAGCTACAGCTTAATGACCTTTGGCTTGTTGGGGAAAGTGAGGAGGTGACAGACAGGAGCTACAGGGAAGTAGTCACCCCAAGGCTACAGGAGACAGATAAGTGGGTGACCATCAAGAGTGGGAGGGGAAAACATCAGATAGCAGAGAGCATCCCTGGGGCCATCCCACTCAACAATAACCACTCCATTTTGACTACTGTTGGGGGGGTACAACCTACCTGGGGGAGGCAACAATGGCCGTGCCTCTGGCACTGAGTCTGGCCCTGTGACTCAGAAGGGTAGGGAACTGAAGAGGGTGGCAGCGGTAATAGGGGCCTCTATAGTTAGGGGAACAGATAGGCGATTCTGTTGGCACAAAAAAGAAACATGGATGGTAGTTTTCCTCCAAGGTGCCAGGGTCCACAATGTTTCTGCACACATCCACAATATCCTGAAAAGGGAGGGTGAGCAGCCAGAAGTCATGGCGCATATTAGTACCAATGACATAGATAGAAAAAGGGAGGAGGTCCTGAAAACGGAATAAGACCATAAGACCATAAGACAAAGGAGCAGAAGTCGGCCATTCAGCCCATCGAGCCTGCTCCGCCATTTTATCATGAGCTGATCCATGCTCCCATTTAGTCCCACTCCCCCGCCTTCTCACCATAACCTTTGATGCCCTGGCTACTCAGATACCCATCAATCTATGCCTTAAATACACCCAATGACTTGGCCTCCACTGCTGCCCGGAGCAACAAATTCCATAGATTCACCACCCTCTGACTAAAAAAATTTCTTCGCATTTCTATTCTGAATGGGCGCCCTTCAATCCTTAAGTCATACCCTCTCGTACTAGACTCCCTCATCATGGGAAACAACTTTGCCACATCCACTCTGTCCATGCCTTTCAACATTCGAAATGTTTCTATGAGGTCTCCCCTCATTCTTCTAAACTCCAAGGAATACAGTACAAGAGCGGACAACGTTCCTCATATATTTACCCTCTCATTCCTGGAATCATTCTAGTGAATCTTCTCTGTACCCGCTCCAATGTCGGCACATCCTTTCTTAAATAAGGAGACCAAAACTGCCCACAGTACTCCAAGTGAGGTCTCACCAGCGCCTTATAGAGCCTCAACATCACATCCCTGCTCCTATACTTTATTCCTTGAGAAATGAATGCCAACATTGCATTTGCCTTCCTCACCACCAACTCAACTTGGAGGTTAAGCTTAAGGGTATCCTGTACGAGGACTCCCAAGTCCCGTTACATCTCAGAACTTTGAATTCTCTCCCCATTTAAATAATAGTCTGCCCATTTATTTCTTCCGCCAAAGTGCATAACCATACACTTTCCAACATTGTATTTCATTTGCCACTTCTTTGCCCATTCTTCCAATCTATCCAAGTCTCTCTGCAGACTCTCCGTTTCCTCAGCACTACTGGCTCCTCCACCTATCTTTGTATCATCAGCAAACTTAGCCACAAAGCCATCTATTCCATAATCCAAATCGTTGATATACAATGTAAAAAGAAGCAGCCCCAACACGGACCCCTGTGGAACACCACCGGTAACCGGCAGCCAACCAGAATAGGATCCCTTTATTCCCACTCTCTATTTCCTGCCAATCAGCCAACACTCTATCCACGTATGTAACTTTCCCGTAATTCCATTGGCTCTTATCTTGTTAAGTAGCCTCATGTGGCACCTTGTCAAAGGCCTTCTGAAAATCCAAATATACAACATCCACTGCATCTTCCTTGTCTAGCCTACTTGTAATTTCCTCAAAAAATTGTAATAGGTTTGTCAGGCAGGATTTTCCTTTAAGGAACCCATGCTGAGTTCTGCCTATCTTGTCATATGCCTCCAGGTACTCTGTAACCTCATCCTTGACAATCGACTCCAACAACTTCCCAACCACCGATGTTAAGCTAACAGGTCTATAATTTCCTTTTTGCTTCCTTGTCCCCTTCTTAAATAGCGGAGTGACGTTTGCAATCTTCCAGTACTCCGGAACCATGCCAGAATCTATCGACTGTTGAAGGATCATTGCTAATGCCTCCGCAATCTCCACAGCTACTTCCTTCAGAACACGGGGGTGCATTTCATCTGGTCTGAGACATTTATCTACCTTTAGACTATTCAGCTTTCTGAGTGCTTTCACTGTCATAATTGTGAATGCGCACACTTCTCTTCCCTGCCACCCTTGAGTGTCCGGTATACTGCTGATGTCTTCCTCAGTGAAGACTGATGCAAAATACTCGTTCAGTTCCTCCGCCATCTCCTTATCTCCCATTACAATTTCTCCAGAATCATTTTCTATCGGTCCTATACCTACTTCACCTGTCTTTTACTCTTTATATACTTGAAAAAGCTTTTAGTATCCTCTTTGATATTATTTGCTAGCTTCCTTTCCCTCTTTACCCTCCTAATGACCTTCTTAGTTTCCTTTCGTAAGCTTTTAAAAACTTCCAATCCTCTGTCTTTCCCCTAATTTTTGCTTCCTTGAATGCCCTCTCCATTGCTTTAACTTTGCCTTTGACTTCTCTTGTCAGCCACGGTTGCATCCTTTTTATTTTCGAAAATTTCTTCTTTTTTGGAATATATCTGTCTCGCACCTTCCTCACTTCTCGCATAAACTCCAGCCACTGCTGCTCTGTCGTCCTTTCCGCCAGTGTCCCCTTCCAGTGAACTTTGGCCAGTTCCTCTCTCATGCCACTATAATTGCACTGAAATACTGACACGTCAGATTTCGGCTTCTCTTTTTCAAAATTCACAGTGAACTCAATCATGTTATAATCACTGCCTCCTAAGGGTTCCTTCACCTCAGTCTCTCTAATCACCTCCGGTTCATTACACAAATACCCAATCCAGTACAGCCGACCCCCTAGTGGGCTCAACAAAAAGCTGTTCTAAGAAGCCATCTCGCAGACACTCTACAAATTCTCTCTCTTGAGATCCAGTGTCGACCTGATTTTCCCAAACCACTCGCATATTAGAATCCCCTACAATGATCATAACACTGCCTTTCTGACAAGCCTTTTCTATTTCCTGTTGTAATTTGTAGTCCACATCACTGCAGCTGTTTGGAGGCCTATAAATAACTGTCATCAGGGTCCTTTTACCCCTGCGATTTCTTAGCTCAACCCATAACCTTTCTGTGTAACTTAGGAGATGAAACCCAGGCAACATTTTTGTAAACCTCCTCTGTACACTCTCAATTTTATTGACATCTTTCCTATAATTTGGTGGCCAGAACTGTACACAATACTCCAAATTTGACCTTACCAATGCTTATACAATTTCATATTACATCCCAACTCCTATACTCAATGCTCTGATTTATAAAGGGCAGCATACCAAAAGCTTTCTTCACCACCCTATCCACATGAGATTCCACCTTCAGGGAACTATGCACCATTATTCCTAGATCCCTCTGTTCTACAGCATTCTTCAATGCCCTACCATTTACCATGTGTGTCCAATTTTGATTAGTCCTACCAAAATGTAGCACCTCACATTTTTCAGCATTAAGCTCCATCCGCCATCCTTTAGCCCACTCTTCTAACTGGCCTAAATCTCTCTGCAAACATTGAAAACCTACCTCATTATCCACAACGCCACCTATCCTAGCATCATCTGCATACTTACTAATCCAATTTACCACCCCATCATCCAGATCATTAATATATATGACAAACAACATTGGACCCAGTACAGATCCCTGAGGCACATCGGTACACACCATCCTCCAATCTGACACACAGTTATCCACTACTACTCTCTGGTGTCTCCCATCTAGCCACTGCTGAATCCATTTTACTGCTTCAATATTAATGCTTAACGATTGAACCTTCCTAACTAACCTTCCGTGTGGAACCTTGTCAAAGGCCTTACTGAAGTCCATATAGACAACATCCACCACTTTACCCTCGTCAACTTTCTTAGTAACCTCATCAAAAAAATCAATAAGATTTGTCAAACATGACCTTCCACGCACAAATCCATGTTGACTGTTCCTAATCAGACCCTGTCTATCCAGATAATTATATGTACCATCTCTAAGAATACTTTCCATCAATTTACCCATCACTGACATCAAACTCACAGGCTGATAATTGCCAGGTTTACTCTTAGAGCCCTTTATAAACACAGGAACCACATGAGCAATACGCCAATCCTCCGGCACCATCCCCGTTTCTAATGACATTTGGAATATTTCTGTCAGAGCCCCTGCTATTTCTACACTAGCTTCCCTCAAGGTCCTAGAGAATATCTTGTCTGGACCCAGAGACTTATCCACTTTTATATTCCTTAAAAGCACCAGTACTTCCTCTTCTTTAATTGTCATACTTTCCATAAGTACCCTTCTTGTTTCCTTTACCTTACACAATTCAATATCTTTCTCCTTAGTGAATACCGAAGAAAAGATATTGTTCAAAATCTCCCCCATCTCTTTTGGCTCCACGCATAGCCATCCACTCTGATTCTCCAAGGATCCAATTTTATCCCTCACTATCCTTTTGCTATTAACATAACTGTAGAAACCCTTTGGATTTATTTTCACCTTAACATTTGATGCCATGTCCAATCAAGAACTTATCAAGTCCTACCTTAAATACACCCAACAACCTGGACTCCACAGCTGCCTCTGGCAATAAATTCCACAAATTCACCTCTCTCTGGCTAAATAAATTTCTCCACAGCTCTGTTTTAAATGGATACCCCTCTATCCTGAGGCTGTGCCCTCTTCTCCTAGACTCCCCAACCATGGGAAACATCCTTTCCACATCTACTCTGTCTAGGCCTTTCAACGTTCAAATGGTTTCAATGAGACCCCACCTCATCCTTCTAAATTCCAGCGAGTACAGACCCAGAGCCATCAAACGTTCCTCGTACGATAACCCTTTCATTCCCAGAATCGTCCTTATGAACCTCCTCTGAACCCTCTCCAATGCCAGCACATGTTTTCTTAGATGAGAATCCCATGAGATCATGAGGGAGCATGCTAAGTTTAAAAGCGTACAACAAGAATTTTAAACCTTCTCTACGGTATCCGGCGAGGCTCAGATTTACACTGCAGGATGGATTGAAGGAATGGTTCCGTTCGAGTGTTCAGGCCCAGAAATTTTTAGAGTCAGTAAATTGACTGTTTATTATTTGTTACATGAATAACTCTCTATTTTATCTTTGGTAAACCTTGTACTTAACTCTTTTTTTTGAACTTTTTAAGGCTTTATTTTCAGAAGAAGACTTTAATGTGCTACACACAGAGCTAGAAATAACGACACGCAGTCTGTAAGTTGCACTCGAGACTAGTTTATTCAAACTTCGCGACACTGCCTTTTAAGCAGTTCCCTTCCAGCCCTTGCTGGGCGGAAATAACGTCAGAGGTGTATTACAAAAGTCTCTCCCCTTGCGTGGGCTATTTTGTGAGCCTGTTCGCTTGTGTAAAAAGTGGATCACCACATAACCCGCACCCCCACCGCCCCCGAACCAGCGATACACCCCCCAATGTTCACAATCTAGATCAGTCTCTGGGCGGTCTGCCTCTGCGCCACGGTGCCTGAATCTCGACCAGCTGCGCCAAGTCCACATGGGCCGGTTTGAGTTGGTCCACCGTGAAAACCTCCTCTTTCCCCCCAATGTCCAGAACATACGTGGACCCGTTGTTACTGATCACCTTGAGTGGCCCCTTGTATGGCCACTGTAGCGGTGCCCGGTGTGCGTCCCTTTGTACAAATACAAACTTACAGTTCTGCAGGTCTTTGGGTACGTGGGTTGGGATCTGTTCGTGCTGTGAAGTCAGTACTGGGGCCAGGTTGCCGAGCCTTTCGCATAGTCTGTCCAGGACTGCTGCAGGTTCTTCCTCTTGCCCCCTTGGGGCTGGTATGAACTCTCCTGGGATGACCAGGGGTGCGCCATACACCAACTTGGCCGACGAGGTGTGCGGATCATCTTTCGGTGCTGTGTGGATTCCAAGCAGGACCCAGGGAAGCTTGTCCACCCAGTTAGGCCCTTTCAGGCGGGCCATGAGAGCCGACTTCAAGTGATGGTAGAAGCGTTCCACTAGTCCGTTCGACTGTGGGTGGTAGGCAGTTGTGCAGTGTAGCTGTGTTCCCAACATGCTGGAGGTGAACTGGGCGCCTCTGTTGGAGATAACGTGGGCCAGTATCCCGAAGTGTGCTACCCAGGTTGCAATCAGCGCTCGGGTGCAGGAATCGATGGTGGTGTTGGTGAGCGGGACCACCTCTGGCCATCTCATGAACCGGTCTACCATAGTTAGGAGGTACCACGCTCCTTGCGACACTGGCAGGGGTCCTACAATATCCACATGAATGTGGTTGAACTTCCGGTGGGTGGGTTCAAACTGCTGCGGCAGGGCTTTGGTGTGACGCCTCACCTTGACTGTTTGGCACTGCATGCACATTTTGGCCCATTCGCTGACCTGTTTGCGAAGTCCGTGCCACACGAACTTGCTGGAGACTATCTGGATGGTTGTCCTGATAGATGGGTGCGCCAAGCCATGTATGGAGATGAAAACTCACCGCCGCCAGGCTGCCGGAACGATGGGGCGAGTTTGGCCGGTAGCCACGTCACACAGGAGGGTCCTCTCACCTAGGCCTACGAGGAAGCCTTGCAGCTGCAAACCCGATACTACAGTCCTGTAGCTGGGTATCTCGTTGTCTGCCTGCTGCACCTCTGCCAGTGCTGCATAGTCCACCCCCTGGGATATAGTCTACCGCCTGAATAGCTGGTTTGGAGAGTGTGTCCACCATGACGTTGTCCTTTCCGGAGACATGCTGGATGTCCATCGTGTACTCAGAGATGTAGGACAGATGTCACTGCTGGCGGGCCGACCAGGGATTGGACACCTTCGTGAATGTGAAGGTCAATGGTTTGTGGTCCATGAACGCGGTGAATGGCCTGTCTTCTGAGAAGCACCTCAAGTGCCGGATTGCCAACAGCTCCTGGTCAAAGGCACTGTACATGAGTTCGAGTAGCTGTAGGTGCCTGCTGAGGAACGTCAACCAGGCATCTGCCAAGGCTTCTTTGGCCGCTTTTTTCCTTGGCCGCAGCCTCTTCGTCCCAAGTAATGTCCTTGCCTTTACCCGACATCAGCGTGAACGAAGGGCACATGATATGGGCTGCTGAGGGGAGGAAGCGGTGGTAGAAGTTCACCATACCAACAAACTCCTGTAGGCTTTTGATTGCGTTGGGCCAGGCAAAGTGGCAGACGTGTATTACAAAAGTCTCTCCCCGCGCGTGGGCTATTTTGTGAGCCAGTTCGCTTGTGTAGAAAGTGGGTCGCCACATGCTGATACTTTGTGTGCTAAGTTTAGAAGCGTCATGTCAGAGCTGTTCAACAAAAATTTTAAACCTTCTCTATGGTATTTGGCGCGGCTCAGAATTTCACTGGAGGATAGATTGAAGGAATGGTTCTGGTCGAATGTTGAGGCTTAGAAATTTTGAGAGTCAGAAAATTGACTGTTTATTATTTTTTACATGTATTTTACCTCTGGTGAACCTTGTACTCAACTCTCTTTTTGAACCTTTTGAGGTTTTACTTTGAGAATAAGACTTTAATGAGCTAATACTTTCTGTGTTCATATTATTTTATATTATACTTATTTCTCTGGAGTTCTTGATGTTAAAATTAACTGTTTCTTTATTAGCTGTTGTTTTGACCAGGTTGGAATACTTCTAACCTTGAAATTAATTTGAAGTTAAGCTGGCAGGACTTTTGGGGGGATGTTGCTATCAGTTGTAGGCGTCGACTTCCTTTGGTCGACTTTCTCTCTTTGGGAGGGGGGAGGGTGCTTGTTTTTTTTTTCCTAGAAGCTGTTTTGGATTCTTAGTCAAACCTGTTGCTTGGTTACCTCATCTCATAGGTCATTTTTTAGTTTTATTAATCATTTCAGGGATTATCCTTTTAACTTTTCTTTTAAATAGTAATAAAATGGATTATAATATTAACTTACTTAGTCCTAACGTGAAAGGGTTAAATCACCCTTTTAAACAAAATAAGAGTTTTGCCTATATTAAAAACCTTAAGGTCCCAATTATTTTTTTACAAGAAACTCATGTACGTAACTCTGATAATTCACACCTTTTTAGCCGATGGAGAGAATTTAACTTTCACTCTTGTTTTCAGGCCAAGTCTAGAGGGGTTTTAATTTTAATAGATAATACGGTTCCCTTTGTTCAACACAAGGTAGTTTCTGATACTAATAGGCGATTTGTTATAGTATCAGGGAAAGTAGAGAACAAATTCTTGGTATTTGCTAATGTTTATCCTCCAAATATAGATAGTCATAGTCATAGTAGATAACCCAGGATTCTTTGAGCTTTTTTTTTCGTTTCTGCCTGATCTGAGTTTGTACTCATTGGCAATGGCAGAAGACTTTAATTGCTGGTTAGATCCAGTTTAAGATCGGTCTTCTTTTAAACCAGCAACACTTAATAAATCAGCTTTGTTTACTCACTCATTTCTAATGAAATGTGGTAGTGAAATATGGCATTTTTTACAGCCGGCAGATAGAGAATATTCGTTTTGCTCTCAGGTTCATCATACATATTCCAGAATTGACTTTTTTATTGATAACCAAATGATTCCATTAGTTCGATCTTGTGAATATAAAGAGATTGCTATCTCTGACCATGCTCCTGTGCTTTTATCCATAAATCTTCTTGGTTTTCCTCAAACAAACAGATTTAATCTAACTTTGTTATCTGACAAGGATTTTTTAAAGTTCTTGGAGAGGCAAATTACTCTCTTTTTTGAAGAGAATGCAGTGGAGGAGACTCCTAAAGGATAAAAGTCAATTTTATATTCATGGAGATAAAACAAGTGAATTATTGGCTAACCGAATTAAAACTTCTAGTGCTAAATGACAGATTAAAGAAATTTATGAAGCTAATGGCATTAGGACAACTGATCATTTAGAAATAAATGATACCTTTAGAGAATTTTATTCTAAACTTTATAGATCCACTTAAATACTGTAATAAATAATTTTTAGACCAATTAAATATTCCTACGCTTTCTGTTGATAACCGAAAACAGTTGGATCCATGTATTTCTCATGAAGAAATTGCCAAGGCTGTACATTCACTGCATTCAGGAAAAGCTCCAAGTCCTGATGGATTTTCTGGAAAATTTTATAAAGCTTTTTCTTCTCTGCTTATACCTCATTTATGTTCAGTTTTTTTCAGATTCTTTTAAGTCAGGTAGGTTGCTGCTATCTTTTTACAAAGCTTCTATTTCACTTATCCTTAAAAAGAATAAGAACCCAATTGAATGTTCTTCATATAGACCAATTTCCTTACTTAATGTTGATGCTAAAATCCTATCTAAAGTTCTGGCTTGTAGGTTTGAAAATATCTTACCATCTATCATTTCTGATGATCAGACTGGTTTTATTAATAATCAATATTCCCATTTTAATATTCATTGGTTATTAAATGTTATCTATTCTCCTTCTAAGGAGATATCGGAATATGTGATATCCTTAGATGTTGAGATCAGGTTGAATGGCATTATTTATTTTAAATTTTAGAAAAATTTAATTTTGGGTCCAACTTTATTCAATGGATTGAATTACTGTATTTATTTCCTTCTGCTCGGGTCCTTACTAATTCTCAGAATTCTAAACCATTTAAATTTCAATGTGGAACCAGACAAGGTTGTCCTTTGAGTCCTTTGCTCTTTGACCTGGCCTTAGAACCTTTGGCTATTGCTTTTTGAGATCTAATGATATCACTGGTATCTTACAGAAGGATACTACCCACGAAGTTTCACTTTATGCGGATAACTTATTGCTTTACATGTCTAATGTTGAAACTTCGTTACCTTCTGTACTTCCTTTACTCTCTTGTTTTAGTCAGTTTTCTGGATATAAATTGAACCTACACAAGAGTGAACTTTTTCCTTTGAATAATTTGGTATCAAATGATGCTAACCTTCCTTTTAAATTGTGAGAAACCAATTTACTTATTTGGGTATAACAGTTACTAAGAATTATAAATACCTATTTAAAGAAAATTTTCTCATTTTATTAAATTATACAAAAAGAACATTATGAAATTGGTCGCCCCTTTCGTTATCATTGATTGGTCGAATTAATTCTATTAAAATGAATGCTTTCCCTAAATTTACATACCTTTTTCAGGCTTTACCTGTTTTTATTCCTAAATCCTTTTTTGACTCTGTGGATTCTATTTTATCCCCCGCTATATATGGAAAAATAAACATCCTCAATTGAATAAATTCCATCTCCAGAAAGTTAAAAAGAATGGAGGTTTTGCTTTACCAAATTTTAGGTTTTATTACTGGGCAGCTAATATACGAAATCTTACATTTTGGTTATATTATATTAATCATGAGGACTGACCAGGATGGGTTTCTTCACAAACTAACGCTGTTAATAAATTTTCAATCATCTCTCTTTTGGGATCTTCACTTCCTTTATCCTAAAGTAAAATAACTGAAAATGTGGTAGTCAAACATACTTTGAGGATATGGATACAATTTAGAGAACACTTTGGTCTGTTGAGATTTTCCCTTCCTAGTCCCATTTTTCTTAATTTTTTTTAAGCCTTCTACTACCGATGTAGTTTTTAAACAATGGGATGGATTGGGTATTAAATGTTTCCAGGATCTGTTTGTGGAGGAAGTCATTCTTCGTTTGAACAACTGTCAATTAAATATAGTTTACCGAAAACCCATTTTTTTCAGTATTTACAGATTAGAGACTTCCTGCGATCTCAATTGTATACATTTCCTAATAGTCCTGATAAGAACTTATTATATGAAATTCTTAACATGGAATCTTTTTTATAATGGTTCCATATCCAATATTTATGATATGTTGATGGGAATGAGAAATGATTCTTTAGACAAAATCAAAAATCTTTGGGAACAAGATTTACAGATTTCAGTTTCTGAAGAAACTTGGAATGAAATGTTTTAATTGGTTAATACTTCATCGTTATGTGCTCGTCATTCCCTTCTACAATTTAAGGTGGTCCACAGGGCTTATATGGACAAGGATAAGTGCCATACCGGTGGGGGGGGGCACTGGGAGTGGACTCAAATGCAAGACACAGACACTGAAGTACTAGGAACAGGACTAGGTGTGTCAAGAAAGCAAGGGAAGTGGGGAAGAAATGATGCTGGACAAAACACAGGCCCTGGATAAGACTAGGTTACAGGGCCTGGGCTAGGACTAGACCAGGAAAGTGGGACCTGGACAAGGAACAAGGAACTTGGAACCTGGACAAGGACTCTGAGCCAGAGACTGGACAGGGACCCGATATCTGAGTCTCGACTTGGGCTCGGACTCTGGATCCAGGCGAGCACAAGACATGGCAAGGCAACAGGACTGGACATGGCGGCAGGATGCAGGACTCCTGGGCAGGATGTGGGACCAAAATTGGATGAGGACACGAAGCTAAGACTTGGACTTGGGAGACTGGAACACAGAGCCTTGGTCTTGGGAGAGAGGAATGCAGAACACAGAGCCTTGGTAATCTTGGGAGACAGGAACGCAGAACACAGAGCCTTGGTAATCTTGGGAGACAGGAACACAGAACACAGAGCCTTGGTAATCTTGGGAGACAGGAACGCAGAACACAGAGCCTTGGTAATCTTGGGAGACAGGAACACAGAACACAGAGCATTGGTCTTGAGAGACAGAAACATGGAACACAGAGCCAGGAGTGAACGTAGCTACAGGACTGGACATGGAACTCCTGCACAGGATGAGGCACATGGACAGGACAAGAACCCGAAGCCTTAACTTGGTCTTGGGAGAACAGGAAACAGAACACAGAGCCTTGATCCAGGAACACCACTGGGATTGTGCTTTCTGAGGAAGCTTAAACAAGCATCACTCCCCACTAACATCTTAACTACATTCTACAGTGGCGTGGTTGAGAGTGTGCTGACCTTTTGCATCACAACCTGGTATTCCAGCTGCAGTACTGTCGACAAAAAAAGCCTTGCAGAGGGTGGTTAGGGGAGCAGGGAAGGTTATTGGGGTCTCCTTACCTTCTGTCCAAGAACTCTTTCAGAGTCGATGCCTCCAGAAGACACGGTACATCATTAAAGACCCTTCACACCCTTTCCATGAACTGGTTGTTCTTCTGCCATCAAGGAAAAGTTACAGGACCATCAAAACTAAAACCACAAGGCTACTAAACAGCTTCCTCCCACAAGCAGTCAGACTGCTAAATAGTTGCTCCACCTGACTCTGCTTTGGACACTTTTAACTTGCACTGGACACTTATAACTTGATATTAACTGACATGTGGCTGTTCTGTTTTACTATTTATTGTTATGTTTATTATTTAGTGTTGCATTTATTATGTTATGATTGCACTGCTCTTGGGAAATGCTGTCTTATTCTGCCCTGCAGAGCTGATGTACGGTTAGAATGACAATAAAGTTTTTTGAATCTTTGAATCTTTGAATCTTTGGTTATCTTGGGAGACAGGAATGCAGAACACAGAGCCTTGGTAATCTTGGGAGACAGAAACACTGAACACAAAGCCTTGGTCTTGAGAGACAGGAATATGAATCATAGAGCCGGTACCCCTCCTTGGGAACAGGGCATAGGGCCGGGACTCATACACAGTACACAGAGCCGGGACCCCTTCGTGAGAACAGGACGTAGGGCCGAGACGCATACACAGAATGCTGAACTCGACGAGATGGTTCCCAACACAAGGTAGCGGCAAATGGCCAGACATACCTAATGAAGGTGTGGACACAGAGACAGTTCCAAACAACGAAAGACAGTTCCTTATCTAGACACAGCAAGGCTCTGGTCTTGCTCTGATGGTAGAACTTGACGGCGAGAATAGGCAAGGACGCTGGCGAGGCTTCAGGCGAGCCTTAAGGGGAAAGGTAGCAGGCGAGGCTTCAGGTGAAAAGTAGCAGGCGAGGCTACAGCCAAGGGCTACAGAAGGAAGGGGAAGGGAAGGGAACAGTCCAGCAACTGAAACTGAACCCAGGAGCTGTTTATGTAGCCAGCCCAAAATGAGAATCATGTGCCTCAGTTAAGGCACACAACAGGACAAGGGAAAACTGGAAAACCTGGAATAAGGATCGATGGACTGGACCGTGAACCAGAACGCGGACTTCACGGACCGTTCCATGACAGTACCCCCCCTCCCAACTATGGGAGCTTCCTGGTGACCAACAGGCTCTCCAGGTCAAAGGTCAACATGGGGGGGGGCATTCAACTGGAGGGAACCCAGGAAGGCAAGAGTAAAACAACAGTGTCTGTGTCGCTGGGTCCATTTTTGACTGGACTGTTCTGTCATAAGGGGGGTGCTGGGAGTGGACCCAAATGCAAGACACAGACACTGAAGTACAGGTGTCCCCTGCTTTTCAAACGTTTGCTTTACGAAACCTCACTGTTGCGAAAGACCTAAACTAGTACCCTGTTTTCGCTTTCAGAAGGTGTTTTCACTGTTACAAGAAATAAAGCAGCGCGTGAAAAAATCAGCACGTGATAAAAGGCAGCACGCCGCGTGCCCCGAGCAACTGCTCTCCCTGGATTCGGAACTGCATTCTCGCCGGCATTGCCTAAACACGTGCCTGCAAGCAGCCATTAGCAAGATGAGTTCTAAGGTATTGGAAAAACCTAAAAGAGCTCATAAGGGTGTTACACTTAGTGTAAAACTAGACATAATTAAGTGTTTTGATCGTGGTGAACGAAGTAAGGACTAAGTAAGTTTGGCTTGTGGAAGCTGACGAAGATGATGTTGAAGAGGTTTTGGCATCCCTGACCAAGAACTGATAGATGAAGAGCTGATGCAATTGGAAGAAGAAAGGATAACAATCGAAACCGAGTGCAGTAGCGAATGGACCGAGAGTGACTGCGTGAGATTTTCGCTGCAATGATAAAGTACAACTTTAATTTTGAAAGGGTACGTAGGTTTAGGGGATATTTGCAGGATGGTTTGAGTCCTTATAAAGAACTGTATGATAGAAAAATGCGCGAGGCTCAGCAGTCAAGCAAGCCTTCCGCATCAGCCACAGCAGACAACGAACCTCGACCTTCGACATGGAGGCAGGCAGTCATAGGAGAAGATGAGCTGCCTGCCCTGATTGACGATGAGATGACATCCCTGTGTCCCACCACCCCAACACCCAGGCCACATACAGATACTGTACCGATTCGCGGAGAACGCAGCAGTTGCCGGGAGGCACACAGCACATCTTTAAGAAAGAATCCGAAATAAACATGCTAATTAATTAGGTGCCGCCTGACACATAATTAATTAGCATGTTTATTTCGGCTTTTTTCTTAAAGATGTGCCGTGTGCCTCCCAGCTACCGCTGGACCCCTGTGTTCTTCGTGGCAATGTATCAGTCGGCGGCCTGGAGGGTGGGGGCCACTGCACCACCCAACCTGCGACGACTCAGTCTAACACACCATCATCAGTGTGCTCGGCGCTGAACCAATTCCGGTAAGTGATACTACACTGTACATACATTATTTCTACTTTATATAGGCTGTATATTTTTACGTGTTATTTGGTATGATTTGGCAGCTTCATAGTTTAAAGGCTACTGGAGAGCGCTTGCGGCGTGTTTTTGTCAACAGCGCTTGCGTGAGATTTTCGCTACGGAGAACAATTCAGTAATGATTGTGGAAAAGTATTTCTACTTTATATAGGCTGTGTATTTATCATATCATTCCTGCTTTTACTATATGTTACTGTTATTTTAGGTTTTATGTGTTATTTGGCATGATTTGGTAGGCTATTTTTGGGTCTGCGAACGCTCACAAATTTTTCCCATATAAATAAATGGTCATTTCTTCTTCGCTTTACGACATTTCGGCTTATGAACCATTTCATAGGAACGCTCTACCTTCGGATGGTGGGGGAAACCTGTACTAGGAATGGGACTAGGTGTCTCAAGAAAGCAAGGGATGTGGGGAAGAAATGATGCTGGACAAGACACAGGCCCTGGACAAGATTAGGATACAGGGCCTGGGCTTGGACTAAACTAGGAGAGTGGGACCTGGACGAGGAACAAGGAATTTGGAACCTGGAAAAGGACTCTGAGCCAGAGACTGGACAGAGACCCGATACCTGGGTCTTGACTTGGGCTCGGACTCCAGATCCAGGCTCGGACAAGACGTGGCAAGGCAACAGGACTGGATGCGGCGGCAGGACGTGGGACCAGAACTGGATGAGGACACGAAGTTAAGACTTGGACTTGGGAGACTGGAACACAGAGCCTTGGTCTTGGGAGACAGGAACACAGAACACAGAGCCTTGGTAATCTAGGTAGACAGGGACGCAGAACACAGAGTCTTGGTAATCTTGGGAGACAGGAACGCAGAACATAGAGCCTTGGTAATCTTGGGAGACAGGGACGCAGAACACAGAGTCTTGGTGATCTCGGGAGACAGGAACGCAGAACACAGAGCCTTGGTCTTGAGAGACAGGAACATGGAACACAGAGCCAGGACTGGATGTGGCTACAGGACTGGACGTGGAACTCCTGCACAGGATGAGGCACATGGACAGGACAAGAACCTGAAGCCTTAACTTGGTCTTGGGAGAACAGGAAACAGAACACAGAGCCTTGGTAATCTTAGGAGACAGGAACGCAGAGCACATAGTCTTGGTCTTGAGAGACAGGAACATGGAACACAGAGCCAGGACTGGATGTGGCTACAGGACTGGACGTGGAACTCCTGCACAGGATGAGGCACATGGACAGGACAAGAACCTGAAGCCTTAACTTGGTCTTGGGAGAACAGGAAACAGAACACAGAGCCTTGGTAATCTTAGGAGACAGGAACGCAGAGCACATAGTCTTGGTCTTGAGAGACAGGAACATGGAACACAGAGCCAGGACTGGATGTGGCTACAGGACTGGACGTGGAACTCCTGCACAGGATGAGGCACATGGACAGGACAAGAACCTGAAGCCTTAACTTGGTCTTGGGAGAACAGGAAACAGAACACAGAGCCTTGGTAATCTTAGGAGACAGGAACGCAGAGCACATAGTCTTGGTCTTGAGAGACAGGAACATGGAACACAGAGCCGGGACCCCTCCTTGGGAACAGGGCATAGGGCCTGGACTCAAACACAGAATGCTGAACACGACGAGACGGTCCAGAACACAAGGTAGCGGCAAACGACCGGACCTGCCTAGCTAAGGCGTGGACACAGATACAGTTCCAAACAATGAAAGACAGTTCCTTAGCTAGACATAGCAAGGCTCCAGTCTTGCTCTGGTGGTAGAACTTGATGGCAAGAAGAGGCGAGGATGCAAGCGAAGCTTCAGGCGAGCCTTAAGGCGAAAGGTAGCAGGCAAGGCTACAGCCAAGGACTACAGAAGGAAGGGGAAGGGAAGGGAAGGGAACAGTCCAGCAACTGAAGCTGAACCCAGAAGTTGTTTATGTAGCCAGCCCAAAATGAGGATCATGTGCCTCAATTAAGGCACACAACAGGACAAGGGAAAACCAGAAAACCTGGAATAAGGATCGATGAACTGGACCGTGAACCAGAATGCGGATTTCACGGACCAGACCATGACAATGAGCTATCTCATTTTTATATGGATATATCTCCCTACTGTGGTAGGTGTAACAATGGAGAAGCTTCATTTATACATATGTTTTGGACATGTCCAAGTCTTGAAAAATATTGGAAGGAAGTATTCCAAACATTTTCTGTACTCTTTAAAGTAAATTTTAAGCCTAGTCCTTTGACTGCCCTATTTTATATTGTTGGAGGAAAAGATACCATTTTGAAACATCTGATGTGCACATTTTGGCTTTTAGCTCTCTTATGGCTAGGAGGGCACTTTTGTTTAAATGGAAGGATGCTGTTCCGCCTAACCATGCTCAGTGGTTACGGGTTGTTATGGCATGCTTAAATTTAGAAAAGATTCATTGTTCAATTTCTGAATCTAACCAAGGTTTTGAAAATTTGTGGGGGCCGTTTTTAAATTATTTTCATAATCTTTGATTTCCTGTTAAAGTACAGAACCTGGTTAATAACATATTTTATTATCTGATAAGGTTTTTCCCCTTTTTTTTCTTTACCAAACAGCTTCGACTTTGGTAGTGGGTATAGATTTCTTTAAGTATAAAATTGCTCATATTCTAACATACAAATTAATCTAATCTATACGAATATAGGGTAAGGGGTTCGTTAATGTGATTCAATATCATGTATCTGGTATTATTATAATTTTTCTTTTGTTTTATAATATGTATTGTCTTGGACTCTGAAAAAATAAATTTAAAATATTTTTTAAAAAAGAAAAAGATGAGGATCCCAAAACTGTTCACAATACTCAAGGTGAGACCTTCCCAGTGCCTTAGAAAACCTCAGCAACATATCCTTGCTCTTGTATTCTAGACCTCTCAAAATGAATGCTAACATGGCATTTGCCTTCCTCACCACCGACTCAATCTGAAAGTTAACCTTTTAGGCGTTCTACACATGCACTCCCAAGTCTCTTCACATCTCAGATTTTTGGATTCTCTCCCCATTTAGAAAATAGTCTGCACATTTATTTCTATTAACGAAGTACATGACCATGCATTTTCCAACATTATATTTCATTTGCCACTCTCTTGTTCATTCTCCTAATCTGTCTGGTAAGCAGCCTCATGTGTGGCACCTGGTCAAAGGCCTTCTGAAAGTCCAAATATACAACATGCATTACACCCCCTTTTTCCATCCTATGTGTAATTTCCTCAAAGAATTCCAACAGATTTGTCAGGCAAGTTTTCCCCTTATGGAAACCATGCTGACTTTACACCATCTTGCCCTGTGTCACCAACTACTCCATAACTTCATCCTTAACAATTGACTCCAACATCTTCTCAACCACTGAGGTCAGGCTAACTGCTCTATAATCTTCTTTCTGCTGCCTTCCTCCTTTCTTAAAGAGTGGAGTCACATTTGCAATTTTCCAGTCCTCTGGCACCATGCCAGAGTCCAATGATTTTTGAAAGATTATTACTAATGCCCCCACAATCTCTAACACTACCTCTTTCAGAACTCTAGGGTGCAGTTCATCTGGCCCGGGTGACTTGTACCCTTAGGTCTTCCAGCTTTTTGAGCACCTTTTCCCTTGTAATAGTAACTGCACTTAGTTCTCATCCCTCACACACTACTACATCTGGCAGACTTCTAGTGTCTTCCACAGTGAAGACTGATGCAAAATACTTAATTAGTTCATCTGTCATCTCCTTATCCCCCATCGTTATTTCTCCAGCCTCATTTACTAGCAGTCCTAGTTCCACTCTCATCTCTCTTTTATTTATAACATACTTGAAAAAGCTTTTACTATCAACTTTGATTTTGTTTGCTGGCTTGCTTTCACATTTCATCTTTTCACTCCTAATGATTCTTTTAGTTGCTCTCCATAGGGTTTTAAAAGCCTCCCAATCCTCTATCTTCCCACTAATTTTTGCTTTGTTGTATGCCCTCTCTTTTGCTTTCACATTAGCTTTGACTTCCCTTGTTAGCCACGGTTGTACTATTTTGCCATTTGAGTATTTCTTGTCTTGCACTGTCCTTGTTTTTCCTAGAAACTCACACCATTACTGCTCTGCTGACATTCCTGCCAGCATCTCCTTCCATCTTACTTTGGCCAGCTCTTCTCTCATACCACTGTAATTTCCTTTATTCCCCTGAAATACTGCTGTATCAGACTTTACTTTCTCCCTATCAAATTTCAAGTTGAATTTAATCATATTGTGATCACTGCCTCCCTAGGGTTCTTTTACCTTACGTTCCCTAATCACCTCTGATTTATTACATAACACCCAATCCAGTATAGCTGATCCCCTAGTAGGCTCAATGACAAACTACTCTAAAAAGCAATCTTGTAGGCATTTAACAAACTCACTCTCTTGAGATCCATTACCAACCTGATTTTCCCAATCAACCTGCATGTTGAATTCTCCCGTGACTATCATTATGTTGAACTTTTGACACACCTTTTCTATTTCCTGTTGGAATCTGTGGTCCACATCCCAGATACTGTTGGGAGGCCCATATCTTTTATCCTTGCAGTTTCTTAACTCAACCCATAAGGATTCAACACCTTCAGATCTTTCTACTGATTGATGCCATTCTTTACCAGCAGAGCTATGCGAACTCCTTTGCTTACATTCCTATCCCTCCGATACAATGTGTAACCTTGGACGTTCAGCTCCCAACTCCAACCATCCTTCAGCCATGATTCAGTGATGGCCACAACATCATACCTGACAATCTGTAAAAGTGCAACAAGATCATCCACCTTATTTGTTACACTTTGTGCACTGAGATATAACACTTTGAGTACTGTATTTGCTACCCTTTTTGATTCTGCATCTCTATGCACTGATACTCACCCTGCTGGCTGGAATTATGTCCTGCCTGCCCTTCCTGACCATCTGACTGTACGCTATCTTTGCTTTTTTACCATCCGTCCTATCCTGAGTTCCTTCACTCCAATTCCCACCCCCTGACAAATTAGTTTAAACCCTCTCCAATAGCTCTAACAAATCTGCCCGTGAGAATGTTGGTTCCCCCGGGTTCAGTGCAACCCGTCACTTTTGAGTTTAAGAGAGAGTTTGAAAGGATACCAGGAGAAGCCAGGAGATTGCGGATGTGAAGGAAAATGGATCAGCCATTAGGAAATGGTGGAGTGGACTCGATTAGCCAAATAGCCTAATTGTGCTTCTTTATCTTATGGTCTTATATGGTGGTCATTACATCATTATGATTTTATATAGTGGTTGATAGTAATCATTTCTATTTTAAGGCCCAACCGTTTAAAACGTGTCCAATCAGAAGTATGATTATGGTAGAGATGTTTTAGAAATAGCAATTACTGTTAGGCTTCTGTACACAGTAGAACTCCCATAATCAGCTCTGTTATTGCTTAAAAATCCTTATGATTTGACGTGGTTTAATGGCAGGATAATGTATTGCCTCCTAGATGCTGTAGACAAGGAAATCTCTGAGCAGCTGCAGAAAATTCTTGATGGGCAACAGCGAGGGACTTTGTTTCTTTGCTGTCTTTCAACTTAGCTGATTTAATTTCTCATCTTTCTTTGGAACGACGGAGGCTAGGAGAATGATCTGAGGCATACATTGTATAGGTAATCAGTCTTTTCCTTAGTGTGGGAATGTCAGATACTACAAAGCATACCTTTAAGATGAGAGGAAAAATATTTAAGGAAGCCTTGTGAAGCAGCATATTGCTCGGAGAACGGTGGGTGCCTGCAGTGCACTGCCAGGAGAAATCATAGAAGCAAATCTGATAGCAATGTTAAAGAGAAACACATAAATAGGCAGGGACTGGAAAATATTGAAGCTGTCTACTAGGATAACTGGACATAGGATGGAAAGACATAGAATCTTTGTGGATAGAGGTAAGAAACTTAAAGGATAAGAAGACCCTGATGGGATTAAAAAAATAAAGGCCCCAAACAGTAGCCTGGATGTGGAATAGAATTTTCAATGGGAAATAGAAAAGGCATGTCATGAGGGCATATGTTATGATAATCATGGGGGACTTCAATATGTAGGTAGATAAAATTAGGTTAGCGCTGGATCCCAAGAGAGGGAATTTGTAGAATGCCTACGAGATGGCTTTTTGGAGCAGTTCGTGGTTGAGCTCATTGTAGGATCAGTAATTCTGGATTGGATGTTGTGTAACGAAACAGATATGATTATAAAGCTTAAGGTAAAAGAACCCTCAGGGGAACAGTGGTTATAATGATAGAATTCACCGTGCAGCTTGAGAGGGAGAAGCTAAAGTCAGATTTTTCAGTATGACAGTGGAGTAAAGAGAATTATAGACACATGAGAGAGGAGATGGTCAAAATTGACTTGAAGGATACACTAACTAGCAGAGATAACTAGCAACCAAGTCTGGAGTGTCTGGAAAAATTCAAAGGTACAGAATAGATACGCCCCAAAGAAAAAGAAGTATTCTAAAGGCAGGATGATACAACCGAGGCTGACAAAGAAAGTCAAAACAAAAGAGAGAACATTTAATAGAGCATAAATTAGTGGCAAGTTAGAAGATTAGAAAATCTTTAAAAAGCAGCAGGAGGCAACCAAAAAAAACACAAGGGGGGAAAGATAATATATGAAGGTCAGCTACTCAGAAGTATCAGTAATGATACCAAATTGTTTTTCAGATATATAAAGAGTAAAAGAGGTAAGAGTAGATATTGGACCACTAAAAAAATGACACTGAAAAGGAAGTAATGGGGGAACAAGGAAATAGCAGATGAACTGTGTAAGTATTTTGCACCAACCTTCAGTGTGGAAGACACTGGTAGTATGTTAGAAGTTCAAGGATGTCAGGGGACAGTTGCTATTACTAGTCGTAGTCATGGTCATACTTTATTGATCCCGGGGGAAATTGGTTACAGTTGCACCATAAATAATTAAATAGTAATAAAACCATAAATAGTTAAATAGTAATATGTAAATTATGCCAGGAAATAAGTCCAGGACCAGCCTACTGGCTCAAGGTGTCTGACCCTCTAAGGGAGGAGTTGTAAAGTTTGATGGCCACAGGCAGGAATGACTTCCTATGACGCTCTGTGTTGCATCTCGGTGGAATGAGTTTCTGGCTGAATGTACTCCTGTGCCCACCCAGTACATTATGTAGTGGATGGGAGACATTGACCAAGATTGGACAGCATTCTCTTTTCAGACACCACCGTCAGAGAGTCCAGTTCCATCCCCACAACATTACTGGCCTTATGAATGAGTTTGTGATTCTATTGGTGTCTGCTACCCTCAGCCTGCTGCCCCAGTACACAACAGCAAACATGATCGCACTGGCCACCACAGACTCGTAGAACATCCTCAGCATCTTGGGAGACTGAAAGGTTTTGAAGGTGGTTAAGTCACCGGAAGTGCATTAAGGAGTTGGAGCTGGAACTGGATCATTTGGGAGACAGGATGCAGAGTTAAACCCATGCTGCAAACACAGAAAATTGGGTGACATTCAGGAAGGAGAAAGGGTTAAACAGACACTGTGCCCATCTCCCTCAACAGATATACCATTTTGGATGCTGTTGGGGAAGGGGGTGCAGTAACGTAGCAGAGGGAAGTCACAGCAGCCAGGTCTATAGCACTGAGTCACAATTTTCGATCATTGGTTTCTCTTCCAGGGAAGTTGGGACCAGTATAGAAGAAATGGTTTTCACATTAACTGGAGGGGATTAGTATCCTAGCTGGAAGGTTTGCTTGTACTGCATGGGGGCAGTTTAAACTAGTGTTGCAGGGGATGGGAACCAGAGTGCCAGAACAGATACTGGAGTGGTTGTGGGAACAGGTATTGTTAAAACCTGAGACAAAGTCAGTAATCAAAGGGCTGATCATGGTGTGACTAGTGTCCTGAGCAACTAGTACACTTCAACACAAGAAACATTGTAGGAAAGGCAGATGAGCTCAGGGCATGGATCAACACATTGAATTATGATATTGTAGCCATTAGTGAGACTTGGCTGTAGTTGGGGCAGGACTGGCAGTTCAATATTCTGAGTTTCCATCATTTTAGATGTGATAAATTGGCAGGAATTAAACGGGGAGGGGTGGTGATACTAAGAATATGTCACAGTACTGCTCAGTCAGGACAGACTGAAGAACTCATCTAATGAGACTTTATGGGTGGAACTAAGGAATAAGAAAGGTATAACCTTGTTAATGGGACTACATTATAGACCACCCAACAGGAGCAGGTTTTGATGAACAAATTTGTTGAGAGATTGCAGACTGTTGCAAGAAACATAAGGTTGTGATAGTAGGTGATTTTAACTTTCCACATATTAACTGGGATTCTCACACTGTAAAAGGATTAGATTGGATTGTGTTTGTCAAATGTGTTCAGAAAGGTTCACTTTATAAGTGCATAGAAGTTCCAACGAAAACGTGTGTGGTACTTGATCTGCTATTACGGAATGAGACACGGCAGGTGACAGACGCTTGTGTATTGGAACGCTTTGCACCTTGTGATCATAATGCCATTGATTTCAAGATAATTATGGAAAAGGATAGGTATAGTCCTCAGGTTGAGATTCTAAATTGGAGAAGACCAATTTTGATGGTATCAGAAAGGATCTGCAAAGATGTACTTGGTAAGTAGAAGGACTTCAAAAGTGAAATTGTAGCTGTCAGAATAAAAGGTAAGCATAACAGGATTAAGGAACCTCAGTTTTTGAGAGATATTGAACCCTAGTTAAGGAAAAGGAGGTGCATAGCAGATATAGGCAGGGAAGAACAAATGAGGTGCTTGAGGAGTATAAGAAATGAAAAGGAACACTTAAGAAATCAGGAGGGCTAAAAGAAGGCACGAGGTTGCTCTAGCAGACTAGGTGAGGGAGAGTTCTATGGGTTTCTTGGGAAACTGAAAGGTATGAAATTAGATAAGTCACCTGAGCCAGATGATATATACTCCAGGTTTCTGAAAGATGTGGCTGAAGAAACTGTGGTGGCACTGGTTAGGCTCTTTCAAGAATCAGTTGATTCTAGCATAGTTCTGGAGGGCAAGAATATTGCAAATGTCACTCAAATCTTCAAGAAGGTAGAGAGGCTGAAGTAAGGAAATTATAGGCCAGTTAGTCTGACCTCATTGGTTGGAAAGATGTCAGAGTTAATTGTTAAGGATGTGATTTGGGGGTATTTGGAGGCACATAATAAAATAGGCCGTAGACAGCATGGCTTCCTTAGGGGAAAATCTTGCCTGACAAATATATCGGAATTCTTTGAAGCAATAACAAACAGGAGAGACAAAAGAGAATTGGTGGATGTTGTGTACTTGGATTTTCAGTAGGCCTTTGATAAGGTGCCACAAATGAGGGTGCTTAACAAGATAAGAGCCCATGGTAATACAGGAAATATACCAGTATTGGCTGATTGGCAGGATGCAAAGAGTGGCAATAAAGGGAGCCTTTATTGGTTGTCTGCCAGTGACTAGTGATGTTTCTTTCTTTTGATGTTACATGTCAATGATTTGGTTGATGAAATTGATGGCTTTCTGGCCTAGTATGGGGACAATCCAAAGGTAGTCTTGAGGAAATAGAAAGTCTACAGAAAGACAGACAGATTAGAGTGGGCAAAGAAAAGGCAGATAGAATACAATGTCGGGAAGTGTATGGTCATGCACTAAAGAAATAAATGAGCAAATAATTTTCTAAATGGAGAGGAAATTCAAAAATCTGAGGTGCAGAGGGACTTGATAGTCCTCATGCAGGTTTCCCTAAAGGTTAATTTGCAGGTTGACTCAATGGCGAGGAAGGCAAATGCAATTTTAGAATTTGTTTCAAGAGGACTAGAATATAAAAGCAAAGATGTAATATTGAGGCTTTATAAAGCACTGGCAATGCCTCATAGAGTATTGTGAGCAGTTTATTTTTCTAAGAAAGGATATGCTGGCATTGGAGAGGTTCAAAGGAGGTTCACAAGAATGATTCTGGGGTTGAAAGGCTCATCACATGAGGAGTGTTTGATGGATCTGGCCTCGATAGACAGGATGTTTCCTATGGTGGGAGTGTCTAAGACACAGTCTCAGAATAGAGGGGCATCTTTTTTGAACAAAGATGAGGAGGAATTTCTTTAGCCAGAGAGTGGCAAGTCTGTGGAATTCTTGACCAGAGGCAGCTGTGGAGGCCGTCATTGGGTATATTTAAGATTTTTGAGTAGTCAGGACATAAGGAGATATGGGAAGGTGGAAGGAGATTAGGGCTAAGTCGGAAAATGGATTAACCACTATGAAACGGCAGAGCAGACTCAATGGACCAAATGGCCTAATTCTACTCCTGTACCTTAATGTCTTATGCTCTTATGATAGAGTACAATGATCACATTATCACCACATCTCTTGTGAATCTCCTGTTTTTTTTTTACTTTGCTCAAAGCATGCTATAATTATAGAAAAGAAATGTAAAACATGTACTTGGCATATTGTGAGAAATTGGGATGGAAGGAATTGTGTTATTTCCAAGACTACTCCACCCTCTATTCAGTGCTAGCTAGTATGGTCCCATTTTTTAATCACACAGTGATGTAGTTTCTATGAATGAGGGTATAGCATTCAATGGGGTAAAGTTCAGAAACTCCCCTTTGAATGGTCTTGACTACATTCTCTTGCCCATGTAAACTGAAATATCCCTGCCTCCCTTTACGTACCTTCAGGCAGAGTCAGGTTTTGCCTGAGCTATGTTGACATCATACTTTCCCCTTTATTGATCGCTGCACTTGAGGTTGGACTTAAACAACAGGCAATTGAAGGTGTCTGCTTATTCACAATGAAAATAACAGAAGCAGACCAAACAGAAAAGTGTGGACAGTATTGCTTGGAGTATCTGAAATATAGATTTACACCAGCACCAAGCAACCAACAGCAGGCAAGATGCCCGTTGTGCAGAAAGTTTTCTTTTCAAATGAGACAATGAAACTTTACAGGCTCCTTGAAAATCTGAAGAGAATAAAATGATAAAGCAAAAAAAAAGTTAGGCAGTATCAATGGAAATGAATAAACAGTTGACATTTTATGCCGAGACCTTTCAGGACTGGGAAGGAAGGGAGAAGGTTGGGGGGAGGGGAAGGAGGTGAGTTGGAAGGTGATGGATGAAACTAGGTAGGTGGGAAAGGTCAAGGGCTGGGAGGTCAACTATCTATTCATATCCATGGACACTGCCTGATTGGTTGAGTTTCTCCAGCATTTTGTGTGTGTTGCTTTATATTCAGTCACTTTGTAAAAACTTTAAGAAAGAGAAAACACTTAAAAATAATGTTTGCCGGCACTTCACAACAAAACAGAAGTGGTTTGTGTGTTTCACATAACATATCATTGGTAAATTTGGAAAGCTCCCTACAATATTATTAAATATTGTTATCAGAGTGGTAACTGAAATTAAGTCCAAAGCTTTCAATTCTTGACTATTTCGAGAACTTTTTATTGAGAATAATGAACAGTTTGGTTGCGTGCTGTTGCATACAGGCGTGTCTCAAAAGGAAACTGCCTGAGGTGCTTTATGCACTTTTGAAACTGTGATAAAATTCTTTCAAGACTTGGATGCTTCATTCAGTAATCAACTCAAGAATATTAGACATGACATCACTTATTTGTCAGAATTATTAACAAACTTTCATAAATTTAGTCTTCAATTGCAAGAAAATGACGTGAAGCTTGTAAAAGTCAACTTATTCATCTCCAGATTTCTGTCTAATTTAACCCTGTTTAGGTACAACATTGTCCGTCGTGGCCTTTTCCAGTTTCCAAGTCTCTTGGAGTTGGAACAGAGAGAAAGAATAGCAGATGATATTCTTCAATTATACTGTGCCAATCTGGATGTGATATATATAGACACGTCAGAGATTCCTGATCCTTATTTCAGATTGGGTAATAAATCCATTCTGAACAGTTGTAATGAGGAATTAACAGAAAGGATGGTGAAAGAACTAATCTTGCTACAAAATGACTTTGTGCTGAAACTGACATTCAAAAATTCACATCAAGAAAGGAATCTTTGAATACTATCCTGCACTGTTCTCCCCTCCCTGACCTTTTATATCTATTCCCCATCATTTTCTCTCCAGTCCTGCCAAAAGGTTCCGGCCTGAAACGTTGATTGTACTTTTTTCCATAGATGCTGCCTGGCCTGCTGAGTTCCTCCAGCATTTTGTGTGTGTTGCTGGAATTTCCAGCATCTGCATATTTTCTCTTGTTTATGATTTGATTACTACTCTGCAAAGTCTCTTCCAGGGATGTCTATTATAAACCCACTGTCTCTCACAGCTGCCTGGACCATGCCTCTTGACACCCTGTTACCTGCAAAAACATCATCTCCTTCTCTCAGTTCCTCCATCTTCACTGCATCTGCTCTCAGGATGAGGCTTTTCATTCTAGAACAACTGAGATGTCCTCCTTTTTCAAAGAAAGGGGCTTCTCTTCCTCCACCATCAACACTGCTCTCAACCGCATCTCTTCCATTTCACACGTCTGCTCTTACGCCATCCTCTCAGAACACTACCAGGGATAGGGTTCCTCTTGTCCTCACCTACCACCCCACCAGCCTCTGCATCCAGCACATTATTCCATGACGCTTCTGCCATCTCCAACGGGATCCCACTACCAAGCACATCTTTCCCTCCTCCAAACTTTCTGCAGGGATCACTCCCTTGTCCATTCATCCCTTCCCACTAATCTCCCTCCTGGCACTTATCCTTGCAAGCGGAACAAGTGCTACAGCTGCCCCAACACCTCCTCCCTCACTACCAGGAGTCTAAGGTGGGGGCTTATATGGGAGGCAGGGTTTGAGAGTCGGCACAACATTGTGGGCTGAAGGGCCTGTACTGTGCTGTACTATTCTATGTTCTATGTACCATTCAGGGCCCCAAACAGTCCTTCACCTGTGAGTCTGTTGGGGTTATCTATTGTATCTGGTGACCATAAGACAAAGGATCAGAAGTCGGCCATTCGGCCCATCGAGTCTGCTCCGCCATTTTATCATGAGCTGATCCATTTTCCCATTTAGTTCCACTCCCCCGCATTCTCACCATAACCTTTGATGCCCTGGCTACTCAGATACCTATCAATCTCTGCCTTAAATACACCCAATGACTTGGCCTCCACTGCTGCCTGTGGCAACAAATTCCATAGATTCACCAACATCAGACTAACAAAATTTCTTCACATTTCCGTTCTGAATGGGTGCCCTTCAATCCTTAAGTCATGCCCTCTCGTACTGGACTCCCCCATCATGGGAAACAACTTTGCCACATCCACTCCATCCATGCCTTTCAACATTTAAAATGTTTCTATGGGGTCTCCCCTCATTCTTCTAAACTCCAAGGAATACAGTCCAAGAGCAGACAGATGTTCCTCATATGTTAACCTTCTCATTCCTGGAATCATTCTAGTGAATCTTCTCTGTACCCTCTCCAACGTCAGCACATCCTTTCTTAAGTAAGGAGACCAAAACTGCACACAGTACTCCAACTGAGGTCTCACCAGTGCCTTATGGAGCCTCAAAATCAGAACCCTGCTCCTATACTCTATTCCTCTAGAAATGAATGCCAACATTGCATTCACCTTCTTCACCATCGACTCAACCTGGAAGTTAACCTTAAGGGTATCCTTTACGAGGACTCCCAAGTCCCGTTGCATCTCAGAACTTTGAATTCTTTCCCCATTTAAATAATAGTCTCCCCATTTATTTCTTCTGCCAAAGCGCATAACTGTACACTTTCCAACATTGTATTTCATTTGCCACTTCTTTGCCCATTCTTCCAATCTATCCAAGTCTCCCTGCAGACTCTCTGTTTCCTCAGCACTACCTGTCTTTGTATTATTGGCAAACTTAGCCACAAAGCCATCTATACCATAATCCAAATCGTTGATGTACAATATAAAAAGAAGCAGCCCCAACACGGACGCCTGTGGAACACCACTGGTAACGGGCAGCCAACCAGAATAGGATCCTTTTATTCCCACTCTCTGTTTCCTGCCGATCAGCCAACGCTCTATCCACGTATGTAACTTTCCCGTAATTCCATGGGATCTTATCTTGTTAAGTAGCCTCATGTGCGGCACCTTGTCAAAGGCCTTCTAATCCAAATATGCAACATCCACTGCGCTTCCCTTGTCTAGCCTACTTGTAATGTCCTCAAAAAATTGTAATAGGTTTGTCAGGCAGGATTTTCCTTTAAGGATTCCATGCTGAGTTCTGCCTATCTTGTCATATGCCTCCAAGTACTCTGTAACCTCATCCTTCACAATCGACTCCAACAACTTCCCAAACATCGATGTCAAGCTAACAGGTCTATAATGTCCTTCTTGCTTCCTTGCCCCCTTCTTAAATAGAAGAGTGACATTTGCAATCTTCCAGTCCTCCGGAACCATGCCAGAATCTATTGACTTTTGATAGATCATCGCTCATGCCTCCGCAATCTCGACAGCTACTTCCTTCAGAACACGAAGGTGCATTCTATCTGGTCCAGGAGATTTATCTACCTTTAGACTATTCAGCTTTCTGAGTACTTTCTCTGTCGTAATTGTGACTGTGCACACTTCTCTTCCCTGCCACCCTTGAGTGTCCGGAATACTGCTGATGTCTTCCTCCGTGAAGGCTGATGCAAAATACTCGTTCAGTTCCTCCACCATCTCCTTATTTCCCATTACAATTTCTCCAGCGTCATTTTCTATCGGTCTTATATCTACCCTCACCTGTCTTTTACTCTTTATGTACTTGAAAAATCTTTTAGTATCCTCTTTGATATTATTTGCTAGCTTCCTTACATAATTAATCTTTTCCCTCTTAATGACCTTCTTAGTTTTCTTTTGTAAGGTTTTAAAAACTTCCCAATCCTCTGTCTTCCCACTAATTTTTGCTTCCTTGTATGCCCTCTCCTTTGCTTTAACTTTGGCTTTGACTTCTCTTGTCAACCACGGTTGCATCCTTTTTCCATTTAAAAATTTCTTCTTTTTTGGAATATACCTGTCTTGCACTTTCCTCACTTCTTGCATAAACTCCAGTCACAGCTGCTCTGCCGTCTTTCCCACCAGTGTCCTTTTCCAGTCAACTATGGCCAGTTCTTCTCTCGTGCCACTGTAATTTCCTTTACTCCACTGAAATACTGACACATCAGATTTCAGCTTCTCTTTTTTAAATTTCACAGTGAACTCAATCATGTTATGATCACTGCCTCCTAAGGGTTCCTTCACCTCAATCTCTCTAATCACCTCCGGTTCATTACACAATACCCAATCCAGTACAGCCGATCCCCTAGTGGGCTCAACAACAAGCTGTTCTAAAAAGCCTTCTCGCAGACATTCTACAAATTCTCTCTCTTGAGATCCAGTGCCGACCTGATTTTCTCAATCCACTCGCATGTTAAAATCCCCCACAATTCTCATAACACTGCCCTTCTGACAAGCCTCTTCTATTTCCTGTTGTAATTTGTAGTCCACATCACTGCAGCTGTTTGGAGGCCTATAAATAACTGCCATCAGGGTCCTTTTACCCCTGCGATTTCTTAGCTCAACCCATAAAGATTCTGCACCTTCCGATCCTATATCACCTCTTTCTAATGATTTAGTATCATTTCTTACCAATAAAGCCACGCCTCCCCCTCTGCCTACCTTCCTATCCTTCTGATACACCGTGTAGAAACATAGAAACATAGATAATAGGTGCAGGAGTAGGCCATTCGGCCCTTCGATCCTGCACCACCATTCAGTATGATCATGGCTGATCATCCAGCTCAGACCCCTGTACCAGCCTTCCCTCCATACCCCCTGATCCCTTTAGCCACAAGGGCCATATCTAACTCCCTCTTAAATATAGCCAATGAACTGGCCTCAACTGTTTCCTGTGGCAGAGAATTCCACAGATTCACCACTATCCGTGTGAAGAAGTTTTTCCTAATCTCAGTCCTAAAAGGCTTCCCCTTTATTCTCAAAATGTGAACTTCCCCAACATCGGGAACAATCTTCCTGCATCTAGCCTGTCCGATCCCTTTAGGATTTTATACATTTCAATAAGATCCCCCCCCCCACCGCAATCTTCGAAATTCCAACGAGTATAAGCCTAGTCGATCCAGTCTTTCATCATATGAAAGCACTGCCATCCCAGGAATCAATCTGGTGAACCTTCTTTGTACTCCCTCTATGGCAAGGATGTCTTTCCTCAGATTAGGGGACCAAAACTGCACACAATACTCCAGGTGTGGTCTCACCAAGGCCTTGTACAACTGCAGTAGTGCCTCCCTGCTCCTGTACTAGAATCCTCTTGC
The DNA here is from genome assembly GCF_030028105.1 of Mobula birostris. Taxonomy (NCBI): domain Eukaryota; kingdom Metazoa; phylum Chordata; class Chondrichthyes; order Myliobatiformes; family Myliobatidae; genus Mobula; species Mobula birostris. Next base: position 105,094,360 of record NC_092373.1, on the reverse strand, counting down.
TATGAATGTCAGCATACCATTTGCCTTTTTCACCGCCTGACGTACCTGCACGCCCACTTTCAATGACTGGTGTATAATGACACCCAGGTCTCATTGCACCTCCCCTTTTCCGAATCGGCCACCATTCAAATAATAATCTGTTTTCCTGTTTTTGCCACCAAAGTGGATAACCTCACATTTATCCACATTAATTTGCATCTGCCATGAATTTGCCCACTCACCTAACCTATCCAAGTCACCCTACATCCTCTTAGCATCCTCCTCACAGCTAACACTGCCGCCCAGCTTCGTGTCATCCGCAAACTTGGAGATGCTGTAGTTAATTCCCTCATCTAAGTCATTAACATATATTGTAAACAACTGGGGTCCCAGCACTGAGCCTTGAGGTATCCCACTAGTCACTGCCTGCCATTCTGAAAAGGTCCCATTTATTCCCACTCTTTGCTTCCTGTCTGCCAACCAATTCTCTATCCACATCAATACCTTACCCCCAATACCGTGTGCTTTAAGTTTTCACACTAATCTCCTGTGTGGGACCTTGTCAAATGCCTTTTGAAAATCCAAATATACCACATCCACTGGTTCTCCCCTATCCACTCTACTAGTTACATCCTCAAAAAATTCTATGAGATTCTTCAGACATGGTTTTCCTTTCACAAATCCATGCTGACACTTTCAAACAACTCATAATCATGTGTGAAGTTAACCTAAGGTGTTCCCATAAGGGTTGCCGTCAGTACTTTTGAGTACAATTGAAATGTATACTACTTTTATTGTCAAAGCATTGTATGCACTGAGAAAACAACTTTTTTGTCTTGATGAGCAGAAGCATGAAACAACTTTCAAACAACTCAGAATCATGTGCGAACTTAACTTAAAATCTTTCCATCAGGTTTGCACACTGCACTTTGTTGGAAAATAGAAATGTATACTACTTTAATGTCAGAGCATTGTATGCACTGAGAAAGCAAATTTTTTATCTTGATGAGCAGAGGCATGAAACAACTTTCAAACCACTCAGAATCATGTGGGAAGTTAACCTAAGGTGTTTCCATGAGGTATGCAGTCAGTGCTTTAGAGTACAATTGAAATGTATACTACTTTTATTGTCAAAACATTGTATCCACTGAGAAAACAACTTTTTTCTCTTGATGAGCAGAGGCATGAAACAACTTTCGAACAACTCAGAATCATGCAGGACGTTAACTTAAAATGTTTCTATCAGGTTTGCACTCTGCACTTTGGTTCAAAATTGAAATGTATACTATTTTAATGTCAGAGCATTGTATGCCCTGAGAAAGCAACTTATTTATCTTGATGAGCAGAGGCATGAAACAACTTTCAAACAACCTAGAATTATGTGGGAAGTTAATTTAAAATGTTTCCATCACGTTTGCACTCTGCACGTTGGCGGAAAATTGAAATGTATACTACTTTAATGTCAGAGCATTGTGTGCACTGAGAAAGCAACTTTTTTGTCTTGATGAGCAGAGCCATGAAACAACTTTCAAACAACTCTGAATCATGTGGGAAGATAACCTAAGCTGTTTCAATTAGGTTTGTGGTAAGTACTTTGATGTAAAATTGAAATGTACACTACTTTTATGGTTAAAGCATTGTATGCACTCAGAAAACAACTTTTTTTGTCTTGATAAGCAGGGCATGAAACAACTTTCAAACAACTCATAATCATGTGTGAAGTTAACCTAAGGTGTTTCCATAATGGTTCCAGTCAGTACTTTGAGTACAATTGAAATGTTTACTACTTTTATTGTCAAAACATTGTAGGCATTGAGAAAACAACTTGTTTGTCTTGATGAGCAGATGGCATGAAACAACTTTCAGACAACTCAGAATCATCTGGGAAGTTAACTTAAATTGTTACCATCAGGTTTGCACTCTGCACTTGGTTGAAAATTGAAATGTATATTATTTTAATGTCAGAGCATTGTATGCCCTGAGAAAGCAACTTATTTGTCTTGATGAGCAGAGGCATGAAACAACTTTCAAACAACTCAGAATCGTGTCGGAAGTTAACTTAAAATGTTTCCATCACGTTTGCACTCTGCACGTTGGCGGAAAATTGAAATGTATACTACTTTAATGTCAGAGCATTGTGTGCACTGAGAAAGCAACTTTTTTGTCTTGATGAGCAGAGCCATGAAACAACTTTCAAACAACTCTGAATCATGTGGGAAGATAACCTAAGCTGTTTCAATTAGGTTTGTGGTAAGTACTTTGATGTAAAATTGAAATGTACACTACTTTTATGGTTAAAGCATTGTATGCACTCAGAAAACAACTTTTTTTGTCTTGATAAGCAGGGCATGAAACAACTTTCAAACAACTCATAATCATGTGTGAAATTAACCTAAGGTGTTTCCATAATGGTTCCAGTCAGTACTTTGAGTACAATTGAAATGTTTACTACTTTTATTGTCAAAACATTGTAGGCATTGAGAAAACAACTTGTTTGTCTTGATGAGCAGATGGCATGAAACAGCTTTCAGACAACTCAGAATCATCTGGGAAGTTAACTTAAATTGTTACCATCAGGTTTGCACTCTGCACTTGGTTGAAAATTGAAATGTATATTATTTTAATGTCAGAGCATTGTATGCCCTGAGAAAGCAACTTATTTGTCTTGATGAGCAGAGGCATGAAACAACTTTCAAACAACTCAGAATCGTGTCGGAAGTTAACTTAAAATGTTTCCATCACGTTTGCACTCTGCACGTTGGCGGAAAATTGAAATGTATACTACTTTAATGTCAGAGCATTGTGTGCACTGAGAAAGCAACTTTTTTGTCTTGATGAGCAGAGCCATGAAACAACTTTCAAACAACTCTGAATCATGTGGGAAGATAACCTAAGCTGTTTCAATTAGGTTTGTAGTAAGTACTTTGATGTAAAATTGAAATGTATACTACTTTTATGGTCAAAGCATTGTATGCACTCAGAAAGCAACTTTTTTGTCTTGATGAGCTGAGGCATGAAACAACTTTCAAACAACTCAGAATCATCTGGGAAGCTAACCTAAAATGTTTCCATCAGGTTTGCACTCTGCACTTTGGTGGAAAATTGAAATGTATACTATTTTAATGTCAGAGCATTATATGCACTGAGATAACAACTTTTTTGTCTTGATGAGCAGCGGCATGAAACAACTTTCAAACAGCTCAGAATCATGTGAGAAGTAAGCCAAAGGTGTTTCAATTAGGTTTGTAGTAAGTACTTTGATGTAAAATTGAAATGTATACTACTTTTATGGTCAAAGCATTGTATGCACTCAGAAAGCAAATTTTTTGTCTTGGTGAGCTGAGGCATTAAAGAAGTTTCCAACAACTCAGAATTATGTGAGAAATTAAGCTAAGGTGTTTCCATAAGGGTTGCAGTCAGTAATTTTTGGTACAATTGAAATGTATACCACTTTTATTGTCAGAGCATTGTATGAACTGAGAAAACAACTTTTTTGTCTTGAAGAGCAGAGGCATGAAACAACTTTCAAACAACTCAGAATCATCTGGGAAACTAACCTAAAATGTTTCCGTCAGGTTTGCATTCTGCACTTTGGTGGAAAATTGAAATGTATACTAATTTAATGTCAGAGCATTATATGCACTGAGATAACAACTTTTTTGTCTTGATGGAAGAGGCATGAAACACGTTTCAAACTACTAAGAATCATGTGCGAAGTTAACCTAAGGTGTTTCCATAATTTTTGCTGTCAGTACGTTCGAGTACAATTGAATTGTATACTACTTTTATTCTCAAAACATCGTATGCACTGAGTAAGCAACTTTTTTGTCTTGATGAGCAGAGGCATGACACAACCTACAATCCCCCAGAATCATGTGGGAATTTAACTTAAAATGTTTCCAGCAGGTTTTCACTCTGCTCTTTGGTGGAAAATCGATATGTATACTACTTTAATGTCAGAGCTTTGCATGCACTGAGAAAACAACTTTTTTGTCTTGATGAGCAGAGGCATGAAACAACTTTCAAACAACTCAGAATCATGTGGGAAGTTAACTTAAAATGCTTCCATCACGTTTGCACTCTGCACTTTGGTGGAAAATTGAAATTTATACTACTTTAATGGCAGAGCATTGTATGCACTGAGAAAGCAACTTTTTTGTCTTGATGAGCAGAAGCATGAAACAGCTTTCAAACAACTCAGAATCATGTGCGAAGTTAACCTAAGGTGTTTCCATAAGGTATGCAGTCAGTGCTTTTGAGTACAATTGAAATGTATACTACTTGTATTGTCAAAACATTGTATGCACTGAGAAAACAACTTTTTTGTCTTGATGAGCAGAGGCATGAAACAAGTTTCAACGTACTCAGAATCATGTGTGACGTTAACCTAAGATGTTTCCATAAGGTTCGCAGTCAGTTCTTTTGAGTACATTTGAAATGTATACTGCTTTTATTGTCAAACTTGCATACACTGAGAAAACAACTTTCTAGTCTTGATGAGCTGAGGCATGAAACAACTTTCAAACAACTCAGAATCATGTGCGAACTTAACTTAAAATCGTTCCATCAGGTTTGCACTCTGCACTTTGTTGGAAAATTGAAATGTATACTACTTTAATGTCAGAGCATTGTATGCACTGAGAAAGCAAATTTTTTATCTTGATGAGCAGAGGCATGAAACAACTTTCAAACAACTCAAAATCATGTGGGAAGTTAACCTAAGGTTTTTCCATAAGGTATGCAGTCAGTGCTTTTGAGTACAATTGAAATGTATACTAGTTGTATTGTCATAACATTGTATGCACTGAGAAAACAACTTTTTTGTCTTGATGAGCAGAGGCATGAAACAATTTTCAACGTACTCAGAATCATGTGTGACGTTAATTTAAAATGTTTCATAGAAAATAGAAACATAGAAAATAGGTGCAGGAGTAGGCCATTCAGCCCTTCGAGCCTGCACCGCCATTTATTATGATCATGGCTGATCATCCAACTCAGAACCCCGCCCCAGCCTTCCCTCCATACCCCCTGATCCCCGTAGTCACAATGGCCATATCTAACTCCCTCTAAAATATAGCCAATGAACTGGCCTCAACTGTTTCCTGTGGCAGAGAATTCCACAGATTCACCACTCTCTGTGTGAAGAAGTTTTCCCTAATCTCGGTCCTAAAAGGCTTCCCCTTTATTCTCAAAATGTGACCCCTCGTTCTGGACTTCCCCAACATCGGGAACAATCTTCCTGAATCTAGCCTGTCCGATCCCTTTAGGATTTTATACATTTCAATAAGATCCCCCCCCCCAATCTTCGAAATTCCAACGAGTATAAGCCTAGTCGATCCAGTCTTTCATCATATGAAAGCACTGCCATCCCAGGAATCAATCTGGTGAACCTTCTTTGTACTCCCTCTATGGCAAGGATGTCTTTCCTCAGATTAGGGGACCAAAACTGCACACAATACTCCAGGTGTGGTCTCACCAAGGCCTTGTACAACTGCAGTAGTATCTCCCTGCTCCTGTACTCGAATCCTCTCGCTATAAATGCCAGCATACCATTCACCTTTTTCACCGCCTGCTGTACCTGCAGGCCCACTTTCAATGACTGGTGTATAATGACACCCAGGTCTCGTTGCACCTCCCCTTTTCCTAATCGGCCACCATTCAGATAATAATCTGTTTTCCTATTTTTGCCACCAAAGTGGATAACTTCACATTTATCCACATTAAATTGCATCTGCCATGAATTTGCCCACTCACCCAACCTATCCAAGTCACCCTGCATCCTCTTAGCATCCTCCTCACAGCTAACACTGCCACCCAGCTTCGTGTCATCCGCAAACTTGGAGATGCTGCATTTAATTCCCTCATCCAAGTCATTAATATATATTGTAAACAACTGGGGTCCCAGCACTGAGCCTTGCGGTATCCCACTAGTCACCGTCTGCCATTCTGAAAAGGTCCTGTTTATTCCCACTCTTTGCTTCCTGTCTGCTAACCAATTCTCCATCCACATCAATACCTTACCCCCAATACTGTGTGCTTTAAGTTTGCACACTAATCTCCTGTGTGGGACCTTGTCAAAAGCCTTTTGAAAATCCAAATATACCACATCCACTGGTTCTCCCCTATCCACTCTACTAGTTACATCCTCAAAAAATTCTATGAGATTCGTCAGACATGATTTTCCTTTCACAAATCCATGCTGACTTTGTCCGATGATTTCACCACTTTCCAAATGTACTGTTATCGCATCTTTGATAACTGACTCCAGCAGTTTCCCCACCACCGACGTTAGACTAACCGGTCTATAATTCCCCGGTTTCTCTCTCCCTCCTTTTTTATAAAGTGGGGTTACATTAGCCACCCTCCAATCCTCAGGAACTAGTCCAGAATCTAACGAGTTTTGAAAAATTATCACTAATGCATCCACTATTTCTTGGGCTACTTGCACTCTAGGATGCAGACCATCTGGCCCTGGGGATTTATCTGCCTTCAATCCTTTCAATTTACCTAACACCTCTTCCCTACTAACCTGTATTTCGCTTAGTTCCTCCATCTCACTGGACCCTCTGTCCCCTAGTATTTCTGGAAGATTATTTATGTCCTCCTTAGTGAAGACAGAACCAAAGTAATTATTCAATTGGTCTGCCATGTCCTTGCTCCCCATAATCAATTCACCTGTTTCTGTCTGTTGGGGACCTACATTTGTCTTTACCAGTCTTTTCCTTTTTACATATCTATAAAAACTTTTACAGTCAGTTTTTATGTTCCCTGCCAGTTTTTTCTCATAATCTTTTTTCCCCTTCCTAATTAAGCCATTTGTCCTCCTCTGTTGAACTCTGAATTTCTCCCAGTCCTCAGACGAGCCACTTTCTCTGGCTAATTTGTATGTTTCTTCTTTGGAATTGATACTATCCCTAATTTCTCTTGTCAGCCACGGGTGCACTACCTTCTTTTTATTCTTTTGCCACACTGGGATGAACAATTGTTGTAGTTCATCCATGCAACCTTTAAATGCTTGCCATTGCATATCCACCATCAATCCTTTAAGTGTCATTTGCCAGTCTATCTTAGCTAATTCACGTCTCATACCTTCAAAGTTACCCCTCTTTAAGTTCAGAACCTTTGTTTCTGAATTAACTATGTCACTCTCCATCTTAATGTAGAATTCTACCATATTATGGTCACTCTTACCCAAGGGGCCTCTCACGACAAGATTGCTAATTAACCCTTCCTCATTGCTCAAAACCCAGTCCAGAATAGCCTGCTCTCTAGATTGTTCCTCGACATGTTGGTTCAAAAAACCATCCCGCATACATTCCATGAAATCCTCTTCCTCAGCACCTTTACCAATTTGGTTCACCCAATCTACATGTAGATTGAAGTCACCCATTATAACTGCTGTTCCTTTATTGCACACATTTCTAATTTCCTGTTTAATACCATCTCCGACCTCACTACTACTGTTTGGTGGCCTGTACACAACTCCCACCAGCGCCTTCTGCCCCTTAGTGTTACGCAGCTCTACCCATATCGATTCCACATCTTCCCGGCTTATGTCCTTCCTTTCTATTGCGTTAATCTCTTCTTCAACCAGCAATGCCAACCACCTACCCTTCCTTCATGTCTATCCCTCCTGAATATTGAAGATCCCTGAACGTTGAGCTCCCATCCTTGGTCACCCTGGAGCCATGCCTCTGTGATCCCAATTATATCATAATCATTAATAACGATCTGTACTTTCAATTCATCCAACTTATTACGAAGGTTTCCATCAGGTTTGCGCACTGCACTTTGGTGGAAATTGAAATGTATACTACTTTAATGTCAGAGCCTTTAATACACTGAGAAAACAACTTTTTTGTCTTGATGAGCAGAGGCATGAAACAACATTCAAACAACTCATAATCATGTGTAAGGTTAACCTAAGGTGTTTCCATAAGAGTTGCAGTCAGTAATTTAAAGTACATTTGAAATGTATACTACTTTTATTGTCAAAACATTGTATGAACTGAGGAAACAACTTTTTTGTCTTGATGAGCAGATGGCATGAAACAAGTTTCAGACAACTCAGAGTTATCTGGGAAGTTAACTTAAAATGTTTCCATCAGATTTGCACTCTGCACTTTGGTGGAAAATTGAAATTTATACTACTTTAATGGCAGAGCATTGTATGCACTGAGAAAGCATCTTTTTTGTCTTGATGAGCAGAGGCATGAAACAACTTTCAAACAATTAAGAATCATGTGGGTTGTTAATTTAAAATGTTTCTATCAGGTTTTCACTCTGCACTTTGGTGGAAAATTGAAATGTATACTAATTCAATGTCAGAGCATTGTATGCACTGAGAAAGCAACATTTTTGTCTTGATGAACAGAGGCATGAAAGACCTTTCAACAACTCAGAATCAGTTGAGAAGTTAACCTAAGGTGTCTCCATTAGGTTTGCAGTCAGTCCGTTGAGTACATTTCAAATGTATACTGCTTTTATTGTCAAAGCATTGTATGCACAGAGAAAACAACTTGTTTGTCTTCATGAGCAGATGGCATGAAACAACTTTCAGACAACTCAGAATCTTCTGGGAAGTTAACTTAAAATGTTTCCATCATGTCTGCACTCTGCACTTCGGTGGAAAATTGAAATGTATACTACTTTAATGTCAGAGCATTGTATGCCCTGAGAAAGCAACTTTTTTGTCTTGATGAGCACAGGCATGAAACAACTTTCAAAAGCTCAGAATCATGTGGGAAGTTAACCTATGGTGTTTCCATAAGGTTTGCAGTCAGTTCTTTTGAGTACATTTGAAATGCATACTACTTTTATTGTCAAAGCCTGTATACAATGAGAAAACAACCTTTTTGTCTTGATGAGCTGAGCCATGAAACAACTTTCAAACAACTCAGAATCATGTGAGAGGTAAACCAACGGTGTTTCCATTAGGCTGCAGTCAGTACTTTTGAGTAGAATTGAAATGTATACTAATTTTATTATCAAAGCATCGTATGCACTGCGTAAGCAACTTTTTTGTCTTGATGAGCAGAGGCATGACGCAACCTACATACCCTCAGAATCATGTGGGAATTTAACTTAAAATGTTTCCAGCAGGTTTGCACCCTGCAGTTTGTTGGAAAATTGAAATGTATTCTACTTTAATGTCAGAACATTGTATGCACTGAGAAAGCAAATTTTTTATCTTCATGAGCAGAGGCATGAAATAACTTTCAAACAACTCGTAATCATGTGAGAAGTTAAGCTAAGCTGTTTCCATAAGGTATGCAGTCAGTGCTTTTGAGTACAATTGAAATGTATACTACTTTTATAGTCAAAGCATTGTATGCATTGAGAAAACAACTTTTTTGTCTTGATGAGCAGAGGCATGAAACAAGTTTAAAACTACTCAGAATCTTGTGTGAAGTTAACCTGAGGTGTTCCATAAGGTTTGCAGTCAGTTCTTTTGAGTAGAATTGAAATGTATACTACTTTTATTGTCAAAGCATGGTATGCACTGAGAAAACAACTTTTTGTGTTGATGAGCAGAGGCATGAAACAACTTTCAAACAATTCATAATCATGTGTGAAGTTAACCTAAAATGTTTCCTTCAGGTTTGCACTGTGCACTTTGGTGGAAGATTGAAATGTGTACTACTTTAATGTCAGAGCATTGTATGCCCTGAGAAAGCAACTTTTTTTTCTTGATGAGCAGAGGCATGAAAGAACTTTCAAACAGCTCATAATCATGTGTGAAGTTAACCTAAGGTGTTTCCATAAGGTTTGCATTCAGTACCTTTGAGTACAATTGAAATGTATAATACTTCTATTTTCAAAATATTGTATGCACTGAGGAAACAACTTGTTTGTCTTGATGAGCAGATGGCATGAAGCAACTTTCAGAAAACTCAGAATCATCTGGCAAGTTAAGTTGAAATGTTTCAATGAGGTTTCCACTCTGCACTTTAGTGGAAAATTGAAATGTATACTACTTTAATGGCAGAGCATTGTATGCACTGAGAAAGCAACTTTTTTGTCTTGATGAGCAGAGGTATGAAACAACTTTCAAACAACTCAGAATCATGTGGGAAGTTAATCTGAGGTGTATCCATTAGGTTTGCAGTTAGTACCTTTGAGTACAATTGAAATATATACTACTTTTATTGTCAAAACATTGTATGCACTGATGAAACAACTTGTTTGTCTTGATGAGCAGATGGCATGAAACAACTTTCAGACAACTCAGAATCATCTGGGACGTTAACTTAAAATGTTTCCATCAGGTTTGCACTCTGCACTTTGGTGGAAAATTGAAATGTGTGCTAATTTAATGTCAGAGGATTGTATGCACTGAGAAAGCAGCTTTTTTGTCTTGATGAGCAGAGGCATGAAAGTCCTTTCAACAACTCAGTATCATGTGAGAAGTTAACTTAAAATGTTTCCATCAGGTTTGCACTCTGCAGTTTGGTGGAAATTGAAATGTATACTACTTTAATGTGAGAGCATTGTATGTACTGAGAAAGCAACTTTTTTGTCTTGATGTGCAGAGGCATGAAACAACTTTCAAACAACTCAGAATCATGTGGGAAGTTAATCTAAGGTGTATCCATTAGGTTTGCAGTAAGTACTTTGGTATAAAATTGAAATGTATACTACTTTGATGTCAGAGCATTGTATGCACTGAGAAAACAAATTTTTTATGTTGATGAGCAGAGGCATGAAACAACTTTCAAACAACTCAGAATCATCTGGGAAGTTAACCTAAGGTGTTTCCATAAGGGTTGCAGTCAGTACTTTTGAGTACAATTGAAATATATACTACTTTTATTATCAAAATATTGTATGCACTGAGGAAACAACTTGTTTGTCTTGATGAGCAGATGGCATGAAACAACTTTCAGACAACTCAGTATCATCTGGGAAGTTAACTTAAAATGTTTCCATCAGGTTTGCACTCTGCACGTTGGTGGAAAATTGAAATGTATGCTACTTTAATGTCAGAGCATTGTATGCACTGAGAAAACATCTTTTTTGTGTTGATGAGCAGAGGCATGAAAGAACTTTCAAACAACTCAGAGTTATGTGAGAAGGTAACTAAAAATGTTTCCATCAGGTTTGCACTCTGCACTTTGGTGGAAAATTGAAATGTATACTACTTTAATGTCAGAGCATTGTATGCCTTGAGAAAGCAACTTTTTTGTCTTGATGAGCAGAGGCATGAAACAACTTTCAAACAACTCAGAATCATCTGGGAAGTTAACCTAAGGTGTTTCCATAAGGGTTGCAGTCAGTACTTTTGAGTACAATTGAAACGTATACTACTTTTATTGTCAAAACATTGTATGCACTGAGGAAACAACTTGTTTGTCTTAATGAGCAGATGGCATGAAACAACTTTCAGACAACTCAGAATCACCTGGGAAGTTAACTTAAAATGTTTCCATCAGGTTTGCATCTGCACTTCGGTGGAAAATTGAAATGTATACTACTTCAAAGTCAGAGCATTGTATGCACTGAGAAAACAACTTTTTTGTCTTGATGAGCAGAGGCATGAAACAAGTTTCAACGTACTCAGAATCATGTGTGACGTTAACCTACGGTCTTTCCATTAGGTTCACACTCAGTTCTTTTGAGTACATTTGAAATGTATACTACGTTTATTGTCAAAGCATTGTATGCACTGAGACAACAACTTGTTTGTCTTGATGAGCAGAGGCATGAAACAAGTTTCTAGCTACTCAGAATCATGTGTGAAGTTAACCTAAGGTGTTTCCATATGGTTTGCAGTCAGTTCTTTTGAGTACATTTATTGTCAAAACATTGTATGCACTGAGGAAACAACTTGTTTGTCTTGATGAGCAGATAGCATGAAACAACTTTCAGACAACTCAGAATCATCTGGGCAGTTAACTTATAATAATTCCATCAGGTTTGCACTCTGCACTTTGGTGGAAAATTGAAATGAATACTATTTTAATGTCAGAGCGTTGTATGCACTGAGAAAGCAACTTTTTTGTCTTGATTAGCAGAGGCATGAAAGAACTTTCTAACCACTCAGAATCATGTGGGACGTTAACTTAAAATGTTCCTATAAGGTTTGCACTCTGCACTTTGGTGGGAAATTGAAATGTATACTACTTTAATGTCAAAGCCTTTAATACACTGAGAAAACAACTTTTTTGTCTTGATGAGCAGAGGCATGAAACAACATTGGAACAAATCATAATCATGTGTGAGGTTACCCTAAGGTGTTTCCATTAGGTTTGCAGTAAGTACTTTGATATAAAATTGAAATGTATACTACTTTAATGTCAGAGCATTGTATGCACTGAGAAAACAACTTTTTTGTCTTGATGAGCAGAGGCATGAAACAACTTTCAAACAACTCAGAATTATGTGGGAAGTTAACCTGAGGTGTTTCCATTAGGTTTGCAGTAAATACTTTGGTGTAAAATTGAAATGTATACTACCTTTATTATCAAGGCATAGCATACACTGGGAAAACAACTTTTTGTTCTTGATGTGCAGAGGCATGAAACAACTTTGAAACAACTCAGAATCATGTTGGAAGGTAACCTAAAATGTTTCCATCAGGTTTCAACTCTGCACTTTGGTGGAAAATTGAAATGTATACTACTTTAATATCAGAGCATTGTATGCCCTGAGAAAGCAACTTTTTTGTCTTGATGAGCAGAGGCATGAAACAACTTTCAAACAATTGAGAATCATGTGGGAAGTTAACCAAATGTGTTTCCATTAGGTTTGCAGTCAGTACTTTTGAGTACAATTGAAATGTATACTACTTTTATTGTCAAAACATTGTATGCACTCAGGAAACAACTTGTTTGTCTTGATGAGCAGATGGCATGAAACATCTTTCAGACAACTCAGAATTATCTGGGAAGTTAACTTAAAATGTTTCCATCAGTTTTCACTCTGCACTTTGGTGGAAAATTGAAATGTATACTCCTTTAAAATCAGAGCATTGTATACACTGAGAAAACATTTTTTTTTGTGTTGATGAGCAGAGGCATGAAAGAACTTTAAACAACTCAGAGTTATGTGAGAAATTAACTTAAAATATTTCCTTCAGGTTTGCACTGTGCACTTTGGTGGAAAATTGAAATGTATACTACTTTAATGTCAGAGCATTGTATGCCCTGAGAAAGCAACTTTTTTCTCTTGATGAGCAGAGGCATGAAAGAGCTTTCAAACAGCTCATAATCATGTGTGAAGTTAACCTAAGGTGTTTGCATAAGGGTTGCAGTCAGTGCTTTTGAGTACAATTGAAATGTATAGTACTTTTGTAGTCAAAGGATTGTATGCATTGAGAAAACAACTTTTTTTGTCTTGATGAGCAGATGGCATGAAACAACTTTCAGACAAGTCAGAATCATCTGGGAAGTTAACTTAAAATGTTTCCATCAGGTTTGCACTCTGCACTTTGGTGAAAAATTGAAATGTATTCTACTTTAATGTCAGAGCACTGTATGCACTGAGAAAGCATCTTTTTTGTGTTGATAAGCAGAGGCATGAAAGAATATTCAAAGAACTCAGAGTTATGTGAGAAGTTAACTTAAAATGTTTCCATCAGGTTTGTACTGTGCACTTTGGTGGAAAATTGAAATATATACTACTTTAATGTCAGAGCATTGTATGCCCTGAAAAAGCAACTTTTTTGTCTTGATGAGCACAGGCATTAAAAACAACTTTCAAAAACTCAGAATCATGTGGGAAGTTAACCTATGGTGTTTCCATAAGGTTTGCTGTCAGTTCTTTTGAGTACATTTGAAATGCATACTACTTTTATTGTCAAAGCCTGTATACACTGAGAAAACAACTTTTTTGTCTTGATGAGCTGAGCCATGAAACAACTTTCAAATAACTCAGAATCATGTGAGAAGTAAACCAACGGTGTTTGCATTAGGTTGCAGTCAGTACTTTTGAGTAGAATTGAAATGTATACTAATTTTATTATCAAAGCATCGTATGCACTGTGTAAGCAACTTTTTTGTCTTGATGAGCAGAGGCATGACGCAACCTACAAACCCTCAGAATCATGTGGGAATTTAACTTAAAATGTTTCCAGCAGGTTTGCAGTCTGCAGTCTTTTGGAAAATTGAAATGTATACTACTTTAATGTCAGAACATTGTATGCACTGAGAAAGCAAATTTTTTATCTTGATGAGCAGAGACATGAAATAACTTTCAAACAATTCGTAATCATGGGAGAAGTTAACCTAAGGTGTTTCCATAAGGTATGCAGTCAGTTCTTTTGAATACAATTGAAATGTAATATACTTTTATAGTCAAAGCATTGTATGCATTGAGAAAACAACTTTTTTGTCTTGATGAGCAGAGGCATGAAACAAGTTTCAAACTACTCAGAATCATGTGTGAAGTTAACCTAAGGTGTTCCATAAGGTTTGCAGTCAGTTCTATTGAGTAGAATTGAAATGTATACTACTTTTATTGTCAAAGTATGGTATGCACTGAGAAAACAACTTTTTGTGTTGATGAGCAGAGGCATGATACAACTTTCAAACAATTCATAATCATGTGTGAAGTTAACCTAAGGTGCTTCCATAAGGTTTGCATTCAGTACTTTTGAGTATAATTGAAATGTATAATACTTGTATTTTCAAAACATTGTATGCACTGAGGAAACAACTTGTTTGTCTTGATGAGCATGGCATGAAACAACTTTTGGACAACTCAGAATCATCTGGGAAGTTAACTTGAAATGTTTCCATGAGGTTTGCACTCCGCACTTTGGTGGAAAATTGAAATGTATACTACTTTAATGGCAGAGCATTGTATGCCCTGAGATAGCAACTTCTTTGTCTTGATGAGTAGAGGCATGATACAACTTTCAAACAACTCAGAATCATGTGTGACGTTAACCTACGGTCTTTCCATTAGGTTCACACTCAGTTCTTTTGAGTACATTTGAAATGTATACTACGTTTATTGTCAAAGCATTGTATGCACTGAGACAACAACTTGTTTGTCTTGATGAGCAGAGGCATGAAACAAGTTTCAAGCTACTCAGAATCATGTGTGAAGTTAACCTAACGTGTTTCCATATGGTTTGCAGTCAGTTCTTTTGAGTACATTTGAAATGTATACTACTTTTATTGTCAAAACATTGTATGCACTGAGGAAACAACTTGTTTGTCTTGATGAGCAGATGGCATGAAACAACTTTCAGACAACTCAGAATCATCTGGGAAGTTAACTTAAAATGATTCCATCAGGTTTGCACTCTGCAGTATGGTAAAAAATTGAAATGAATACTATTTTAATGTCAGAGCATTGTATGCACTGAGAAAGCAACTTTTTTGTCTTGATGAGCAGAGGCATGAAAGAACTTTCTAACCACTCAGAGTTATGTGGGACGTTAACTTAAAATGTTCCTATAAGGTTTGCACTCTGCACTTTGGTGGGAAATTGAAATGTATACTACTTTAATGTCAGAGCAATGTATGCTCTGAGAAAGCAACTTTTTTTTCTTGATGAGCAGAGGCATGAAAGACCTTCCAACAACTCAGAACATGTGAGAAATTAACTTAAAATGTTTCCATCAGGTTTGCACTCTGCACTGGGGTGGAAATTGAAATATATACTACTTTAATGTCAGAGCATTGTATGTACTGAGAAAGCAACTTTTTTGTCTTGATGTGCAGAGGCATGAAACAACTTTCAAACAACTCAGAATCATGTTGGAAGGTAACCTAAAATGTTTCCATCAGGTTTGCACTCTGCACTTTGGTGGAAAATTGAAATGTATACTACTTTAATATCAGAGCATTGTATGCCCTGAGAAAGCAACTTGTTTGTCTTGATGAGCAGAGGCATGAAACAACTTTCAAACAATTGAGAATCATGTGGGAAGTTAACCAAATGTGTTTCCATTAGGTTTGCAGTCAGTACTTTTGAGTACAATTGAAATGTATACTACTTTTATTGTCAAAACATTGTATGCACTCAGGAAACAACTTGTTTGTCTTGATGAGCAGATGGCATGAAACATCTTTCAGAGAACTCAGAATCATCTGGCAAGTTAAGTTGAAATGTTTCCATGAGGTTTCCACTCTGCACTTTGGTGGAAAATTGAAATGTATTCTACTTTAATGTCAGAGCACTGTATGCACTGAGAAAGCATCTTTTTTGTGCTGATGAGCAGAGGCATGAAAGAATATTCAAAGAACTCAGAGTTATGTGAGAAGTTAACTTAAAATGTTTCCATCAGGTTTGTACTGTGCACTTTGGTGGAAAATTGAAATATATACTACTTTAATGTCAGAACATTGTATGCACTGAGAAAGCAAATTTTTTGTCTTGATGAGCAGAGACATGAAATAACTTTCAAACAACTCGTAATCATGGGAGAAGTTAACCTAAGGTGTTTCCATAAGGTATGCAGTCAGTTCTTTTGAATACAATTGAAATGTAATATACTTTTATAGTCAAAGCATTGTATGCATTGAGAAAACAACTTTTTTGTCTTGATGAGCAGAGGCATGAAACAAGTTTCAAACTACTCAGAATCATGTGTGAAGTTAACCTAAGGTGTTCCATAAGGTTTGCAGTCAGTTCTATTGAGTAGAATTGAAATGTATACTACTTTTATTGTCAAAGTATGGTATGCACTGAGAAAACAACTTTTTGTGTTGATGAGCAGAGGCATGATACAACTTTCAAACAATTCATAATCATGTGTGAAGTTAACCTAAGGTGCTTCCATAAGGTTTGCATTCAGTACTTTTGAGTACAATTGAAATGTATAATACTTCTATTTTCAAAACATTGTATGCACTGAGGAAACAACTTGTTTGTCTACATGAGCAGATGGCATGAAACAACTTTTAGACAACTCAGAATCATCTGGGAAGTTAACTTAAAATGTTTCCATCAGGTTTGCATCTGCACATTGGTGGAAAATTTAAATGTATACTACTTTAAAGTCAGATCATTGTATGCACTGAGAAAACAACTTTTTTGTCTTGATGAGCAGAGGCATGAAACAAGTTTCAACGTACTCAGAATCATGTGTGACGTTAACCTACGGTCTTTCCATTAGGTTCACACTCAGTTCTTTTGAGTACATTTGAAATGTATACTACGTTTATTGTCAAAGCATTGTATGCACTGAGACAACAACTTGTTTGTCTTGATGAGCAGAGGCATGAAACAAGTTTCTAGCTACTCAGAATCATGTGTGAAGTTAACCTAACGTGTTTCCATATGGTTTGCAGTCAGTTCTTTTGAGTACATTTGAAATGTATACTACTTTTATTGTCAAAATATTGTATGCACTGAGGAAACAACTTGTTTGTCTTGATGAGCAGATGGCATGAAACAACTTTCAGACAACTCAGAATCATCTGGGAAGTTAATTTAAAATGATTCCATCAGGTTTGCACTCTGCACTATGGTGAAAAATTGAAATGAATACTATTTTAATGTCAGAGCATTGTATGCACTGAGAAAGCAACTTTTTTGTCTTGATGAGCAGAGGCATGAAAGAACTTTCTAACCACTCAGAGTTATGTGGGACGTTAACTTAAAATGTTCCTATAAGGTTTGCACTCTGCACTTTGGTGGGAAATTGAAATGTATACTACTTTAATGTCAGAGCAATGTATGCTCTGAGAAAGCAACTTTTTTTTCTTGATGAGCAGAGGCATGAAAGACCTTCCAACAACTCAGAACATGTGAGAAATTAACTTAAAATGTTTCCATCAGGTTTGCACTCTGCACTTTGGTGGAAATTGAAATATATACTACTTTAATGTCAGAGCATTGTATGTACTGAGAAAGCAACTTTTTTGTCTTGATGTGCAGAGGCATGAAACAACTTTCAAACAACTCAGAATCATGTTGGAAGGTAACCTAAAATGTTTCCATCAGGTTTGCACTCTGCACTTTGGTGGAAAATTGAAATGTATACTACTTTAATATCAGAGCATTGTATGCCCTGAGAAAGCAACTTTTTTGTCTTGATGAGCAGAGGCATGAAACAACTTTCAAACAATTGAGAATCATGTGGGAAGTTAACCAAATGTGTTTCCATTAGGTTTGCAGTCAGTACTTTTGAGTACAATTGAAATGTATACTACTTTTATTGTCAAAACATTGTATGCACTCAGGAAACAACTTGTTTGTCTTGATGAGCAGATGGCATGAAACATCTTTCAGACAACTCAGAATCATCTGGGAAGTTAACTTAAAATGTATCCATCAGTTTTGCACTCTGCACTTTGGTGGAAAATTGAAATGTAGACTCCTTTAATGTCACAGCATTGTATGCACTGAGAAAGCATCTTTTTTGTGTTGATGAGCAGAGGCATGAAAGAACATTCAAAGAACTCAGAGTTATGTGAGAAGTTAACTTAAAATGTTTCCATCTGGTTTGTACTGTGCACTTTGGTGGAAAATTGAAATATATACAACTTTAATGTCAGAGCATTGTATGCCCTGAGAAAGCAAACTTTTTTGTCTTGATGAGCACAGGCATGAAACAACTTTCAAAAACTCAGAATCATGTGGGAAGTTAACCTATGGTGTTTCCATAAGGTTTGCAGTCAGTTCTTTTGAGTACATTTGAAATGCATACTACTTTTATTGTCAAAGCCTGTATACACTGAGAAAACAACTTTTTTGTCTTGATGAGCTGAGCCATGTAACAACTTTCAAACAACTCAGAATCATGTGAGAAGTAAACCAACGGTGTTTCCATTAGGTTGCAGTCATTACTTTTGAGTAGAATTGAAATGTATACTAATTTTATTATCAAAGCTTCGTATGCACTGCGTAAGAAACTTTTTTGTCTTGATGAGCAGAGGCATGACGCAACCTACAAACCCTCAGAATCATGTGGGAATTTAACTTAATATGTTTCCAGCGGGTTTGCACTCTGCAGTTTGTTGGAAAATTGAAATGTATACTACTTTAATGTCAGAACATTGTATGCACTGAGAAATCAAATTTTTTATCTTGATGAGCAGAGGCATGAAATAACTTTCAAACAACTCGTAATCATGTTGGAAGTTAAGCTAAGGTGTTTCCATAAGGTATGCAGTCAGTGCTTTTGAGTACAATTGAAATGTATACTACTTTTATAGTCAAAGCATTGTATGCATTGAGAAAACAGCTTTTTTGTCTTGATGAGCAGAGGCATGAAACAAGTTTCAAACTACTCAGAATCATGTGTGAAGTTAACCTAAGGTGTTCCATAAGGTTTGCTGTCAGTTCTTTTGAGTACATTTGAAATGCATACTACTTTTATTGTCAAAGCCTGTATAAACTGAGAAAACAACTTTTTTGTCTTGATGAGCTGAGCCATGAAACAACTTTCAAACAACTCAGAATCATGTGAGAAGTGAACCAACGGTGTTTCCATTAGGTTGCAGTCAGTACTTTTGAGTAGAATTGAAATGTATACTAATTTTATTATCAAATCTTCGTATGCACTGCGTAAGCAACTTTTTTGTCTTGATGAGCAGAGGCATGAAACAACTTTCAAACAATTCATAATCATGTGTGAAGTTAACCTAAGGTGTTTCCATATGGTTTGCATTCAGTACTTTTGAGTACAATTGAAATGTATAATACTTCTATTTTCAAAACATTCTAGCCACTGAGGAAACAACTTGCTTGTCTTGATGATCAGATGGCATGAAACAACTTTCAGACAACTCAGAATCATCTGGGAAGTTAACTTGAAATGTTTCCATGAGGTTTGCACTCTGCACTTTGGTGGAAAATTGAAATGTATACTACTTCAATGGCAGAGCATTGTATGCCCTGAGAAAGCAACTTCTTTGTCTTGATGAGCACAGGCATGAAACAACTTTCAAAAACTCAGAATCATGTGGGAAGTTAACCTATGGTGTTTCCATAAGGTTTGCAGTCAGTTCTTTTGAGTACATTTGAAATGCATACTACTTTTATTGTCAAAGCCTGTATACACTGAGAAAACAACTTTTTTGTCTTGATGAGCTGAGCCATGAAACAACTTGCAAACAACTCAGAATCATGTGAGAAGTAAACCAACGGTGTTTCCATTAGGTTGCAGTCATTACTTTTGAGTAGAATTGAAATGTATACTAATTTTATTATCAAAGCATCGTATGCACTGCGTAAGCAACTTTTTTGTCTTGATGAGCAGAGGCATGACGCAACCTAAAAACCCTCAGAATCATGTGGGAATTTAACTTAAAATGTTTCCAGCAGGTTTGCACTCTGCAGTTTGTTGGAAAATTGAAATGTATACTACTTTAATGTCAGAACATTGTATGCACTGAGAAAGCAAATTTTTTATCTTGATGAGCAGAGGCATGAAATAACTTTCAAACAACTCGTAATCATGTGAGAAGTTAACCTAAGGTGTTTCCATAAGGTATGCAGTCAGTGCTTTTGAGTACAATTGAAATGTATACTACTTTTATAGTCAAAGCATTGTATGCATTGAGAAAACAACTTTTTTGTCTTGATGAGCGGAGGCATGAAACAAGTTTCAAACTACTCAGAATCATATGTGAATTTAACGTAAGGTGTTCCATAAGGTTTGCAGTCAGTTCTTTTGACTAGAATTGAAATGTATACTACTTTTATTGTCAAAGCATGGTATGCACTGAGAACACAACTTTTTGTGTTGATGAGCAGAGGCATGAAACAACTTTTAAACAATTCATAATCATGTGTGAAGTTAACCTAAGGTATTTCCATAAGGTTTGCATTCAGTACTTTTGAGTGCAATTGAAATGTATAATACTTCTATTTTCAAAACATTCTAGCCACTGAGGAAACAACTTGCTTGTCTTGATGATCAGATGGCATGAAACAACTTTCAGACAACTCAGAATCATCTGGGAAGTTAACTTGAAATGTTTCTATGAGGTTTGCACTCTGCACTTTGGTGGAAAATTGAAATGTATACTACTTTAATGGCAGACCATTGTATGCCCTGAGAAAGCAACTTCTTTGTCTTGATGGGCACAGGCATGAAACAACTTTCAAAAACTCAGAATCATGTGGGAAGTTAACCTATGGTGTTTCCATAAGGTTTGCAGTCAGTTCTTTTGAGTACATTTGAAATGCATACTACTTTTATTGTCAAAGCCTGTATACACTGAGAAAACAACTTTTTTGTCTTGATGAGCTGAGCCATGAAACTACTTTCAAACAACTCAGAATCACGTGAGAAGTAAACCAACGATGTTTCCATTAGGTTGCAGTCATTACTTTTGAGTAGAATTGAAATGTATACTAATTTTATTATCAAAGCATCGTATGCACTGTGTAAGCAACTTTTTTGTCTTGATGAGCAGAGGCATGACGCAACCTACAAACCCTCAGAATCATGTGGGAATTTAACTTAATATGTTTCCAGCAGGTTCGCACTCTGCAGTTTGTTGGAAAATTGAAATGTATACTACTTTAATGTCAGAACATTGTATGCACTGAGAAGTCAAATTTTTTTATCTTGATGAGCAGAGGCATGAAATAACTTTCAAACAACTCGTAATCATGTGAGAAGTTAAGCTAAGGTGTTTCCATAAGGTATGCAGTCAGTGCTTTTCAGTACAATTGAAATGTATACTACTTTTATAGTCAAAGCATTGTATGCATTGAGAAAACAGCTTTTTTGTCTTGATGAGCAGGGGCATGAAAGAACTTTCAAACAACTCAGAGTTTTGTGAGAAGTTAACTAAAAATGTTTCCATCAGGTTTGCACTCTGCACTTTGGTGGAAAATGGAAATGTATACTACTTTAGTGTCAGAGAATTGTATGCCCTGAGAAAGCAACTTTTTTGTCTTGATGAGCAGAGGCATGAAATAACTTTCAAACAACTCAGAATCATGTGGGAAGTTAACTTAAAATGTTTCCATCAGGTTTGCACTCTGCACTTTTGTGGAAATTGAAACGTATACTACTTTAATGTCAGAGCATTGTATGCCCCGAGAAAGCAACTTTTTTGACTTGATGAGCGGAGGCATGAAGCAAGTTTCAAACTTCTCAGAATCATGTGTGAATTTAACCTAAGGTGTTTCCATAAGGGTTGCAGTCAGTACTTTTGAGTACATTTGAAATGTATACTACTTTTATTGTCAAAACATTGTAAGCACTGAGGAAACAACTTGTTTGTCTTGATGAGCAGATGGCATGAAACAACTTTCAGACAACTCAGAGTCATCTGGGAAGTTAACTTCAAATGTTTCCATCAGGTTTGCACTCTGCACTTCGGTGGAAAATTGAAATGTGTAATAATTACTTTGGTTCTGTCTTCACTAAGGAGGACATAAATAATCTTCCAGAAATAGTAGGGGACAGAGGGTCCAGTGAGATGGAGGAACTGAGCGAAATACATGTTAGTAGGGAAGTGGTGTTAGTTAAATTGAAGGGATTGAAGGCAGATAAATCCCCAGGGCCAGATGGTCTGCATCCCAGGGTGCTTAAGGAAGTAGCCCAAGAAATAGTGGATGCATTAGTGATAATTTTTCAAAACTCGTTAGATTCTGGACTAGTTCCTGAGGATTGGAGGGTGGCTAATGTAACTCCACCTTTTAAAAAAGGAGGGAGAGAGAAACCAGGGGAATTATAAACCGGTTAGCCTAACATCGGTGGTGGGGAAACTGCTGGAGTCAGTTATCAAGGATGTGATAACAGCACATTTGGAAAGCGATGAAATGATCGGACAAAGTCAGCATGGATTTGTGAAAGGAAAATCATGTCTGACGAATCTCATAGAATTTTTTGAGGATGTAACTAGTAGAGTGGATAGGGGAGAACCAGTGGATGTGGTATATTTGGATTTTCAGAAGGCTTTTGACAAGGTCCCACACAGGAGATTAGTGTGCAAACTTAAAGCACACGGTATTGGGGGTAAGGTATTGGTGTGGGTGGAGAGTTGGTTAGCAGACAGGAAGCAAAGAGTGGGAATAAATGGGACCTTTTCAGAATGGCAGGCGGTGACTAGTGGGGTACCGCAAGGCTCAGTGCTGGGACCCCAGTTGTTTACAATATATATTAATGACTTAGATGAGGGAATTAAATGCAGCATCTCCAAGTTTGCGGATGACACGAAGCTGGGTGGCAGTGTTAGCTGTGAGGAGGATGCTAAGAGGATGCAGGGTGACTTGGATAGGTTGGGTGAGTGGGCAAATTCATGGCGGATGCAATTTAATGTGGATAAATGTGAAGTTATCCACTTTGGTGGCAAAGATAGGAAAACAGATTATTATCTGAATGGTGGCCGATTAGGAAAAGGGGAGGTGCAACGAGACCTGGGTGTCATTATACACCAGTCATTGAAAGTGGGCATGCAGGTACGGCAGGCGGTGAAAAAAGCGAATGGTATGCTGGCATTTATAGCGAGAGGATCCGAGTACAGTAGCAGGGAGGTACTACTGCAGTTGTACAAGGCCTTGGTGAGACCACACCTGGAGTATTGTATGCAGTTTTGGTCCCCTAATCTGAGGAAAGACATCCTTGCCATAGAGGGAGTACAAAGAAGGTTCACCAGATTGATTCCTGGGATGGCAGGACTTTCATATGAAGAAAGACTGGATGAACTGGGCTTGTACTCGTTGGAATTTAGAAGATTGAGGGGGGATCTGATTGAAACGTATAAGATCCTAAAGGGATTGGACAGGCTAGATACAGGAAGATTGTTCCCGATGTTGGGGAAGTCCAGAACGAGGGGTCACAGTTTGAGGATAGAGGGGAAGCCTTTTAGGACCGAGATTAGGAAAATCTTCTTCACACAGAGAGTGGTGAATCTGTGGAATTCTCTGCCACAGGAAACAGTTGAGGCCAGTTCATTGGCTATATTTAAGAGGGAGTTAGATATGGCCCTTGTGGCTACGGGGGTCAGGGGGTATGCAGGGAAGGCTGGGGCGGGGCTCTGTGTTTTGGTTGATCAGTCATGATCATAATAAATGGCGGTGCAGGCTCGAAGGGCCGAATGGCCTACTCCTGCACCTATTTTCTATGTATCTAATTTAATGTCAGAGCATTGTATGCACTGAGAAATCAGCTTATTTGTCTTGATCAGCAGAGGCATGAAAGACCTTTCAACAACTCAGAATCATGTGAGAAGTTAACTTAAAATGTTTCCATCAGGTTTGCACTCTGCACTTTGGTGGAAATTGAAATGTATACTACTTTAATGTCAGAGCATTGTGTGTACTGAGAAAGCAACTTTTTTCTCTTGATGTGCAGAGGCATGAAACAACTTTCAAACAACTCAGAATCATGTGGGAAGTTAATCTAAGGGGTTTCCATTAGGTTTGCAGTCAGTACTTTTGAGTAGAATTGAAATGTATACTAATTTTATTCTCAAATCATCGTATGCACTGCATAAGCAATTTTTTTGTCTTGATGAGCAGAGGCATGACACAACCTACAAACCCTCAGAATCATGTTGGAATTTAACTTAAAATGCTTCCAGCAGGTTTGCACTCTGTACTTTTGTGGAAATTGAAGTGTATACTACTTTAATGTCAGAGCATTGTATGTACTGAGAAAGCAACTTTTTTCTCTTGATGAGCAGAGGCATGAAACAACTCTCAAACAAGTCAGAATCATGTGGGAAGTTAACCTAACGTGTTTCCACTAGGTTTGCAGTAAATACTTTGGTATTAAATTGAAATGTGTACTACTTTTATTGTCAAGGCATTGTATGCACTGGGAAAACAAATTTTTTTTCTTGATGTGCAGAGGCATGAAACAACTTTCAAACAACTCAGAATCATGTTGGAAGGTAACCTAAAATGCGTCCATCAGGTTTGCACTCTGCACTTTGGTGGAAAATTGAAATGTATACTACTTTAATATCAGAGCATTGTATGCCCTGAGAAAGCAACTTTTTTGTCTTGATGAGCAGAGGCATGAAACAACTTTCAAACAACTCAGAATCATGTGGGACGTTAACTTAAAATGTTTCTATCAGGTTTGCACTCTGCACTTTGGTGGAAAATTGAAATGTGTACTAATTTAATGTCAGAGCATTGTATGCACTGAGAAATCAGCTTTTTTGTCTTGATGAGCAGAGGCATGAAAGACCTTTCAACAACTCAGAATCATGTGGGAAGTTAATCTAAGGTGTATCCATTAGGTTTACAGTAAGTACTTTGGTATAAAATTGAAATGTATACTACTTTAATGTCAGAGCATTGTATGCACTGAGAAAACAGATTTTTTATCTTGATGAGCAGAGGCATGAAACAACTTTCAAACAACTCAGAATCACGTGGGAAGTTAATCTAAGGTGTATCCATTAGGTTTGCAGTAAGTACTTTGGTATAAAATCGAAATGTATACTACTTTAATGTCAGAGCATTGTATGCACTGACAAAACAAATTTTTTATCTTGATGAGCAGAGGCATGAAACAACTTTCAAGCAACTCATCATCATGTGGGAAGTTAACCTAAGGTGTTTCCATAAGGGTTGCAGTCAGTACTTTTGAGTACAATTGAAATATATACTACTTTAATTATCAAAATATTGTATGCACTGAGGAAACAACTTGTTTCTCTTGATGAGCAGTTGGCATGAAACAACTTTCAAACAGCTCAGAATCATGTGGGAAGTTAACCTAAGGTATTTCTATTAGGTTTGCAGTCAGTACTTTTGAGTAGAATTGAAATGTATACTAATTTTATTGTCAAAGCATTGTATGCACTGCATAAGCAACCTTTTTGTCTTGATGAGCAGAGGCATGACACAACCTACAAACCTTCAGAATCATGTGGGAATTTAACTTAAAATGCTTCCAGCAGGTTTGCGCTCTGCACTTTGGTGGAAAATCGAAATGTATACTACTTTAATGTCAGAGCTTTGTATGCACTGAGAAATCAGCTTTTTTGTCTTGATGAGCAGAGGCATGAAAGACCTTTCAACAACTCAGAATCATGTGGGAAGTTAATCTAAGGTGTATCCATTAGGTTTACAGTAAGTACTTTGGTATAAAATTGAAATGTATACTACTTTAATGTCAGAGCATTGTATGCACTGAGAAAACAGATTTTTTATCTTGATGAGCAGAGGCATGAAACAACTTTCAAACAACTCAGAATCACGTGGGAAGTTAATCTAAGGTGTATCCATTAGGTTTGCAGTAAGTACTTTGGTATAAAATAGAAATGTATACTACTTTAATGTCAGAGCATTGTATGCACTGACAAAACAAATTTTTTATCTTGATGAGCAGAGGCATGAAACAACTTTCAAGCAACTCATCATCATGTGGGAAGTTAACCTAAGGTGTTTCCATAAGGGTTGCAGTCAGTACTTTTGAGTACAATTGAAATATATACTACTTTAATTATCAAAATATTGTATGCACTGAGGAAACAACTTGTTTCTCTTGATGAGCAGTTGGCATGAAACAACTTTCAAACAGCTCAGAATCATGTGGGAAGTTAACCTAAGGTATTTCTATTAGGTTTGCAGTCAGTACTTTTGAGTAGAATTGAAATGTATACTAATTTTATTGTCAAAGCATTGTATGCACTGCATAAGCAACCTTTTTGTCTTGATGAGCAGAGGCATGACACAACCTACAAACCTTCAGAATCATGTGGGAATTTAACTTAAAATGCTTCCAGCAGGTTTGCGCTCTGCACTTTGGTGGAAAATCGAAATGTATACTACTTTAATGTCAGAGCTTTGTATGCACTGAGAAAGCAACTTTTTTGTCTTGATGAGCAGAGGTATGAAAGACCTTTCAAACAACTCAGAGACATGTGAGAAGTAAACTAAAAATGTTGCCATCAGGTTTGCACTCTGTGCTTTGGTGGAAATTGAAATGTATACTACCTTAATGTCAGAGCATTGTATGCACTGAGAAAACAACTTTCTTGTCTTGATGAGCAGAGGCATGAAACAACTTTCAAACAACTCAGAATCATGTGGAA
The DNA here is from genome assembly GCF_030028105.1 of Mobula birostris. Classification (NCBI taxonomy): domain Eukaryota; kingdom Metazoa; phylum Chordata; class Chondrichthyes; order Myliobatiformes; family Myliobatidae; genus Mobula; species Mobula birostris. The sequence goes on along the minus strand of NC_092373.1, from coordinate 105,067,469 downwards.
AGTTAACCTAAGGCATTTCCGTTTGGTTTGCAGTAAGTACTTTGTTGTAAAATTGAAATGTATACTACCTTAATTGTTAAAGCATTGTATGCATTGAGACAACAACTTTTTTGTCTTGATGAGCAGAGGCATGAAACAACTTTCAAAGTACTCATAATCAAGTGTGAGGTTAACCTAAGGTGTTTCCATAAGGGTTGCAGTCAGTACTTTTGAGTACAATTGAAATGTATACTACTTTTATTGTCAAAACATTGTATGCACTGATGAAACAACTTGTTTGTCTTGATGAACAGATGGCATGAAACAACTTTCAGACAACTCAGAATCATCTGGGAAGTTAACTTAACATATTTCCATCAGGTTTGCACTCTGCACTTTGGTGGAAAATTGAAATGTATACTACTTTAATGTCAGAGAATTGTATGCCCTGAGAAAGCAAATATTTGGCTTGATGAGCACAGGGATGAAACAACTTTCAAACAACACAGAATCATGTGGGAAGTTAATTTAAAATGTTTCCATCAGGTTTCAACTCTGCACTTTGGTGGAAAATTGAAATGTATACTACTTTAATGTCAGAGAATTGTATGCCCTGAGAAAGCAGCTTTTTTGTCTTGATGTGCAGTGGCATGAAAGAACTTTCAAACAACTCAGAATCATGTGGGAAATTAATCTAAGGTGTATCCATTAAGTTTGCAGTAAGTACTTTGGTGTAAAATTGAAATGTATACTATTTGTAATGTCAAAGCATTGTATGCGCTGAGAAAACATCTTTTTTGTCTTGATGTGCAAAGGCATGAAACAACTTTCAAACAACTCAGAAACAGGAGGGAAGTAAACTTAAAATGTTTCCATCATGCTTGCACTCTACACTTTGGCGGAAAATTGTCATGTATACTGCTTTAATGTCAGAGCACTGTATGCACTGAGAGAGCAACTTTTTTGGCTTGATGACCAGAGCCATGAAACAACTTTCAAACTACTCATAATCTTGTGGAAAGTTAAACTAAGGTGTTTCCATTAGGTTTGCTTCAAGTACTTTGGTGTAAAATTGAAATGTATACTATTTGTAATGTCAAAGCATTGTTTACACTGAGAAAACATCTTTTTTGTCTTGATGTGCAGAGGCATGAAACAGCTTTCAAACAACTCAGAAACATGTTGGAAGTTAACCTAAAATGTTTCCATCTGGTTTGCACTCTGCACTTTGGTGGAAAATTGTAATGTATACTGCTTTAATGTCAGAGCATTGTATGCAATCAGATAGCAACCTTTTTGTCTTGATGACCAGAGCCATGAAACAACTTTCAAACTACTCATAATCATGTGGGAAGTAAACCTAATGTGTTTCCATTAGGTTCGATTTAAGTACTTTCGTGTAAAATTGAAATATATACTATTTGCATTGTCAAAGCATTGTTTACACTGAGAATACATCTTTTTTTCTCTTGATGACCAGAGCCATGAAACAACTTTCAAACTACTCATAATCATGTGGAGAGTTAAAATAAGGTGTTTCCATTAGGTTTGCTTTAAGTACTTTGGTGTAAAATTGAAATGTATACTATTTGTAATGTCAAAGCATTGTATGCACTGAGAAAACATCTTTTTTGTCTTGATCTGCAGAGGCATGAAACAACTTTCAGACAACACAGAAACAAGTGGAAAGTTAACTTAAAATGTTTCCATCTGGTTTGCACTCTGCACTTTGGTGGAAAATTGTAGCGTATACTGCTTTAATGTCAGAGCATTGTATGCAATCAGCTATCAACCTTTTTGTCTTGATGACCAGAGCCATTAAACAACTTTCAAACTACTCATAATCATGTGGGTAGTAAATCTAGTGTGTTTCCATTAGGTTTGCTTTAATTACTTTCGTGTAAAATTGAAATATATACTATTTGTATTGTCTAAGCATTGTTTACACTGAGAATACATCTTTTTTGTCTTGATGTGCAGAGGCATGAAACAACTTTCAAACAACTCAGAAACATGTTGGAAGTTAACCTAAAATGTTTCCATCTGGTTTACACTCTGCACCTTGGTTGGAAAATTGAAATGTGTACTACTTAAATGTCAGAGCATTGTGTGACCTGAGATAGCAAGTTTTTTGTCCTGATGACCAGAGCCATGAAACAACTTTCAAACTACTCATAATCATGTGGGAAGTTAACCTAAGGTGTTGCTTTAAGTACTTTGGTGTAAAATTGAAATGTATACTATTTGTATTGTCAAAGCATTGTATGCACTGAGAAAACATCTTTTTTGTCTTGATGTGCAGAGGAATGAAACAACTTTCAAACAACTGAGAAACAGGTGGGAAGTGAACTTAAAATGTTTTCATCAGGTTTGCAGTGAGTGCTTTGGTGTAAAATTGAAATGTACACTACTTTAATGTATGCACTGAGATAGCAACTTTTTTGGCTTGATGACCAGAGCTATGAAACAACTTTCAAACTACTCATAATCATGTGGGAAGTTAACCTAAGGTGTTTCCATTAGGTTTGCTTTAAGTACTTTGGTGTAAAATTGAAATGTATACTATTTGTATTGTCAAAGCATTGTATGCACTGAGAAAACATCTTTTTTGTCTTGATGTGCAGAGGAATGAAACAACTTTCAAACAACTCAGGAACAGGTGGGAAGTAAACAAAATGTTTTCATCAGGTTTGCAGTAAGTGCTTTGGTTTAAAATTGAAATGTACACTACTTTAATGTCAGAGCCCTGTATGCACTGAGATAGCAACTTTTTTGTCTGGATGACCAGAGCCATGAAACAACTTTCAAACTATTCATAATCATGTGGGAAGTTAACCTAACCTGTTTCCATTAGCTTTGCTTTAAGTACTTTGGTGTAAAATTGAAATGTATACTATTTGTAATGTCAAAGCATTGTATGCACTGAGAAAACATCTTTTTTGTCTTGATGTGCAGAGGCATGAAACAACTTTCAAACAACACAGAAACAAGTGGAAAGTTACCTTAAAATGTTTCCATCTGGTTTGCACGCTGCACTTTGGTGGAAAATTGTAATGTATACTGCTTTAATGTCAGAGCATTGTATGCAATCAGATAGCAACCTTTTTGTCTTGATGACCAGAGCCATGAAACAACTTTCAAACTACTCATAATCATGTGGGAAGTAAACCTAATGTGTTTACATTAGGTTCGATTTAAGTACTTCCGTGTAAAATTGAAATATATACTATTTGTATTGTCAAAGCATTGTTTACACTGAGAATACATCTTTTTTGTCTTGATGTGCAGAGGCATGAAACAACTTTCAAACAACTCAGAAACATGTTGGAAGTTAACCTAAAATGTTTCCATCTGGTTTGCACTCTGCACTTTGGTTGGAAAATTGAAATGTGTACTACTTAAATGTCAGAGCATTGTATGACCTGAGATAGCAAGTTTTTTGTCCTGATGACCGGAGCCATGAAACAACTTTCAAACTACTCATAATCATGTGGGAAGTTAAGCTAAGGTGTTTGCATTAGGTTTGCTTTAAGTACTTTGGTGAAAATTTGAAATGTATACTATTTGTATTGTCAAAGCATTGTATGCACTGAGAAAACATCTTTTTAGTCTTGTTGTGCAGAGGAATGAAACAACTTTCAAACAACTCAGAAACAGGTGGGAAGTTAACAAAATGTTTTCATCAGGTTTGCAGTAAGTGCTTTGGTGTAAAATTGAAATGTACACTACTTTAATGTCAGAGCATTTTATGCACTGAGATAGCAACTTTTTTGTCTTGATGACCAGAGCCATGAAACAACTTTCAAACAACTGAGAATCAGGTGGGAAGTAAACTTAAAATGTTTCCATCAGGTTTGCATTATGTACTTTGGTGTAAAATTGAATTGTATACTACTTTAATGTCAGAGCCCTGTATGCAGTGAGATTGCAACTTTTTTGTCTTGATGACCAGAGCCATGAAACAACTTTCAAACTAGTCATAATCATGTGGGAAGTTAACCTAAGGTGTTTCCATTAGGTTTGCTTTAAGTACTTTGGTGTAAAATTGAAATGTATACTATTTGTATTTTCAAAGCATTGTATGCACTCAGAAAACATTTTTTTTTGTCTTGATGTGCAGAGGAATGAATCAACTTTCAAACAACTCAGAAACATGTAGGAAGTTAACTTAAAATGTTTCCATCTTGCTTGCACTCTGCACTTTGGCGGAAAATTGTCATGTATACTGCTTTAATGTCAGAGCACTATATGCACTGAGATAGCAACTTTTTTGGCTTGATGACCAGAGCTATGAAACAACTTTCAACCTACTCATAATCATGTAGATAGTTAAACTAAGGTGTTTCCATTAGGTTTGCTTTAAGTACTTTGGTGTAAAATTGAAATGTATACTATTTGTAATGTCAAAGCATTGTATGCACTGAGAAAACATCTTTTTTGTCTTGATGTGCAGAGGCATGAAACAACTTTCAAACAACACAGAAACAAGTGGAAAGTTAACTTAAAATGTTTCCATCTGGTTTGCACTCTGCACTTTGGTGGAAAATTGTAGCGTATACTGCTTTAATGTCAGAGCATTGTATGCAATCAGATATCAACCTTTTTGTCTTGATGACCAGAGCCATTAAACAACTTTCAAACTACTCATAATCATGTGGGTAGTAAATCTAATGTGTTTCCATTAGGTTTGCTTTAATTACTTTCGTGTAAAATTGAAATATATACTATTTGTATTGTCTGAGCATTGTTTACACTGAGAATACATCTTTTTTGTCTTGATGTGCAGAGGCATGAAACAACTTTCAAACAACTCAGAAACATGTTGGAAGTTAACCTAAAATGTTTCCATCTGGTTTACACTCTGCACCTAGGTTGGAAAATTGAAATGTGTACTACTTAAATGTCAGAGCATTGTGTGACCTGAGATAGCAAGTTTTTTGTCCTGATGACCAGAGCCATGAAACAACATTCAAACTACTCATAATCATGTGGGAAGTTAACCTAAGGTGTTGCTTTAAGTACTTTGGTGTAAAATTGAAATGTATACTATTTGTATTGTCAAAGCATTGTATGCACTGAGAAAACATCTTTTTTGTCTTGCTGTGCAAAGGAATGAAACAACTTTCAAACAACTGAGAAACAGGTGGGAAGTAAACTTAAAATGTTTTCATCAGGTTTGCAGTAAGTGCTTTGGTGTGAAATTGAAATGTACACTACTTTAATGTCAGAGCCCTGTATGCACTGAGATAGCAACTTTTTTGTCTTGATGACCAGAGCCATGAAACAACTTTCAAACTATTCATAATCATGTGGGAAGTTAACCTAAGCTGTTTCCATTAGCTTTGCTTTAAGTACTTCGGTGTAAAATTGAAATGTATACTATTTTTAATGTCAAAGCATTGTATGCACTGAGAAAACATCTTTTTTGTCTTGATGTGCAGAGGCATGAAACAACTTTCAAACAACACAGAAACAAGTGGAAAGTTACCTTAAAATGTTTCCATCTGGTTTGCACTCTGCACTTTGGTGGAAAATTGTAATGTATACTGCTTTAATGTCAGAGCATTGTATGCTATCAGATAGCAACCTTTTTGTCTTGATGACCAGAGCCATGAAACAACTTTCAAACTACTCATAATCATGTGGGAAGTAAACCTAATGTGTTTACATTAGGTTCGATTTAAGTACTTTCGTGTAAAATTGAAATATATACTATTTGTATTGTCAAAGCATTGTTTACACTGAGAATACATCTTTTTTGTCTTGATGTGCAGAGGCATGAAACAACTTTCAAACAACTCAGAAACATGTTGGAAGTTAACCTAAAATGTTTCCATCTGGTTTGCACTCTGCACTTTGGTTGGAAAATTGAAATGTGTACTACTTAAATGTCAGAGCATTGTATGACCTGAGATAGCAAGTTTTTTGTCCTGACGACCGGAGCCATGAAACAACTTTCAAACTACTCATAATCATGTGGGAAGTTAACCTAAGGTGTTTGCATTAGGTTTGCTTTAAGTACTTTGGTGTAAATTTGAAATGTATACTATTTGTATTGTCAAAGCATTGTATGCACTGAGAAAACATCTTTTTTGTCTTGATTTGCAGAGGCATGAAACAACTTTCAAACAACTCAGAAACATGTTGGAAGTTAACCTAAAATGTTTACATCTGGTTTGTACTCTGCACTTTGGTGGAAAATTGTAATGTATACTGCTTTAATGTCAGAGCATTGTATGCAATCAGATAGCAACCTTTTTGTCTTGATGACCAGAGCCATGAAACAACTTTCAAACTACTCATAATCATGTGGGAAGTAATCCTAATGTGTTTCCATTAGGTTCGATTTAAGTACTTTCGTGTAAAATTGAAATATATACTATTTGCATTGTCAAAGCATTGTTTACACTGAGAATACATCTTTTTTGTCTTGATGTGCAGAGGCATGAAAAAACTTTCAAACAACTCAGAAACATGTTGGAAGTTAACCTAAAATGTTTCCATCTGGTTTGCACTCTGCACTTTGGTTGGAAAATTGAAATATGTAATACTTAAATGTCAGAGCATTGTATGACCTGAGATAGCAAGTTTTTTGTCCTGATGACCGGAGCCATGAAACAACTTTCAAACTACTCATAATCTTGTGGGAAGTTAACCTAAGATGTTTCCATTAGGTTTGCTTTAAGTACTTTGGTGTAAAATTGAAATGTATACTATTTGTATTGTCAAAGCATTGTATGCACTGAGAAAACATCTTTTTTGTCTTGATGTGCAGAGGAATGAAACAACTTTCAAACAACTGAGAAACAGGTGGGAAGTAAACTTAAAATGTTTCCATCAGGTTTGCATTATGTACTTTGGTGTAAAATTGAATTGTATACTACTTTAATGTCAGAGCCCTGTATGCAGTGAGATAGCAACTTCTTTGTCTTGATGACCAGAGCCATGAAAGAACTTTCAAACTAGTCATAATCATGTGGGAAGTTAACCTAAGCTTTTTCCATTATGATTGCTTTAAGTACTTTGGTGTAAAATTGAAATGTATGCTATTTGTATTTTCAAAGCATTGTATGCACTCAGAAAACATTTTTTTTTTGTCTTGATGTGCAGAGGAATGAATCAACTTTCAAACAACTCAGAAACATGTAGGAAGTTAACTTAAAATGTTTCCATCTTGCTTGCACTCTGCACTTTGGCGGAAAATTGTCATATATACTGCTTTAATGTCAGAGCACTGTATGCACTGAGATAGCAACTTTTTTGGCTTGATGACCAGAGCCATGAAAAAACTTTCAAACTACTCATAATCATGTGGAAAGTCAAACTAAGGTGTTTCCATTAGGTTTGCGTTAAGTACTTTGGTGTAAAATTGAAATGTATACTATTTGTAATGTCAAAGCATTGTATGCACTGAGAATACATCTTTTTTGTCTTGATGTGCAGAGGAATGAAACAACTTTCAAACAACTCAGGAACAGGTGGGAAGTAAACAAAATGTTTTCATCAGGTTTGCAGTAAGTGCTTTGGTTTAAAATTGAAATGTACACTACTTTAATGTCAGAGCCCTGTATGCACTGAGATAGCAACTTTTTTGTCTGGATGACCAGAGCCATGAAACAACTTTCAAACTATTCATAATCATGTGGGAAGTTAACCTAACCTGTTTCCATTAGCTTTGCTTTAAGTACTTTGGTGTAAAATTGAAATGTATACTATTTGTAATGTCAAAGCATTGTATGCACTGAGAAAACATCTTTTTTGTCTTGATGTGCAGAGGCATGAAACAACTTTCAAACAACACAGAAACAAGTGGAAAGTTACCTTAAAATGTTTCCATCTGGTTTGCACGCTGCACTTTGGTGGAAAATTGTAATGTATACTGCTTTAATGTCAGAGCATTGTATGCAATCAGATAGCAACCTTTTTGTCTTGATGACCAGAGCCATGAAACAACTTTCAAACTACTCATAATCATGTGGGAAGTAAACCTAATGTGTTTACATTAGGTTCGATTTAAGTACTTCCGTGTAAAATTGAAATATATACTATTTGTATTGTCAAAGCATTGTTTACACTGAGAATACATCTTTTTTGTCTTGATGTGCAGAGGCATGAAACAACTTTCAAACAACTCAGAAACATGTTGGAAGTTAACCTAAAATGTTTCCATCTGGTTTGCACTCTGCACTTTGGTTGGAAAATTGAAATGTGTACTACTTAAATGTCAGAGCATTGTATGACCTGAGATAGCAAGTTTTTTGTCCTGATGACCGGAGCCATGAAACAACTTTCAAACTACTCATAATCATGTGGGAAGTTAAGCTAAGGTGTTTGCATTAGGTTTGCTTTAAGTACTTTGGTGAAAATTTGAAATGTATACTATTTGTATTGTCAAAGCATTGTATGCACTGAGAAAACATCTTTTTAGTCTTGTTGTGCAGAGGAATGAAACAACTTTCAAACAACTCAGAAACAGGTGGGAAGTTAACAAAATGTTTTCATCAGGTTTGCAGTAAGTGCTTTGGTGTAAAATTGAAATGTACACTACTTTAATGTCAGAGCATTTTATGCACTGAGATAGCAACTTTTTTGTCTTGATGACCAGAGCCATGAAACAACTTTCAAACAACTGAGAATCAGGTGGGAAGTAAACTTAAAATGTTTCCATCAGGTTTGCATTATGTACTTTGGTGTAAAATTGAATTGTATACTACTTTAATGTCAGAGCCCTGTATGCAGTGAGATTGCAACTTTTTTGTCTTGATGACCAGAGCCATGAAACAACTTTCAAACTAGTCATAATCATGTGGGAAGTTAACCTAAGGTGTTTCCATTAGGTTTGCTTTAAGTACTTTGGTGTAAAATTGAAATGTATACTATTTGTATTTTCAAAGCATTGTATGCACTCAGAAAACATTTTTTTTTGTCTTGATGTGCAGAGGAATGAATCAACTTTCAAACAACTCAGAAACATGTAGGAAGTTAACTTAAAATGTTTCCATCTTGCTTGCACTCTGCACTTTGGCGGAAAATTGTCATGTATACTGCTTTAATGTCAGAGCACTATATGCACTGAGATAGCAACTTTTTTGGCTTGATGACCAGAGCTATGAAACAACTTTCAACCTACTCATAATCATGTAGATAGTTAAACTAAGGTGTTTCCATTAGGTTTGCTTTAAGTACTTTGGTGTAAAATTGAAATGTATACTATTTGTAATGTCAAAGCATTGTATGCACTGAGAAAACATCTTTTTTGTCTTGATGTGCAGAGGCATGAAACAACTTTCAAACAACACAGAAACAAGTGGAAAGTTAACTTAAAATGTTTCCATCTGGTTTGCACTCTGCACTTTGGTGGAAAATTGTAGCGTATACTGCTTTAATGTCAGAGCATTGTATGCAATCAGATATCAACCTTTTTGTCTTGATGACCAGAGCCATTAAACAACTTTCAAACTACTCATAATCATGTGGGTAGTAAATCTAATGTGTTTCCATTAGGTTTGCTTTAATTACTTTCGTGTAAAATTGAAATATATACTATTTGTATTGTCTGAGCATTGTTTACACTGAGAATACATCTTTTTTGTCTTGATGTGCAGAGGCATGAAACAACTTTCAAACAACTCAGAAACATGTTGGAAGTTAACCTAAAATGTTTCCATCTGGTTTACACTCTGCACCTAGGTTGGAAAATTGAAATGTGTACTACTTAAATGTCAGAGCATTGTGTGACCTGAGATAGCAAGTTTTTTGTCCTGATGACCAGAGCCATGAAACAACATTCAAACTACTCATAATCATGTGGGAAGTTAACCTAAGGTGTTGCTTTAAGTACTTTGGTGTAAAATTGAAATGTATACTATTTGTATTGTCAAAGCATTGTATGCACTGAGAAAACATCTTTTTTGTCTTGCTGTGCAAAGGAATGAAACAACTTTCAAACAACTGAGAAACAGGTGGGAAGTAAACTTAAAATGTTTTCATCAGGTTTGCAGTAAGTGCTTTGGTGTGAAATTGAAATGTACACTACTTTAATGTCAGAGCCCTGTATGCACTGAGATAGCAACTTTTTTGTCTTGATGACCAGAGCCATGAAACAACTTTCAAACTATTCATAATCATGTGGGAAGTTAACCTAAGCTGTTTCCATTAGCTTTGCTTTAAGTACTTCGGTGTAAAATTGAAATGTATACTATTTTTAATGTCAAAGCATTGTATGCACTGAGAAAACATCTTTTTTGTCTTGATGTGCAGAGGCATGAAACAACTTTCAAACAACACAGAAACAAGTGGAAAGTTACCTTAAAATGTTTCCATCTGGTTTGCACTCTGCACTTTGGTGGAAAATTGTAATGTATACTGCTTTAATGTCAGAGCATTGTATGCTATCAGATAGCAACCTTTTTGTCTTGATGACCAGAGCCATGAAACAACTTTCAAACTACTCATAATCATGTGGGAAGTAAACCTAATGTGTTTACATTAGGTTCGATTTAAGTACTTTCGTGTAAAATTGAAATATATACTATTTGTATTGTCAAAGCATTGTTTACACTGAGAATACATCTTTTTTGTCTTGATGTGCAGAGGCATGAAACAACTTTCAAACAACTCAGAAACATGTTGGAAGTTAACCTAAAATGTTTCCATCTGGTTTGCACTCTGCACTTTGGTTGGAAAATTGAAATGTGTACTACTTAAATGTCAGAGCATTGTATGACCTGAGATAGCAAGTTTTTTGTCCTGACGACCGGAGCCATGAAACAACTTTCAAACTACTCATAATCATGTGGGAAGTTAACCTAAGGTGTTTGCATTAGGTTTGCTTTAAGTACTTTGGTGTAAATTTGAAATGTATACTATTTGTATTGTCAAAGCATTGTATGCACTGAGAAAACATCTTTTTTGTCTTGATTTGCAGAGGCATGAAACAACTTTCAAACAACTCAGAAACATGTTGGAAGTTAACCTAAAATGTTTACATCTGGTTTGTACTCTGCACTTTGGTGGAAAATTGTAATGTATACTGCTTTAATGTCAGAGCATTGTATGCAATCAGATAGCAACCTTTTTGTCTTGATGACCAGAGCCATGAAACAACTTTCAAACTACTCATAATCATGTGGGAAGTAATCCTAATGTGTTTCCATTAGGTTCGATTTAAGTACTTTCGTGTAAAATTGAAATATATACTATTTGCATTGTCAAAGCATTGTTTACACTGAGAATACATCTTTTTTGTCTTGATGTGCAGAGGCATGAAAAAACTTTCAAACAACTCAGAAACATGTTGGAAGTTAACCTAAAATGTTTCCATCTGGTTTGCACTCTGCACTTTGGTTGGAAAATTGAAATATGTAATACTTAAATGTCAGAGCATTGTATGACCTGAGATAGCAAGTTTTTTGTCCTGATGACCGGAGCCATGAAACAACTTTCAAACTACTCATAATCATGTGGGAAGTTAACCTAAGATGTTTCCATTAGGTTTGCTTTAAGTACTTTGGTGTAAAATTGAAATGTATACTATTTGTATTGTCAAAGCATTGTATGCACTGAGAAAACATCTTTTTTGTCTTGATGTGCAGAGGAATGAAACAACTTTCAAACAACTGAGAAACAGGTGGGAAGTAAACTTAAAATGTTTCCATCAGGTTTGCATTATGTACTTTGGTGTAAAATTGAATTGTATACTACTTTAATGTCAGAGCCCTGTATGCAGTGAGATAGCAACTTCTTTGTCTTGATGACCAGAGCCATGAAAGAACTTTCAAACTAGTCATAATCATGTGGGAAGTTAACCTAAGCTTTTTCCATTATGATTGCTTTAAGTACTTTGGTGTAAAATTGAAATGTATGCTATTTGTATTTTCAAAGCATTGTATGCACTCAGAAAACATTTTTTTTTTGTCTTGATGTGCAGAGGAATGAATCAACTTTCAAACAACTCAGAAACATGTAGGAAGTTAACTTAAAATGTTTCCATCTTGCTTGCACTCTGCACTTTGGCGGAAAATTGTCATATATACTGCTTTAATGTCAGAGCACTGTATGCACTGAGATAGCAACTTTTTTGGCTTGATGACCAGAGCCATGAAAAAACTTTCAAACTACTCATAATCATGTGGAAAGTCAAACTAAGGTGTTTCCATTAGGTTTGCGTTAAGTACTTTGGTGTAAAATTGAAATGTATACTATTTGTAATGTCAAAGCATTGTATGCACTGAGAATACATCTTTTTTGTCTTGATGTGCAGAGGCATGAAACAACTTTCAAACAACTCAGAAACATGTTGGAAGTTAACCTAAAATGTTTCCATCTGGTTTGCACTCTGCACTATGGTTGGAAAATAGAAATGTGTACTACTTAAATGTCAGAGCATTGTATGACCTGAGATAGCAAGTTTTTTGTCCTGATGACCAGAGCCATGAAACAAGCTTTCAAACTACTCATAATCATGTGGGAAGTTAACCTAAGGTGTTTCCATTAGGTTTGCTTTAAGTACTTTGGTGTAAAATTGAAATGTATACTATTTATATTGTCAAAGCATTGTATGCACTGAGAAAACATCTTTTTTGTCTTGATGTGCAGAGGAATGAAACAACTTTCAAACAACTGAGAAACAGGTGGGAAGTAAACTTAAACTGTTTCCATCAGCTTTGCATTATGTACTTTGGTGTAAAATTGAATTGTATACTACTTTAATGTCAGAGCCCTGTATGCAGTGAGATAGCAACTTCTTTGTCTTGATGACCAGAGCCATGAAACAACTTTCAAACTAGTCATAATCATGTGGGAAGTTAACCTAAGCTGTTTCCATTATGATTGCTTTAAGTACTTTGGTGTAAAATTGAAATGTTTACTATTTGTATTTTCAAAGCATTGTATGCACTGAGAAAACATCTTTTTTGTCTTGATGTGCAGAGGCATGAAACAACTTTCAAACAACACAGAAACAAGTGGAAAGTTAACTTAAAATGTTTCCATCTGGTTTGCACTCTGCACTTTGGTGGAAAATTGTAATGTATACTGCTTTAATGTCAGAGCATTGTATGCAATCAGATAGCAACCTTTTTGTCTAGATGACCAGAGCATTTAAACAACTTTCAAAGTACTCATAATCATGTGGGAAGTAAACCTAATGTGTTTCCATTAGGTTTGCTTTAAGTACTTTCATGTAAAATTGAAATATATACTATTTGTATTGTCAAAGCATTGTTTACACTGAGAATACATCTTTTTTGTCTTGATGTGCAGAGGCATGAAACAACTTTCAAACTATTCATAATCATGTGGGAAGTTAACCTAAGCTGTTTCCATTAGGTTTGCTTTAAGTACATTGGTGTAAAATTGAAATGTATACTATTTGTATTGTCAAAGCATTGTATGCACTGAGAAAACATCTTTTTTGTCTTGATGTGCAGAGGAATGAAACAACTTTCAAACAACTGAGAAACAGCTGGGAAGTAAACTTAAAATATTTTCATCAGGTTTGCAGTAAGTGCTTTGGTGTAAAATTGAAATGTACACTACTTTAATGTCAGAGCACTGTATGGACTGAGATAGCAACTTTTTTGGCTTGATGACCAGAGCCATGAAACAACTTTCAAACTACTCATAATCATGTGGAAAGTTAAACTAAGGTGTTTTCATTAGGTTTGCTTTAAGTACATTGGTGTAAAATTGAAATGTATACTATCTGTAATGTCAAAGCATTGTATGCACTGAGAAAACATCTTTTTTGTCTTGATGTGCAGAGGCATGAAACAACTTTCAAACAACACAGAAACAAGTGGAAAGTTAACTTAAAATGTTTCCATCTGGTTTCCACTCTGCACTTTGGTGGAAAATTGTAATGTATACTGCTTTAATGTCACAGCATTGTATGCAATCAGATAGCAACCTTTTTGTCTTGATGACCAGAGCCATTAAACAACTTTCAAACTACTCATAATGATGTGGGAAGTAAACCTAATGTGTTTCCATTAGGTTTGCTTTAAGTACTTTCGTGTAAAATTGAAATATATACTATTTGTATTGTCAAAGCATTGTTTACACTGAGAAAACATCTTTTTTGTCTTGATGTGCAGCGGAATGAAACAACTTTCAAACAACTCAGAAACAAGTGGGAGGTAAACTTAAAATGTTTCCATCAGGTTTGCAGTATGTACTTTGGTGTAAAATTGAATTGTATACTACTATAATGTCAGAGCCCTGTATGCACTGAGATAGCAACTTCTTTGTCTTGATCACCAGAGCCATGAAACAACTTTGAAACAACTCATAATCATGTGGGAAGTTAACCTAAGCTTTTTCCATTAGGTTTGCTTTAAGTACTTTGGTGTAAAATTGAAATGTATACTATTTGTAATGTCAAAGCATTGTATGCACTGAGAAAACATCTTTTTTGTCTTGATGTGCAGAGGAATGAAACAACTTTCAAACTACTCAGAAACAGGAGGGAAGTAAACAAAATGTTTTCATCAGGTTTGCAGTAAGTGCTTCGGTGTAAAATTGAAATGTACACTACTTTAATGTCAGAGCATTTTATGCACTGAGATTGCAACTTTTTTGTCTTGATGACCAGAGCCATGAAACAACTTTCAAACTAGTCATAATCATGTGGGCAGTTACCCTAAGTTGTTTCCATTATGATTGCTTTAAATACTTTGGTGTAAAATTGAAATGTATACTATTTGTATTTTCAAAGCATTGTATGCACTCAGAAAACATTTTTTTGTCTTGATGTGCAGAGGAATGAATCAACTTTCAAACAACTCAGAAACATGTAGGAAGTTAACTTAAAATGTTTCCATCTTGCTTGCACTCTGCACTTCGGCGGAAAATTGTCATGTATACTGCTTTAATGTCAGAGCACTTTATGCACTGAGATAGCAACTTTTTTTCGCTTGATGACCAGAGCCATGAAACAACTTTCAAACTACACATAATCATGTGGAAAGTTAAACTAAGGTGTTTCCATTAGGTTTGCTTTAAGTACTTTGGTGTAAAATTGAAATGTATACTATTTGTAATGTCAAAGCATTGTTTACACTGAGAAAACATCTTTTTTGTCTTGATGTGCAGAGGCATGAAACAACTTTCAAACAACTCAGAAACATGTTGGAAGTTAACCTAATATGTTTCCATCTGGTTTGCACTCTGCACTTTGGTTGGAAAATTGAAATATGTAATACTTAAATGTCAGAGCATTGTATGACCTGAGATAGCAAGTTTTTTGTCCTGATGACCGGAGCCATGAAACAACTTTCAAACTACTCATAATCATGTGGGAAGTTAACCTAAGGTGTTTCCATTAGGTTTGCTTTAAGTACTTTGGTGTAAAATTGAAATGTATACTATTTGTATTGTCAAAGCATTGTATGCACTGAGAAAAACATCTTTTTTGTCTTGATGTGCAGAGGAATGAAACAACTTTCAAACAACTGAGAAACAGGTGGGAAGTAAACTTAAAATATTTCCATCAGGTTTGCATTATGTACTTTGGTGTAAAATTGAATTGTATACTACTTTAATGTCAGAGCCCTGTATGCACTGAGATAGCAACTTCTTTGTCTTGATGACCAGAGCCATGAAACAACTTTCAAACTAGTCATAATCATCTGGGAAGTTAACCTAAGCTGTTTCCATTATGATTGCTTTAAGTACTTTGGTGTAAAATTGAAACATACTATTTGTATTTTCAAAGCATTGTATGCACTCAGAAAACATTTTTTTTTTGTCTTGATTTGCAGAGGAATGAATCAACTTTCAAACAACTCAGAAACATGTAGGAAGTTAACCTAAAATGTTTCCATCTGGTTTGCACTCTGCACTTTGGTGGAAAATTGTAATGTATACTGCTTTAATGTCAGAGCATTGTATGCAATCAGATAGCAACCTTTTTGTCTTGATGACCAGAGCCATGAAACAACTTTCAAACTACTCATAATCATGTGGGAAGTAACCCTAATGTGTTTACATTAGGTTCGATTTAAGTACTTTCGTGTAAATTTGAAATATATACTATTTGTATTGTCAAAGCATTGTTTACACTGAGAATACATCTTTTTTGTCTTGATGTGCAGTGGCATGAAACAACTTTCAAACAACTCAGAAACATGTTGGAAGTTAACCTAAAATGTTTCCATCTGGTTTGCACTCTGCACTTTGGTTGGAAAATTGAAATGTGTACTACTTAAATGTCAGAGCATTCTATGACCTGAGATAGCAAGTTTTTTGTCCTGATGACCGGAGCCACGAAACAACTTTCAAACTACTCATAATCATGTGGGAAGTTAAGGTAAGGTGTTTCCATTCGGTTTGCTTTAAGTACTTTGGTGTAAAATTGAAATGTATACTATTTGTATTGTCAAAGCATTGTATGCACTGAGAAAACATCTTTTTTGTCTTGATGTGCAGAGGCATGAAACAACTTTCAAACAACACAGAAACAAGTGGAAAGTTACCTTAAAATGTTTCCATCTGGTTTGCACTCTGCACTTTGGTGGAAAATTGTAATGTATACTGCTTTAATGTCAGAGCATTTTATGCAATCAGATAGCAACCTTTTTGTCTTGATGACCAGAGCCATTAAACAACTTTCAAACTACTCATAATCTTGTGGGAAGTAAACCAAATGTGTTTCCATTAGGTTTGCTTTAAGTACTTTCGTGTAAAATTGAAATATATACTATTTGTATTGTCAAGGCATTGTTTACACTGAGAATCTATCTTTTTTGTCTTGATGTGCAGAGGCATGAAACAGCTTTCAAACAACTCAGAAACATGTTGGAAGTTAACCTAAAATGTTTCCATCTGGTTTGCACCCTGCACTTTGGTTGGAAAATTGAAATGTCTACTACTTAAATGTCAGAGCATTGTATGACCTGAGATAGCAAGTTTTTTTGTCCTGATGACCAGAGCCATGAAACAACATTCAAACTACTCATAATCATGTGGGAAGTTAACCTAAGGTGTTTCCATTAGGTTTGCTTTAAGTACTTCGGTGTAAAATTGAAATGTATACTATTTGTATTGTCAAAGCATTGTATGCACTGAGAAAACATCTTTTTTGTCTTGATGTGCAGAGGAATGAAACAACTTTCAAACAACTGAGAAACACGTAGGAAGTAAACTTAAAATGTTTCCATCAGGTTTGCATTATGTACTTTGGTGTAAGATTGAATTGTATACTACTTTAATGTCAGAGCCCTGTATGCACTGAGATAGCAACTTCTTTGTCTTGATGACCAGAGCCATGAAACAACTTTCAAACTAGTCATAATCATGTGGGAAGTTAACCTAAGCTGTTTTCCATTATGATTGCTTTAAGTACTTTGGTGTAAAATTGAAATATACTATTTGTATTTTCAAAGCATTGTATGCACTCAGAAAACATTTTTTTTTTGTCTTGATTTTCAGAGGAATGAATCAACTTTCAAGCAACTCAGAAACATGTAGGAAGTTAACCTAAAATGTTTCCATCTGGGTTGCACTCTGCACTTTGGTGGAAAATTGTAATGTATACTGCTTTAATGTCAGAGCATTGTATGCAATCAGATAGCAACCTTTTTGTCTTGATGACCAGAGCCATGAAACAACTTTCAAACTACTCATAATCATGATGGAAGTTAACCTAAGCTGTTTCCATTATGATTGCTTTAAGTACTTTCGTGTAAAATTGAAATATATACTATTTGTATTGTCAAAGCATTGTTTACACTGAGAATACATCTTTTTTGTCTTGATGTGCAGAGGCATGAAACAGCTTTCAAACAACTCAGAAACATGTTGGAAGTTAACCTAAAATGTTTCCATCTGGTTTGCACTCTGCACTTTGGTTGGAAAATTGAAATGTCTACTACTTAAATGTCAGAGCATTGTATGACCTGAGATAGCAAGTTTTTTGTCCTGATGACCAGAGCCATGAAACAACTTTCAAACTACTCATAATCATGTGGGAAGTTAACCTAAGGTGTTTCCATTAGGTTTGCTTTAAGTACTTTGGTGTAAAATTGAAATGTATACTATTTGCATTGTCAAAGCATTGTATGCACTGAGAAAACATCTTTTTTTGTCTTGATGTGCAGAGGAATGAAACAACTTTCAAACAACTGAGAAACAGGTGGGAAGTAAACTTAAAATGTTTTCATCAGGTTTGCAGTAAGTGCTTTGGTGTAAAATTGAAATGTAGACTACTTTAATGTCAGAGCACTGTATGCACTGAGATAGCAACTTTTTTGGCTTGATGACCAGAGCCATGAAACAACTTTCAAACTACTCATAATCATGTGGAAATTTTAAACTAAGGTGTTTCCATTAGGTTTGCTTTAAGTACATTGGTGTAAAATTGAAATGTATACTATTTGTAATATCAAAGCATTGTATGCACTGAGAAAACATCTTTTTTGTCTTGATGTGCAGAGGCATGAAACAACTTTCAAACAACACAGAAACAAGTGGAAAGTTAACTTAAAATGTTTCCATCTGGTTTCCACTCTGCACTTTAGTGGAAAATTGTAATGTATACTGCTTTAATGTCAGAGAATTATATGCAATCAGATAGCAACCTTTTTGTCTTGATGACCAGAGCCATTAAACAACTTTCAAACTACTCATAATGATGTGGGAAGTAAACCTAATGTGTTTCCATTATGATTGCTTTAAGTACTTTGGTGTAAAATTGAAATGTATACTATTTGTATTTTCAAAGCATTGTGTGCACTCAGAAAACATCTTTTTTGTCTTGATGTGCAGAGGAATGAATCAACTTTCGAACAACTCAGAAACATGTAGGAAGTTAACTTAAAATGTTTCCATCTTGTTTGCACTCTGCACTTTGGCGGAAAATTGTCATGTACACTGCTTTAATGTCAGACCACTGTACGCACTGAGATAGCAACTTTTTTGGCTTGATGACCAGAGCCATGAAACAACCTTCAAACTACTCATAATCATGTGGAAAGTTAACTTAAGATGTTTCCATTAGGGTTACTTTAAGTAGTTTGGTGTAAAATTGAAATGTATACTATTTGCATTGTCAAAGCATTGTATGCACTGAGAAAACATCTTTTTTGTCTTGATGTGCAGTGGCATGAAACAACTTTCAAACAACTCAGAAACATGCTGGAAGTTAACCTAAAATGTTTCCATCTGGTTTGCACTCTGCACTTTGGTTGGAAAATTGAAATGTGTACTACTTAAATGTCAGAGCATTCTATGACCTGAGATAGCAAGTTTTTTGTCCTGATGACCGGAGCCACGAAACAACTTTCAAACTACTCATAATCATGTGGGAAGTTAAGGTAAGGTGTTTCCATTCGGTTTGCTTTAAGTACTTTGGTGTAAAATTGAAATGTATACTATTTGTATTGTCAAAGCATTGTATGCACTGAGAAAACATCTTTTTTGTCTTGATGTGCAGAGGCATGAAACAACTTTCAAACAACACAGAAACAAGTGGAAAGTTACCTTAAAATGTTTCCATCTGGTTTGCACTCTGCACTTTGGTGGAAAATTGTAATGTATACTGCTTTAATGTCAGAGCATTTTATGCAATCAGATAGCAACCTTTTTGTCTTGATGACCAGAGCCATTAAACAACTTTCAAACTACTCATAATCTTGTGGGAAGTAAACCAAATGTGTTTCCATTAGGTTTGCTTTAAGTACTTTCGTGTAAAATTGAAATATATACTATTTGTATTGTCAAAGCATTGTTTACACTGAGAATCTATCTTTTTTGTCTTGATGTGCAGAGGCATGAAACAGCTTTCAAACAACTCAGAAACATGTTGGAAGTTAACCTAAAATGTTTCCATCTGGTTTGCACCCTGCACTTTGGTTGGAAAATTGAAATGTCTACTACTTAAATGTCAGAGCATTGTATGACCTGAGATAGCAAGTTTTTTTGTCCTGATGACCAGAGCCATGAAACAACATTCAAACTACTCATAATCATGTGGGAAGTTAACCTAAGGTGTTTCCATTAGGTTTGCTTTAAGTACTTCGGTGTAAAATTGAAATGTATACTATTTGTATTGTCAAAGCATTGTATGCACTGAGAAAACATCTTTTTTGTCTTGATGTGCAGAGGAATGAAACAACTTTCAAACAACTGAGAAACACGTAGGAAGTAAACTTAAAATGTTTCCATCAGGTTTGCATTATGTACTTTGGTGTAAAATTGAATTGTATACTACTTTAATGTCAGAGCCCTGTATGCACTGAGATAGCAACTTCTTTGTCTTGATGACCAGAGCCATGAAACAACTTTCAAACTAGTCATAATCATGTGGGAAGTTAACCTAAGCTGTTTCCATTATGATTGCTTTAAGTACTTTGGTGTAAAATTGAAATATACTATTTGTATTTTCAAAGCATTGTATGCACTCAGAAAACATTTTTTTTTTGTCTTGATTTTCAGAGGAATGAATCAACTTTCAAGCAACTCAGAAACATGTAGGAAGTTAACCTAAAATGTTTCCATCTGGGTTGCACTCTGCACTTTGGTGGAAAATTGTAATGTATACTGCTTTAATGTCAGAGCATTGTATGCAATCAGATAGCAACCTTTTTGTCTTGATGACCAGAGCCATGAAACAACTTTCAAACTACTCATAATCATGATGGAAGTTAACCTAAGCTGTTTCCATTATGATTGCTTTAAGTACTTTCGTGTAAAATTGAAATATATACTATTTGTATTGTCAAAGCATTGTTTACACTGAGAATACATCTTTTTTGTCTTGATGTGCAGAGGCATGAAACAGCTTTCAAACAACTCAGAAACATGTTGGAAGTTAACCTAAAATGTTTCCATCTGGTTTGCACTCTGCACTTTGGTTGGAAAATTGAAATGTCTACTACTTAAATGTCAGAGCATTGTATGACCTGAGATAGCAAGTTTTTTGTCCTGATGACCAGAGCCATGAAACAACTTTCAAACTACTCATAATCATGTGGGAAGTTAACCTAAGGTGTTTCCATTAGGTTTGCTTTAAGTACTTTGGTGTAAAATTGAAATGTATACTATTTGCATTGTCAAAGCATTGTATGCACTGAGAAAACATCTTTTTTGTCTTGATGTGCAGAGGAATGAAACAACTTTCAAACAACTGAGAAACAGGTGGGAAGTAAACTTAAAATGTTTTCATCAGGTTTGCAGTAAGTGCTTTGGTGTAAAATTGAAATGTAGACTACTTTAATGTCAGAGCACTGTATGCACTGAGATAGCAACTTTTTTGGCTTGATGACCAGAGCCATGAAACAACTTTCAAACTACTCATAATCATGTGGAAATTTTAAACTAAGGTGTTTCCATTAGGTTTGCTTTAAGTACATTGGTGTAAAATTGAAATGTATACTATTTGTAATATCAAAGCATTGTATGCACTGAGAAAACATCTTTTTTGTCTTGATGTGCAGAGGCATGAAACAACTTTCAAACAACACAGAAACAAGTGGAAAGTTAACTTAAAATGTTTCCATCTGGTTTCCACTCTGCACTTTAGTGGAAAATTGTAATGTATACTGCTTTAATGTCAGAGAATTATATGCAATCAGATAGCAACCTTTTTGTCTTGATGACCAGAGCCATTAAACAACTTTCAAACTACTCATAATGATGTGGGAAGTAAACCTAATGTGTTTCCATTATGATTGCTTTAAGTACTTTGGTGTAAAATTGAAATGTATACTATTTGTATTTTCAAAGCATTGTGTGCACTCAGAAAACATCTTTTTTGTCTTGATGTGCAGAGGAATGAATCAACTTTCGAACAACTCAGAAACATGTAGGAAGTTAACTTAAAATGTTTCCATCTTGTATGCACTCTGCACTTTGGCGGAAAATTGTCATGTACACTGCTTTAATGTCAGACCACTGTATGCACTGAGATAGCAACTTTTTTGGCTTGATGACCAGAGCCATGAAACAACCTTCAAACTACTCATAATCATGTGGAAAGTTAACTTAAGATGTTTCCATTAGGGTTACTTTAAGTAGTTTGGTGTAAAATTGAAATGTATACTATTTGCATTGTCAAAGCATTGTATGCACTGAGAAAACATCTTTTTTGTCTTGATGTGCAGAGGAATGAAACAACTTTCAAACAACTGAGAAACAAGTGGGAAGTAAACTTAAAATGTTTTCATCAGGTTTGCAGTAAGTGCTTTGGTGTAAAAATGAAATGTACACTACTTTAATGTCAGAGCATTGTATGCACTGAGATAGCAACTTTTTTGTCTTGATCACCAGAGCCATGAAACAACTTTGAAACTACTCATAATCATGTGGGAAGTTAACCTAAGTTGTTTCCATTAGGTTTGCAGTAAGTACTTCAGTGTAAATTGAAATGTATACTATTTGTAATGTCAACGCATTGTATGCACTCAGAAAACATCTTTTTTGTCTTGATTTGCAGAGGAATGAATCAACTTTCAAACAACTCAGAAACATGTAGGAAGTTAACCTATAATGTTTCCATTTGGTTTGCACTCTGCACTTTGGTGGAAAATTGTAATATATACTGCTTTAATGTCAGAGCATTGTATGCAATCAGATAGCAACCTTTTTGTCTTGATGACCAGAGCCATGAAACAACTTTCAAACTAGTTATAATCATGTGGGAAGTTAACCTAAGGTGTTTCCATTAGGTTTGCTTTAAGTACTTTGGTGTAAAATTGAAATATATACTATTTGTATTGTCAAAGCATTGTTTACACTGAGAATACATCTTTTTTGTCTTGATGTGCAGAGGCATGAAACAACTTTCAAACAACTCAGAAACATGTTGGAAGTTAACCTAAAATGTTTCCATCTGGTTTGCACTCTGCACTTTGGTTGGAAAATTGAAATGTGTACTACTTAAATGTCAGAGCATTGTATGACCTGAGATAGCAAGTTCTTTGTCCTGATGACCGGAGCCATGAAACAACTTTCAAACTACTCATAATCATGTGGGAAGTTAACCTAAGGTGTTTCCATTAGGTTTGCTTTAAGTACTTTGGTGTAAAATTGAAATGTATACTATTTGTATTGTCAAAGCATTGTATGCACTGAGAAAACATCTTTTTTGTCTTGATGTGCAGAGGAATGAAACAACTTTCAAACAACTGAGAAACAGGTGGGAAGTAAACTTAAAATATTTCCATCAGGTTTGCATTATGTACTTTGGTGTAAAATTGAATTGTATACTACTTTAATGTCAGAGCCCTGTATGCACTGAGATAGCAACTTCTTTGTCTTGATGACCAGAGCCATGAAACAACTTTCAAACTAGTCATAATCATCTGGGAAGTTAACCTAAGCTGTTTCCATTATGATTGCTTTAAGTACTTTGGTGTAAAATTGAAATATACTATTTGTATTTTCAAAGCATTGTATGCACTCAGAAAACATTTTTTTTTTGTCTTGATTTGCAGAGGAATGAATCAACTTTCAAACAACTCAGAAACATGTAGGAAGTTAACCTAAAATGTTTCCATCTGGTTTGCACTCTGCACTTTGGTGGAAAATTGTAATGTATACTGCTTTAATGTCAGAGCATTGTATGCAATCAGATAGCAACCTTTTTGTCTTGATGACCAGAGCCATGAAACAACTTTCAAACTACTCATAATCATGTGGGAAGTAACCCTAATGTGTTTACATTAGGTTCGATTTAAGTACTTTCGTGTAAATTTGAAATATATACTATTTGTATTGTCAAATCATTGTTTACACTGAGAATACATCTTTTTTGTCTTGATGTGCAGTGGCATGAAACAACTTTCAAACAACTCAGAAACATGTTGGAAGTTAACCTAAAATGTTTCCATCTGGTTTGCACTCTGCACTTTGGTTGGAAAATTGAAATGTGTACTACTTAAATGTCAGAGCATTCTATGACCTGAGATAGCAAGTTTTTTGTCCTGATGACCGGAGCCACGAAACAACTTTCAAACTACTCATAATCATGTGGGAAGTTAAGGTAAGGTGTTTCCATTCGGTTTGCTTTAAGTACTTTGGTGTAAAATTGAAATGTATACTATTTGTATTGTCAAAGCATTGTATGCACTGAGAAAACATCTTTTTTGTCTTGATGTGCAGAGGCATGAAACAACTTTCAAACAACACAGAAACAAGTGGAAAGTTACCTTAAAATGTTTCCATCTGGTTTGCACTCTGCACTTTGGTGGAAAATTGTAATGTATACTGCTTTAATGTCAGAGCATTTTATGCAATCAGATAGCAACCTTTTTGTCTTGATGACCAGAGCCATTAAACAACTTTCAAACTACTCATAATCTTGTGGGAAGTAAACCAAATGTGTTTCCATTAGGTTTGCTTTAAGTACTTTCGTGTAAAATTGAAATATATACTATTTGTATTGTCAAAGCATTGTTTACACTGAGAATCTATCTTTTTTGTCTTGATGTGCAGAGGCATGAAACAGCTTTCAAACAACTCAGAAACATGTTGGAAGTTAACCTAAAATGTTTCCATCTGGTTTGCACCCTGCACTTTGGTTGGAAAATTGAAATGTCTACTACTAAGATGTCAGAGCATTGTATGTCCTGAGATAGCAAGTTTTTTGTCCTGATGACCAGAGGCATGTAACAACTGTCAAACTACTCATAATCATGTGGGAAGTTAACCTAAGGTGTTTCCATTAGGTTTGCTTTAAGTAGTTTGGTGTAAAATTGATATGTATACTATTTGTATTGTCAAAGCATTGTATGCACTGAGAAAACATCTTTTTTGTCTTCATGTGCAGAGGCATGAAACAACTTTCAAACAACACAGAAACAAGTGGAAAGTTACCTTAAAATGTTTCCATCTGGTTTGCACTCTGCACTTTGGTGGAAAATTGTAATGCATACTGCTTTAATGTCAGAGCATTTTATGCAATCAGATAGCAACCGTTTTGTCTTTATGACCAGAGCCATTAAACAACTTTCAAACTACTCATAATCTTGTGGGAAGTAAACCTAATGTGTTTCCATTAGGTTTGCTTTAAGTACTTTCGTGTAAAATTCAAATATATACTATTTGTATTGTCAAAGCATTGTTTACACTGAGAATACATCTTTTTTGTCTTGATGTGCGGAGGCATGAAACAGCTTTCAAACAACTCAGAAACATGTTGGAAGTTAACCTAAAATGTTTCCATCTGGATGCACTCTGCACTTTGGTTGGAAAATGGAAATGTCTACTACTTAAATGTCAGAGCATTGTATGACCTGAGATAGCAAGTTTTTTGTCCTGATGACCAGAGCCATGAAACAACTTTCAAACTACTCATAATCATGTGGGAAGTTAACCTAAGGTGTTTCCATTAGGTTTGCTTTAAGTACTTTGGTGTAAAATTGAAATGTATACTATTTGTATTGTCAAAGCATTGTATGCACTGAGAAAACATCTTTTTTGTCTTGATGTGCAGAGGAATGAAACAACTTTCAAACAACTCAGAAATAGGTGGGAAGTAAACTTAAAATGTTTTCATCAGGTTTGCAGTAAGTGCTTTGGTGTAAAATTGAAATGTACACTACTTTAATGTCAGAGCATTGTATGCACTGAGATAGCAACTTTTTTGTCTTGATGACCAGAGCCATGAAACAACTTTCAAACTACTCATAATCATGTGGGAAGTTAACCTAAGCTGTTTCCATTATGATTGCTTTAAGTACTTTGGTGTAAAATTGAAATGTATACTATTTGTATTTTCTAAGCATTGTATGCACTCAGAAAACATCTTTTTTGTCTTGATGTGCAGAGGAATGAATCAACTTTCAAACAACTCAGAAACATGTAGGAAGTTAACTTAAAATGTTTCCATCTTGTTTGCACTCTGCACTTTGGCGGAAAATTGTCATGTACACTGCTTTAATGTCAGAGCACTGTATGCACTGAGAAAGCAACTTTTTTGGCTTGATGACCAGAGCCATGAAACAACTTTCAAACTACTCATAATCATGTGGAAAGTTAAACTAAGGTGTTTCCATTAGGTTTGCTTCAAGTACTTTGGTGTAAAATTGAAATGTATACTATTTGTATTGTCAAAGCATTGTATGCACTGAGAATCTATCTTTTTTGTCTTGATGTGCAGAGGCATGAAACAGCTTTCAAACAACTGAGAAACATGTTGGAAGTTAACCTAAAATGTTTCCATCTGGTTTGCACCCTGCACTTTGGTTGGAAAATTGAAATGTCTACTACTTAAATGTCAGAGCATTGTATGACCTGAGATAGCAAGTTTTTTTGTCCTGATGACCAGAGCCATGAAACAACTTTCAAACTACTCATAATCATGTGGGAAGTTAACCTAAGGTGTTTCCATTAGGTTTGCTTTAAGTACTTTGGTGTAAAATTGAAATGTATACTATTTGTATTGTCAAAGCATTGTATGCACTGAGAAAACATCTTTTTTGTCTTGATGTGCAGAGGAATGAAACAACTTTCAAACAACTGAGAAACAGGTGGGAAGTAAACTTAAAATGTTTTCATCAGGTTTGCAGTAAGTGCTTTGGTGTAAAATTGAAATGTACACTACTTTAATGTCAGAGCACTGTATGCACTGAGATAGCAACTTTTTTGGCTTGATGACCAGAGCCATGAAACAACTTTCAAACTACTCATAATGATGTGGGAAGTAAACCTAATGTGTTTCCATTAGGTTTGCTTTAAGTACTTTGGTGTAAAATTGAAATATATACTATTTGTATTGTCAAAGCATTGTTTACACTGAGAAAACATCTTTTTTGTCTTGATGTGCAGAGGAATGAAACAACTTTCAAACAACTCAGAAACAAGTGGGAGGTAAACTTAAAATGTTTCCATCAGGTTTGCAGTATGTACTTTGGTGTAAAATTGAATTGTATACTACTGTAATGTCAGAGCCCTGTATGCACTGAGATAGCAACTTCTTTGTCTTGATCACCAGAGCCATGAAACAACTTTGAAACTACTCATAATCATGTTGGAAGTTAACCTAAGCTGTTTCCATTAGGTTTGCTTTAAGCACTTTGGTGTAAAATTGAAATGTATACTATTTGTAATGTCAAAGCATTGTATGCACTGAGAAAACATCTTTTTTGTCTTGATGTGCAGAGGCATGAAACAACTTTCAAACAACACAGAAACAAGTGGAAAGTTAACTTAAAATGTTTCCATCTGGTTTGCACTCTGCACTTTGGTGGAAAATTGTAATGTATACTGCTTTAATGTCAGAGCAGTGTATGCAATCAGATAGCAACCTTTTTGTCTAGATGAGCAGTGCATTTAAACAACTATCAAACTACTCATAGTCATGTGGGAAGTAAACCTAATGTGTTTCCATTAGGTTTGCTTTAAGTACTTTGGTGTAAAATTGAAATATATACTATTTGTATTGTCAAAGCATTGTTTACACTGAGAAAACATCTTTTTTGTCTTGATGTGCAGAGGAATGAAACAACTTTCAAACAACTCAGAAACAAGTGGGAGGTAAACTTAAAATGTTTCCATCAGGTTTGCAGTATGTACTTTGGTGTAAAATTGAATTGTATACTACTATAATGTCAGAGCCCTGTATGCACTGAGATAGCAACTTCTTTGTCTTGATCACCAGAGCCATGAAACAACTTTGAAACTACTCATAATCATGTGGGAAGTTAACCTAAGCTGTTTCCATTATGATTGCTTTAAGTACTTTCGTGTAAAATTGAAATATATACTATTTGTATTGTCAAAGCATTGTTTACACTGAGAATACATCTTTTTTGTCTTGATGTGCAGAGGCATGAAACAACTTTCAAACAACACAGAAACAAGTGGAAAGTTAACTTAAAATGTTTCCATCTGGTTTTACTCTGCACTTTGGTGGAAAATTGTAATGTATACTGCTTTAATGTCAGAGCAGTGTATGCAATCAGATAGCAACCTTTTTGTCTAGATGACCAGAGCATTTAAACAACTATCAAACTACTCATAATCATGTGGGAAGTAAACCTAATGTGTTTCCATTAGGTTTGCTTCAAGTACTTTGGTGTAAAATTGAAATGTATACTATTTGTATTGTCAAAGCATTGTATGCACTGAGAAAACATCTTTTTTGTCTTGATGTGCAGAGGAATGAAACAACTTTCAAACAACTGAGAATCAGGTGGGAAGTAAACTTAAAATGTTTCCATCAGGTTTGCAGTATGTACTTTGGTGTAAAATTGAATTGTATACTACTTTAATGTCAGAGCCCAGTATACACTGAGATAGCAACTTCTTTGTCTTGATGACCAGAGCCATGAAACAACTTTCAAACTAGTCATAATCATGTGGGAAGTTAACCTAAGCTGTTTCCATTATGATTCCTTTAAGTACTTTGGTGTAAAATTGAAATGTATACTATTTGTATTTTCAAAGCATTATATGCACTCAGAAAACATTTTTTTTTGTCGTGATGTGCAGAGGAATGAATCAACTTTCAAACAAGTCAGAAACATGTTGGAAGTTAACTTAAAATGTTTCCATCTGGTTTGCACTCTGCACTTTGGTGGAAAATTGTAATGTATACTGCTTTAATGTCAGAGCATTTTATGCAATCAGATGGCAACCTTTTTGTCTTGATGACCAGAGCCATTAAACAACTTTCAAACAACTGAGAAACAAGTGGGAAGTAAACTTAAAATGTTTTCATCAGGTTTGCAGTAAGTGCTTTGGTGTAAAAATGAAATGTACACTACTTTAATGTCAGAGCATTGTATGCACTGAGATAGCAACTTTTTTGTCTTGATCACCAGAGCCATGAAACAACTTTGAAACTACTCATAATCATGTGGGAAGTTAACCTAAGTTGTTTCCATTAGGTTTGCAGTAAGTACTTCAGTGTAAATTGAAATGTATACTATTTGTAATGTCAACGCATTGTATGCACTCAGAAAACATCTTTTTTGTCTTGATTTGCAGAGGAATGAATCAACTTTCAAACAACTCAGAAACATGTAGGAAGTTAACCTATAATGTTTCCATTTGGTTTGCACTCTGCACTTTGGTGGAAAATTGTAATATATACTGCTTTAATGTCAGAGCATTGTATGCAATCAGATAGCAACCTTTTTGTCTTGATGACCAGAGCCATGAAACAACTTTCAAACTAGTTATAATCATGTGGGAAGTTAACCTAAGGTGTTTCCATTAGGTTTGCTTTAAGTACTTTGGTGTAAAATTGAAATATATACTATTTGTATTGTCAAAGCATTGTTTACACTGAGAATACATCTTTTTTGTCTTGATGTGCAGAGGCATGAAACAACTTTCAAACAACTCAGAAACATGTTGGAAGTTAACCTAAAATGTTTCCATCTGGTTTGCACTCTGCACTTTGGTTGGAAAATTGAAATGTGTACTACTTAAATGTCAGAGCATTGTATGACCTGAGATAGCAAGTTCTTTGTCCTGATGACCGGAGCCATGAAACAACTTTCAAACTACTCATAATCATGTGGGAAGTTAACCTAAGGTGTTTCCATTAGGTTTGCTTTAAGTACTTTGGTGTAAAATTGAAATGTATACTATTTGTATTGTCAAAGCATTGTATGCACTGAGAAAACATCTTTTTTGTCTTGATGTGCAGAGGAATGAAACAACTTTCAAACAACTGAGAAACAGGTGGGAAGTAAACTTAAAATATTTCCATCAGGTTTGCATTATGTACTTTGGTGTAAAATTGAATTGTATACTACTTTAATGTCAGAGCCCTGTATGCACTGAGATAGCAACTTCTTTGTCTTGATGACCAGAGCCATGAAACAACTTTCAAACTAGTCATAATCATCTGGGAAGTTAACCTAAGCTGTTTCCATTATGATTGCTTTAAGTACTTTGGTGTAAAATTGAAATATACTATTTGTATTTTCAAAGCATTGTATGCACTCAGAAAACATTTTTTTTTTGTCTTGATTTGCAGAGGAATGAATCAACTTTCAAACAACTCAGAAACATGTAGGAAGTTAACCTAAAATGTTTCCATCTGGTTTGCACTCTGCACTTTGGTGGAAAATTGTAATGTATACTGCTTTAATGTCAGAGCATTGTATGCAATCAGATAGCAACCTTTTTGTCTTGATGACCAGAGCCATGAAACAACTTTCAAACTACTCATAATCATGTGGGAAGTAACCCTAATGTGTTTACATTAGGTTCGATTTAAGTACTTTCGTGTAAATTTGAAATATATACTATTTGTATTGTCAAATCATTGTTTACACTGAGAATACATCTTTTTTGTCTTGATGTGCAGTGGCATGAAACAACTTTCAAACAACTCAGAAACATGTTGGAAGTTAACCTAAAATGTTTCCATCTGGTTTGCACTCTGCACTTTGGTTGGAAAATTGAAATGTGTACTACTTAAATGTCAGAGCATTCTATGACCTGAGATAGCAAGTTTTTTGTCCTGATGACCGGAGCCACGAAACAACTTTCAAACTACTCATAATCATGTGGGAAGTTAAGGTAAGGTGTTTCCATTCGGTTTGCTTTAAGTACTTTGGTGTAAAATTGAAATGTATACTATTTGTATTGTCAAAGCATTGTATGCACTGAGAAAACATCTTTTTTGTCTTGATGTGCAGAGGCATGAAACAACTTTCAAACAACACAGAAACAAGTGGAAAGTTACCTTAAAATGTTTCCATCTGGTTTGCACTCTGCACTTTGGTGGAAAATTGTAATGTATACTGCTTTAATGTCAGAGCATTTTATGCAATCAGATAGCAACCTTTTTGTCTTGATGACCAGAGCCATTAAACAACTTTCAAACTACTCATAATCTTGTGGGAAGTAAACCAAATGTGTTTCCATTAGGTTTGCTTTAAGTACTTTCGTGTAAAATTGAAATATATACTATTTGTATTGTCAAAGCATTGTTTACACTGAGAATCTATCTTTTTTGTCTTGATGTGCAGAGGCATGAAACAGCTTTCAAACAACTCAGAAACATGTTGGAAGTTAACCTAAAATGTTTCCATCTGGTTTGCACCCTGCACTTTGGTTGGAAAATTGAAATGTCTACTACTAAGATGTCAGAGCATTGTATGTCCTGAGATAGCAAGTTTTTTGTCCTGATGACCAGAGGCATGTAACAACTGTCAAACTACTCATAATCATGTGGGAAGTTAACCTAAGGTGTTTCCATTAGGTTTGCTTTAAGTAGTTTGGTGTAAAATTGATATGTATACTATTTGTATTGTCAAAGCATTGTATGCACTGAGAAAACATCTTTTTTGTCTTCATGTGCAGAGGCATGAAACAACTTTCAAACAACACAGAAACAAGTGGAAAGTTACCTTAAAATGTTTCCATCTGGTTTGCACTCTGCACTTTGGTGGAAAATTGTAATGCATACTGCTTTAATGTCAGAGCATTTTATGCAATCAGATAGCAACCGTTTTGTCTTTATGACCAGAGCCATTAAACAACTTTCAAACTACTCATAATCTTGTGGGAAGTAAACCTAATGTGTTTCCATTAGGTTTGCTTTAAGTACTTTCGTGTAAAATTCAAATATATACTATTTGTATTGTCAAAGCATTGTTTACACTGAGAATACATCTTTTTTGTCTTGATGTGCGGAGGCATGAAACAGCTTTCAAACAACTCAGAAACATGTTGGAAGTTAACCTAAAATGTTTCCATCTGGATGCACTCTGCACTTTGGTTGGAAAATGGAAATGTCTACTACTTAAATGTCAGAGCATTGTATGACCTGAGATAGCAAGTTTTTTGTCCTGATGACCAGAGCCATGAAACAACTTTCAAACTACTCATAATCATGTGGGAAGTTAACCTAAGGTGTTTCCATTAGGTTTGCTTTAAGTACTTTGGTGTAAAATTGAAATGTATACTATTTGTATTGTCAAAGCATTGTATGCACTGAGAAAACATCTTTTTTGTCTTGATGTGCAGAGGAATGAAACAACTTTCAAACAACTCAGAAATAGGTGGGAAGTAAACTTAAAATGTTTTCATCAGGTTTGCAGTAAGTGCTTTGGTGTAAAATTGAAATGTACACTACTTTAATGTCAGAGCATTGTATGCACTGAGATAGCAACTTTTTTGTCTTGATGACCAGAGCCATGAAACAACTTTCAAACTACTCATAATCATGTGGGAAGTTAACCTAAGCTGTTTCCATTATGATTGCTTTAAGTACTTTGGTGTAAAATTGAAATGTATACTATTTGTATTTTCTAAGCATTGTATGCACTCAGAAAACATCTTTTTTGTCTTGATGTGCAGAGGAATGAATCAACTTTCAAACAACTCAGAAACATGTAGGAAGTTAACTTAAAATGTTTCCATCTTGTTTGCACTCTGCACTTTGGCGGAAAATTGTCATGTACACTGCTTTAATGTCAGAGCACTGTATGCACTGAGAAAGCAACTTTTTTGGCTTGATGACCAGAGCCATGAAACAACTTTCAAACTACTCATAATCATGTGGAAAGTTAAACTAAGGTGTTTCCATTAGGTTTGCTTCAAGTACTTTGGTGTAAAATTGAAATGTATACTATTTGTATTGTCAAAGCATTGTATGCACTGAGAATCTATCTTTTTTGTCTTGATGTGCAGAGGCATGAAACAGCTTTCAAACAACTGAGAAACATGTTGGAAGTTAACCTAAAATGTTTCCATCTGGTTTGCACCCTGCACTTTGGTTGGAAAATTGAAATGTCTACTACTTAAATGTCAGAGAATTGTATGACCTGAGATAGCAAGTTTTTTTGTCCTGATGACCAGAGCCATGAAACAACTTTCAAACTACTCATAATCATGTGGGAAGTTAACCTAAGGTGTTTCCATTAGGTTTGCTTTAAGTACTTTGGTGTAAAATTGAAATGTATACTATTTGTATTGTCAAAGCATTGTATGCACTGAGAAAACATCTTTTTTGTCTTGATGTGCAGAGGAATGAAACAACTTTCAAACAACTGAGAAACAGGTGGGAAGTAAACTTAAAATGTTTTCATCAGGTTTGCAGTAAGTGCTTTGGTGTAAAATTGAAATGTACACTACTTTAATGTCAGAGCACTGTATGCACTGAGATAGCAACTTTTTTGGCTTGATGACCAGAGCCATGAAACAACTTTCAAACTACTCATAATGATGTGGGAAGTAAACCTAATGTGTTTCCATTAGGTTTGCTTTAAGTACTTTGGTGTAAAATTGAAATATATACTATTTGTATTGTCAAAGCATTGTTTACACTGAGAAAACATCTTTTTTGTCTTGATGTGCAGAGGAATGAAACAACTTTCAAACAACTCAGAAACAAGTGGGAGGTAAACTTAAAATGTTTCCATCAGGTTTGCAGTATGTACTTTGGTGTAAAATTGAATTGTATACTACTGTAATGTCAGAGCCCTGTATGCACTGAGATAGCAACTTCTTTGTCTTGATCACCAGAGCCATGAAACAACTTTGAAACTACTCATAATCATGTTGGAAGTTAACCTAAGCTGTTTCCATTAGGTTTGCTTTAAGCACTTTGGTGTAAAATTGAAATGTATACTATTTGTAATGTCAAAGCATTGTATGCACTGAGAAAACATCTTTTTTGTCTTGATGTGCAGAGGCATGAAACAACTTTCAAACAACACAGAAACAAGTGGAAAGTTAACTTAAAATGTTTCCATCTGGTTTGCACTCTGCACTTTGGTGGAAAATTGTAATGTATACTGCTTTAATGTCAGAGCAGTGTATGCAATCAGATAGCAACCTTTTTGTCTAGATGACCAGTGCATTTAAACAACTATCAAACTACTCATAGTCATGTGGGAAGTAAACCTAATGTGTTTCCATTAGGTTTGCTTTAAGTACTTTGGTGTAAAATTGAAATATATACTATTTGTATTGTCAAAGCATTGTTTACACTGAGAAAACATCTTTTTTGTCTTGATGTGCAGAGGAATGAAACAACTTTCAAACAACTCAGAAACAAGTGGGAGGTAAACTTAAAATGTTTCCATCAGGTTTGCAGTATGTACTTTGGTGTAAAATTGAATTGTATACTACTATAATGTCAGAGCCCTGTATGCACTGAGATAGCAACTTCTTTGTCTTGATCACCAGAGCCATGAAACAACTTTGAAACTACTCATAATCATGTGGGAAGTTAACCTAAGCTGTTTCCATTATGATTGCTTTAAGTACTTTCGTGTAAAATTGAAATATATACTATTTGTATTGTCAAAGCATTGTTTACACTGAGAATACATCTTTTTTGTCTTGATGTGCAGAGGCATGAAACAACTTTCAAACAACACAGAAACAAGTGGAAAGTTAACTTAAAATGTTTCCATCTGGTTTTACTCTGCACTTTGGTGGAAAATTGTAATGTATACTGCTTTAATGTCAGAGCAGTGTATGCAATCAGATAGCAACCTTTTTGTCTAGATGACCAGAGCATTTAAACAACTATCAAACTACTCATAATCATGTGGGAAGTAAACCTAATGTGTTTCCATTAGGTTTGCTTCAAGTACTTTGGTGTAAAATTGAAATGTATACTATTTGTATTGTCAAAGCATTGTATGCACTGAGAAAACATCTTTTTTGTCTTGATGTGCAGAGGAATGAAACAACTTTCAAACAACTGAGAATCAGGTGGGAAGTAAACTTAAAATGTTTCCATCAGGTTTGCAGTATGTACTTTGGTGTAAAATTGAATTGTATACTACTTTAATGTCAGAGCCCAGTATACACTGAGATAGCAACTTCTTTGTCTTGATGACCAGAGCCATGAAACAACTTTCAAACTAGTCATAATCATGTGGGAAGTTAACCTAAGCTGTTTCCATTATGATTCCTTTAAGTACTTTGGTGTAAAATTGAAATGTATACTATTTGTATTTTCAAAGCATTATATGCACTCAGAAAACATTTTTTTTTGTCGTGATGTGCAGAGGAATGAATCAACTTTCAAACAAGTCAGAAACATGTTGGAAGTTAACTTAAAATGTTTCCATCTGGTTTGCACTCTGCACTTTGGTGGAAAATTGTAATGTATACTGCTTTAATGTCAGAGCATTTTATGCAATCAGATGGCAACCTTTTTGTCTTGATGACCAGAGCCATTAAACAACTTTCAAACTACTCATAATCTTGTGGGAAGTAAACCAAATGTGTTTCCATTAGGTTTGCTTTAAGTACTTTCGTGTAAAATTGAAATATATACTATTTGTATTGTCAAAGCATTGTTTACACTGAGAATCTATCTTTTTTGTCTTGATGTGCAGAGGCATGAAACAGCTTTCAAACAACTCAGAAACATGTTGGAAGTTAACCTAAAATGTTTCCATCTGGTTTGCACCCTGCACTTTGGTTGGAAAATTGAAATGTCTACTACTTAAATGTCAGAGCATTGTATGACCTGAGATAGCAAGTTTTTTTGTCCTGATGACCAGAGCCATGAAACAACTTTCAAACTACTCATAATCATGTGGGAAGTTAACCTAAGGTGTTTCCATTAGGTTTGCTTTAAGTACTTTGGTGTAAAATTGAAATGTATACTATTTGTATTGTCAAAGCATTGTATGCACTGAGAAAACATCTTTTTTGTCTTGATGTGCAGAGGAATGAAACAACTTTCAAACAACTGAGAAACAGGTGGGAAGTAAACTTAAAATGTTTTCATCAGGTTTGCAGTAAGTGCTTTGGTGTAAAATTGAAATGTACACTACTTTAATGTCAGAGCACTGTATGCACTGAGATAGCAACTTTTTTGGCTTGATGACCAGAGCCATGAAACAACTTTCAAACTACTCATAATGATGTGGGAAGTAAACCTAATGTGTTTCCATTAGGTTTGCTTTAAGTACTTTGGTGTAAAATTGAAATATATACTATTTGTATTGTCAAAGCATTGTTTACACTGAGAAAACATCTTTTTTGTCTTGATGTGCAGAGGAATGAAACAACTTTCAAACAACTCAGAAACAAGTGGGAGGTAAACTTAAAATGTTTCCATCAGGTTTGCAGTATGTACTTTGGTGTAAAATTGAATTGTATACTACTGTAATGTCAGAGCCCTGTATGCACTGAGATAGCAACTTCTTTGTCTTGATCACCAGAGCCATGAAACAACTTTGAAACTACTCATAATCATGTTGGAAGTTAACCTAAGCTGTTTCCATTAGGTTTGCTTTAAGCACTTTGGTGTAAAATTGAAATGTATACTATTTGTAATGTCAAAGCATTGTATGCACTGAGAAAACATCTTTTTTGTCTTGATGTGCAGAGGCATGAAACAACTTTCAAACAACACAGAAACAAGTGGAAAGTTAACTTAAAATGTTTCCATCTGGTTTGCACTCTGCACTTTGGTGGAAAATTGTAATGTATACTGCTTTAATGTCAGAGCAGTGTATGCAATCAGATAGCAACCTTTTTGTCTAGATGACCAGTGCATTTAAACAACTATCAAACTACTCATAGTCATGTGGGAAGTAAACCTAATGTGTTTCCATTAGGTTTGCTTTAAGTACTTTGGTGTAAAATTGAAATATATACTATTTGTATTGTCAAAGCATTGTTTACACTGAGAAAACATCTTTTTTGTCTTGATGTGCAGAGGAATGAAACAACTTTCAAACAACTCAGAAACAAGTGGGAGGTAAACTTAAAATGTTTCCATCAGGTTTGCAGTATGTACTTTGGTGTAAAATTGAATTGTATACTACTATAATGTCAGAGCCCTGTATGCACTGAGATAGCAACTTCTTTGTCTTGATCACCAGAGCCATGAAACAACTTTGAAACTACTCATAATCATGTGGGAAGTTAACCTAAGCTGTTTCCATTATGATTGCTTTAAGTACTTTCGTGTAAAATTGAAATATATACTATTTGTATTGTCAAAGCATTGTTTACACTGAGAATACATCTTTTTTCTCTTGATGTGCAGAGGCATGAAACAACTTTCAAACAACACAGAAACAAGTGGAAAGTTAACTTAAAATGTTTCCATCTGGTTTTACTCTGCACTTTGGTGGAAAATTGTAATGTATACTGCTTTAATGTCAGAGCAGTGTATGCAATCAGATAGCAACCTTTTTGCCTAGATGACCAGAGCATTTAAACAACTATCAAACTACTCATAATCATGTGGGAAGTAAACCTAATGTGTTTCCATTAGGTTTGCTTTAAGTACTTTGGTGTAAAATTGAAATATATACTATTTGTATTGTCAAAGCATTGTTTACACTGAGAATACATCTTTTTTGTCTTGATGTGCAGAGGCATGAAACAACTTTCAAACAACTTAGAAACATGTTGGAAGTTAACCTAAAATGTTTCCATCTGGTTTGCACTCTGCACTTTGGTTGGAAAATTGAAATGTGTACTACTAAGATGTCAGAGCATTGTATGTCCTGAGATAGCAAGTTTTTTGTCCTGATGACCAGAGGCATGAAACAACTTTCAAACTACTCATAATCATGTGGGAAGTTAACCTAAGGTGTTTTCATTAGGTTTGCTTTCAGTACTTTGGTGTAAAATTGATATGTATACTATTTGTATTGTCAAAGCATTGTATGCACTGAGAAAACATCTTTTTTGTCTTGATGTGCAGAGGAATGAAACAACTTTCAAACAACTCAGAAACAGGTGGGAAGTAAACAAAATGTTTTCATCAGGTTTGCAGTAAGTGCTTTGGTGTAAAATTGAAATGTACACTACTTTAATGTCAGAGCATTTTATGCACTGAGATAGCAACTTTTTTGTCTTGATGACCAGAGCCATGAAACAACTTTCAAACTACTCATAATCATGTGGGAAGTTAACCTAAGCTGTTTCCATTAGGTTTGCTTTAAGTACTTTGGTGTAAAATTGAAATGTATACTATTTGTAATGTCAAAGCATTGTATGCACTGAGAAAACATCTTTTTTGTCTTGATGTGCAGAGGCATGAAACAACTTTCAAACAACACAGAAACAAGTGGAAAGTTACCTTAAAATGTTTCCATCTGGTTTGCACTCTGCACTTTGGTGGAAAATTGTCATGTATACTGCTTTAATGTCAGAGCATTTTATGCAATCAGATAGCAACCTTTTTGTCTTTATGACCAGAGCCATTAAACAACTTTCAAACTACTCATAATCTTGTGGGAAGTAAACCTAATGTGTTTCCATTAGGTTTGCTTTAAGTACTTTCGTGAAAAATTGAAATATATACTATTTCTATTGTCAAAGCATTGTTTACACTGAGAATACATCTTTTTTGTCTTGATGTGCAAAGGCATGAAACAGCTTTCAAACAACTCAGAAACATGTTGGAAGTTAACCTAAAATGTTTCCATCTTGTTTGCACTCTGCACTTTGGCGGAAAATTGTCATGTACACTGCTTTAATGTCAGAGCACTGTATGCACTGAGAAAGCAACTTTTTTAGCTTGATGACCAGAGCCATGAAACAACTTTCAAACTACTCATAATCATGTGGAAAGTTAAACTAAGGTGTTTCCATTAGGTTTGCTTCAAGTACTTTGGTGTAAAATTGAAATGTATACTATTTGTATTGTCAAAGCATTGTATGCACTGAGAAAACATCTTTTTTGTCTTGATGTGCAGAGGAATGAAACAACTTTCAAACAACTGAGAATCAGGTGGGAAGTAAACTTAAAATGTTTCCATCAGGTTTGCAGTATGTACTTTGGTGTAAAATTGAATTGTTTGTCCTGATGACCAGAGGCATGTAACAACTTTCAAACCATTAGGTTTGCTTTAAGTACTTCCGTGTAAAATTGAAATATATACTATTTGTATTGTCAAAGCATTGTTTACACTGAGAATACATCTTTTTTGTCTTGATGTGCAGAGCATGAAACAACTTTCAAACAACTTAGAAACATGTTGGAAGTTAACCTAAAATGTTTCCATCTGGTTTGCACTCTGTACTTTGGTTGGAAAATTGAAATGTGTACTACTAAGATGTCAGAGCATTGTATGTCCTGAGATAGCAAGTTTTTTGTCCTGATGACCAGAGGCATGTAACAACTTTCAAACTACTCATAATCATGTGGGAAGTTAACCTAAGGTGTTTCCATTAGGTTTGCTTTAAGTAGTTTGGTGTAAAATTGATATGTATACTATTTGTATTGTCAAAGCATTGTATGCACTGAGAAAACATCTTTTTTGTCTTGATGTGCAGAGGCATGAAACAACTTTCAAACAACACAGAAACAAGTGGAAAGTTACCTTAAAATGTTTCCATCTGGTTTGCACTCTGCACTTTGGTGGAAAATTGTAATGCATACTGCTTTAATGTCAGAGCATTTTATGCAATCAGATAGCAACCGTTTTGTCTTTATGACCAGAGCCATTAAACAACTTTCAAACTACTCATAATCTTGTGGGAAGTAAACCTAATGTGTTTCCATTAGGTTTGCTTTAAGTACTTTCGTGTAAAATTCAAACATATACTATTTGTA
Source organism: Mobula birostris (assembly GCF_030028105.1). Lineage (NCBI taxonomy): Eukaryota > Metazoa > Chordata > Chondrichthyes > Myliobatiformes > Myliobatidae > Mobula > Mobula birostris. Next base: position 105,028,039 of record NC_092373.1, on the reverse strand, counting down.
TTGTCAAAGCATTGTTTACACTGAGAATACATCTTTTTTGTCTTGATGTGCAGAGGCATGAAACAGCTTTCAAACAACTCAGAAACATGTTCGAAGTTAACCTAAAATGTTTCCATCTGGATGCACTCTGCACTTTGGTTGGAAAATGGAAATGTCTACTACTTAAATGTCAGAGCATTGTATGACCTGAGATAGCAAGTTTTTTGTCCTGATGAACAGAGCCATGAAACAACTTTCAAACTACTCATAATCATGTGGGAAGTTAACCTAAGGTGTTTCCATTAGGTTTGCTTTAAGTACTTTGGTGTAAAATTGAAATGTATACTATTTGTATTGTCAAAGCATTGTATGCACTGAGAAAACATCTTTTTTGTCTTGATGTGCAGAGGAATGAAACAACTTTCAAACAACTCAGAAATAGGTGGGAAGTAAACTTAAAATGTTTTCATCAGGTTTGCAGTAAGTGCTTTGGTGTAAAATTGAAATGTACACTACTTTAATGTCAGAGCATTGTATGCACTGAGATAGCAACTTTTTTGTCTTGATGACCAGAGCCATGAAACAACTTTCAAACTACTCATAATCATGTGGGAAGTTAACCTAAGCTGTTTCCATTATGATTGCTTTAAGTACTTTGGTGTAAAATTGAAATGTATACTATTTCTATTTTCAAAGCATTGTATGCACTCAGAAAACATCTTTTTTGTCTTGATGTGCAGAGGAATGAATCAACTTTCAAACAACTCAGAAACATGTAGGAAGTTAACTTAAAATGTTTCCATCTTGTTTGCACTCTGCACTTTGGCGGAAAATTGTCATGTACACTGCTTTAATGTCAGAGCACTGTATGCACTGAGAAAGCAACTTTTTTGGCTTGATGACCAGAGCCATGAAACAACTTTCAAACTACTCATAATCATGTGGAAAGTTAAACTAAGGTGTTTCCATTAGGTTTGCTTCAAGTACTTTGGTGTAAAATTGAAATGTATACTATTTGTATTGTCAAAGCATTGTATGCACTGAGAAAACATCTTTTTTGTCTTGATGTGCAGAGGAATGAAACAACTTTCAAACAACTGAGAATCAGGTGGGAAGTAAACTTAAAATGTTTCCATCAGGTTTGCAGTATGTACTTTGGTGTAAAATTGAATTGTATACTACTTTAATGTCAGAGCCCAGTATACACTGAGATAGCAACTTCTTTGTCTTGATCACCAGAGCCATGAAACAACTTTGAAACTACTCATAATCATGTGGGAAGTTAACCTAAGCTGTTTCCATTAGGTTTGCTTTAAGCACTTCGGTGTAAAATTGAAATGTATACTATTTGTAATGTCAAAGCATTGTATGCACTGAGAAAACATCTTTTTTGTCTTGATGTGCAGAGGCATGAAACAACTTTCAAACAACACAGAAACAAGTGGAAAGTTAACTTAAAATGTTTCCATCTGGTTTGCACTCTGCACTTTGGTGGAAAATTGTAATGTATACTGCTTTAATGTCAGAGCAGTGTATGCAATCAGATAGCAACCTTTTTGTCTAGATGACCAGAGCATTTAAACAACTATCAAACTACTCATAATCATGTGGGAAGTAAACCTAATGTGTTTCCATTAGGTTTGCTTTAAGTAATTTTGTGTAAAATTGAAATATATACTATTTGTATTGTCAAAGCATTGTTTACACTGAGAATACATCTTTTTTGTCTTGATGTGCAGAGCATGAAACAACTTTCAAACAACTTAGAAACATGTTGGAAGTTAACCTAAAATGTTTCCATCTGGTTTGCACTCTGCACTTTGGTTGGAAAATTGAAATGTGTACTACTAAGATGTCAGAGCATTGTATGTCCTGAGATAGCAAGTTTTTTGTCCTGATGACCAGAGGCATGAAACAACTTTCAAACTACTCATAATCAAGTGGGAAGTTAACCTAAGGTGTTTCCATTAGGTTTGCTTTAAGTACTTTGGTGTAAAATTGATATGTACACTACTTTAATGTCAGAGCATTTTATGCACTGAGATAGCAACTTTTTTGTCTTGATGACCAGAGCCATGAAACAACTTTCAAACTACTCATAATCATGTGGGAAGTTAACCTAAGCTGTTTCCATTAGGTTTGCTTTAAGTACTTTGGTGTAAAATTGAAATGTATACTATTTGTATTTTCAAAGCATTGCATGCACTCAGAAAACATTTTTTTTTTGTCTTGATGTGCAGAGGAATGAATCAACTTTCAAACAACTCAGAAACATATAGGAAGTTAACTTAAAATGTTTCCATCTTGCTTGCACTCTGCACTTTGGCGGAAAATTGTCATGTATACTGCTTTAATGTCAGAGCACTGTATGCACTGAGATAGCAACTTTTTTGGCTTGATGACCAGAGCCATGAAACAATTTTCAAACTACTCATAATCATGTGGAAAGTTAACCTAAGGTGTTTCCATTAGGTTTGCTTTAAGTACTTTGGTATAAAATTGAAATGTATACTATTTGTATTGTCAAAGCATTGTATGCACTGAGAAAACATCTTTTTTGTCTTGATGTGCAGAGGCATGAAACAACTTTCAAACAACACAGAAACAAGTGGAAAGTTACCTTAAAATGTTTCCATCTGGTTTGCACTCTGCACTTTGGTTGGAAAATTGAAATGTGTACTACTTAAATGTCAGAGCATTGTATGACCTGAGATAGCATGTTCTTTGTCCTGATAACCGGAGCCATGAAACAACTTTCAAACTACTCATAATCATGTGGGAAGTTAATCTAAGGTGTTTCCATTAGGTTTGCTTTAAGTACTTTGGTGTAAAATTGATATGTATACTATTTGTATTGTCAAAGCATTGTATGCACTGAGAAAACATCTTTTTTGTCTTGATGTGCAGAGGAATGAAACAACTTTCAAACAACTCAGAAACAGGTGGGAAGTAAACAAAATGTTTTCATCAGGTTTGCAGTAAGTGCTTTGGTGTAAAATTGAAATGTACACTACTTTAATGTCAGAGCATTTTATGCACTGAGATAGCAACTTTTTTGTCTTGATGACCAGAGCCATGAAACAACTTTCAAACTACTCATAATCATGTGGGAAGTTAACCTAAGCTGTTTCCATTAGGTTTGCTTTAAGTACTTTGGTGTAAAATTGAAATGTATACTATTTGTAATGTCAAAGCATTGTATGCACTGAGAAAACATCTTTTTTGTCTTGATGTGCAGAGGCATGAAACAAGTTTCAAACAACACAGAAACAAGTGGAAAGTTACCTTAAAATGTTTCCATCTGGTTTGCACTCTGCACTTTGGTGGAAAATTGTAATCTATACTGCTTTAATGTCAGAGCATTTTATGCAATCAGACAGCAACCTTTTTGTCTTGATGACCAGAGCCATGAAACAACTTTCAAACTACTCATAATCATGTGGAACGTTAAACTAAGGTGTTTCGATTAGGTTTGCTTCAAGTCCTTTGGTGTAAAATTGAAATGTATACTATTTGTATTGTCAAAGCATTGTATGCACCGAGAAAACATCTTTTTTGTCTTGATGTGCAGAGGAATGAAACAACTTTCAAACAACTGAGAAACAAGTGGGAAGTAAACTTAAAATGTTTTCATCAGGTTTGCAGTAAGTGCTTTGGTGTAAAATTCAAATGTACACTACTTAAATGTCAGAGCATTGTATGCACTGAGATAGCAACTTTTTTGTCTTGATCACCAGAGCCATGAAACAACTTTGAAACTACTCATAATCATGTGGGAAGTTAACCTAAGTTGTTTCCATTAGGTTTGCAGTAAGTACTTCAGTGTAAATTGAAATGTATACTATTTGTATTGTCAAAGCATTGTATGCACCGAGAAAACATCTTTTTTGTCTTGATGTGCAGAGGAATGAAACAACTTTCAAACAACTGAGAAACAGGTGGGAAGTAAACTTAAAATGTTTCCATCTGGTTTGCACTCTGCACTTTGGTGGAAAATTGTAACGTATACTGCTTTAATGTCAGAGCATTGTATGCAATCAGATATCAACCAGTTTGTCTTGATGACCAGAGCCATTAAACAACTTTCAAACTACTCATAATCATTTGGGGAGTAAACCGAATGTGTTTCCATAAGGTTTGCTTTAAGTACTTTCGTGTAAAATTGAAATATATACTATTTGTATTGTCAAAGCATTGTTGACACTGAGAATACATCTTTTTTGTCTTGATGTGCAGAGGCATGACACAACTTTCAAACAACTGAGAAACAGGTGGGAAGTAAACTTAAAATGTTTTCATCAGGTTTGCAGTAAGTGCTTTGGTGTAAAATTGAAATGTACACTACTTTAATGTCAGAGCATTGTATGCACTGAGATAGCAACTTTTTTGTCTTCATGACCAGAGCCATGAAACAACTTTCAAACTAGTCATAATCATGCGGGAAGTTAACCTAAGCTGTTTCCATTATGATTGCTTTAAGTACTTTGGTGTAAAATTGAAATGTGTACTATTTGTATTTTCAAAGCATTGCATGCACTCAGAAAACATTTTTTTTTTGTCTTGATGTGCAGAGGAATGAATCAACTTTCAAACAACTCAGAAACATGTAGGAAGTTAACTTAAAATGTTTCCATCTTGCTTGCACTCTGCACTTTGGCGGAAAATTGTCATGTATACTGCTTTAATGTCAGAGCACTGTATGCACTGAGATAGCAACTTTTTTGGCTTGATGACCAGAGCCATGAAACAACTTTCAAACTACTCATAATGATGTGGGAAGTAAACCTAATGTGTTTCCATTAGGTTTGCTTTAAGTACTTTGGTGTAAAATTGAAATGTATACTATTTGTATTGTCAAAGCATTGTATGCACCGAGAAAACATCTTTTTTGTCTTGATGTGCAGAGGAATGAAACAACTTTCAAACAACTGAGAAACAGGTGGGAAGTAAACTTAAAATGTTTCCATCTGGTTTGCACTCTGCACTTTGGTGGAAAATTGTAACGTATACTGCTTTAATGTCAGAGCATTGTATGCAATCAGATATCAACCAGTTTGTCTTGATGACCAGAGCCATTAAACAACTTTCAAACTACTCATAATCATTTGGGGAGTAAACCGAATGTGTTTCCATAAGGTTTGCTTTAAGTACTTTCGTGTAAAATTGAAATATATACTATTTGTATTGTCAAAGCATTGTTGACACTGAGAATACATCTTTTTTGTCTTGATGTGCAGAGGCATGAAACAACTTTCAAACAACTGAGAAACAGGTGGGAAGTAAACTTAAAATGTTTTCATCAGGTTTGCAGTAAGTGGTTTGGTGTAAAATTGAAATGTACACTACTTTAATGTCAGAGCATTGTATGCACTGAGATAGCAACTTTTTTGTCTTCATGACCAGAGCCATGAAACAACTTTCAAACTAGTCATAATCATGCGGGAATTTAACCTAAGCTGTTTCCATTATGATTGCTTTAAGTACTTTGGTGTAAAATTGAAATGTGTACTATTTGTATTTTCAAAGCATTGCATGCACTCAGAAAACATTTTTTTTTTGTCTTGATGTGCAGAGGAATGAATCAACTTTCAAACAACTCAGAAACATGTAGGAAGTTAACTTAAAATGTTTCCATCTTGCTTGCACTCTGCACTTTGGCGGAAAATTGTCATGTATACTGCTTTAATGTCAGAGCACTGTATGCACTGAGATAGCAACTTTTTTGGCTTGATGACCAGAGCCATGAAACAACTTTCAAACTACTCATAATCATGTGGAAAGTTAAACTAAGGTGTTTCCATTAGGTTTCCTTTAAGTACTTTGGTGTAAAATCGAAATGTATACTATTTGTAATGTCAAAGCGTTGTATGCACTGAGAAAACATCTTTTTTGTCTTGATGTGCAGAGGCATGAAACAACTTTCAAACAACACAGAAACAAGTGGAAAGTTAACTTAAAATGTTTCCATCTGGTTTGCACTCTGCACTTTGGTGGAAAATTGTAACGTATACTGCTTTAATGTCAGAGCACTGTATGCAATCAGATATCAACCATTTTGTCTTGATGACCAGAGCCATTAAACAACTTTCAAACTACTCATAATCATTTGGGGAGTAAACCGAATGTGTTTCCATAAGGTTTGCTTTAAGTACTTTCGTGTAAAATTGAAATATATACTATTTGTATTGTCAAAGCATTGTTGACACTGAGAATACATCTTTTTTGTCTTGATGTGCAGAGGCATGAAACAACTTTCAAACAACTGAGAAACAGGTGGGAAGTAAACTTAAAATGTTTTCATCAGGTTTGCAGTAAGTGCTTTGGTGTAAAATTGAAATGTACACTACTTTAATGTCAGAGCATTGTATGCACTGAGATAGCAACTTTTTTGGCTTGATGACCAGAGCCATGAAACAACTTTCAAACTACTCATACTCATGTGGGAAGTTAACCTAAGGTGTTTCCATTAGGTTTGCAGTAAGTACTTTGGTGTAAAATTGAAATGTATACTATTTGTAATGTCAAAGCATTGTATGCACTGAGAAAACATCTTTTTTGTCTTGATGTGCAGAGGAATGAAACAACTTTCAAACAACTGAGAAACAGGTGGGAAGTAAACTTAAAATGTTTCCATCAGGTTTGCATTATGTACTTTGCTGTAAAATTCAATTGTATACTACTTTAATGTCAGAGCCCTGTATGCAGTGAGATAGCAACTTCTTTGTCTTGATTACCAGAGCCATGAAACAACTTTCAAACTAGTCATAATCATGTGGGAAGTTAACCTAAGCTGTTTCCATTATGATTGCTTTAAGTACTTTGGTGTAAAATTGAAATGTATACTATTTGTATTTTCAAAGCATTGTATGCACTCAGAAAACATTTTTTTTTTGTCTTGATGTGCAGAGGAATGAATCAGCTTTCAAACAAGTCAGAAACATGTAGGAAGTTAACTTAAAATGTTTCCATCTTGCTTGCACTCTGCACTTTGGCGGAAAATTGTCATGTACACTGCTTTAATGTCAGAGCACTGTATGCACTGAGATAGCAACTTTTTTGGCTTGATGACCAGAGCCATGAAACAACTTTCAAACTACTCATACTCATGTGGAAAGTTAACCTAAGGTGTTTCCATTAGGTTTGCAGTAAGTACTTTGGTGTAAAATTGAAATGTATACTATTTGTAATGTCAAAGCATTGTATGCACTGAGAAAACATCTTTTTTGTCTTGATGTGCAGAGGAATGAAACAACTTTCAAACAACTGAGAAACAGGTGGGAAGTAAACTTAAAATGTTTCCATCAGGTTTGCATTATGTACTTTGCTGTAAAATTCAATTGTATACGACTTTAATGTCAGAGCCCTGTATGCAGTGAGATAGCAACTTCTTTGTCTTGATGACCAGAGCCATGAAACAACTTTCAAACTAGTCATAATCATGTGGGAAGTTAACCTAAGCTGTTTCCATTATGATTGCTTTAAGTACTTTGGTGTAAAATTGAAATGTATACTATTTGTATTTTCAAAGCATTGTATGCACTCAGAAAACATTTTTTTTTTGTCTTGATGTGCAGAGGAATGAATCAGCTTTCAAACAAGTCAGAAACATGTAGGAAGTTAACTTAAAATGTTTCCATCTTGCTTGCACTCTGCACTTTGGCGGAAAATTGTCATGTATACTGCTTTAATGTCAGAGCACTGTATGCACTGAGATAGCAACTTTTTTGGCTTGATGACCAGAGCCATGAAACAACTTTCAAACTACTCATAATCATGTGGAAAGTTAAACTAAGGTGTTTCCATTAGGTTTGCTTTAAGTACATTGGTGTAAAATTGAAATGTATACTATTTGTAATGTCAAAGCATTGTATGCACTGAGAAAACATCTTTTTTGTTTTGATGTGCAGAGGCATGAAACAACTTTCAAACAACACAGAAACAAGTGGAAAGTTAACTTAAAATGTTTCTATCTGGTTTGCATTATGTACTTTGGTGCAAAATTGTAATGTATACTGCTTTAATGTCAGAGCCCTGTATGCAGTGAGATAGCAACTTCTTTGTCTTGATGACCAGAGCCATGAAACAACTTTCAAACTAGTCATAATCATGCGGGAAGTTAACCTAAGCTGTTTCCATTATGATTGCTTTAAGTACTTTGGTGTAAAATTGAAATGTATACTATTTGTATTTTCAAAGCATTGCATGCACTCAGAAAACATTTTTTTTTTGTCTTGATGTGCAGAGGAATGACTCAACTTTCAAACAACTCAGAAACATGTAGGAAGTTAACTTAAAATGTTTCCATCTTGCTTGCACTCTGCACTTTGGCGGAAAATTGTCATGTATACTGCTTTAATGTCAGAGCACTGTATGCACTGAGATAGCAACTTTTTTGGCTTGATGACCAGAGCCATGAAACAACTTTCAAACTACTGATAATCATGTGGAAAGTTAATCTAAGGTGTTTCCATTAGGTTTCCTTTAAGTACTTTGGTGTAAAATCGAAATGTATACTATTTGTAATGTCAAAGCACTGTATGCACTGAGAAAACATCTTTTTTGTCTTGATGTGCAGAGGCATGAAACAAGTTTCAAACAACACAGAAACAAGTGGAAAGTTACCTTAAAATGTTTCCATCTGGTTTGCACTCTGCACTTTGGTGGAAAATTGTAATCTATACTGCTTTAATGTCAGAGCATTTTATGCAATCTGACAGCAACCTTTTTGTCTTGATGACCAGAGCCATGAAACAACTTTCAAACTACTCATAATCATGTGGAACGTTAAACTAAGGTGTTTCGATTAGGTTTGCTTCAAGTACTTTGGTGTAAAATTGAAATGTATACTATTTGTATTGTCAAAGCATTGTATGCACTGAGAAAACATCTTTTTTGTCTTGATGTGCAGAGGAATGAAACAACTTTCAAACAACTGAGAAACAAGTGGGAAGTAAACTTGAAATATTTTCATCAGGTTTGCAGTAAGTGCTTTGGTGTAAAATTGAAATGTACACTACTTAAATGTCAGAGCATTGTATGCACTGAGATAGCAACTTTTTTGTCTTGATCACCAGAGCCATGAAACAACTTTCAAACTACTCATGATCATGTGGGAAGTTAACCTAAGTTGTTTCCATTAGGTTTGCAGTAAGTACTTCAGTGTAAATTGAAATGTATACTATTTGTAATGTCAACGCATTGTATGCGCTGAGAAAACATGTTTTTTGTCTTGATGTGCTAAGGCATGAAACAACTTTCAAACAACTCAGAAACAGGAGGGAAGTAAACTTAAAATGTTTCCATCAGGTTTGCAGTGTGTACTTTGGTGTAAAATTGAATTGTATACTACTTTAATGTCAGAGCATTGTATGCACTGAGATAGCAACTTCTTTGTCTTGATGACCAGAGCCATGAAACAACTTTCAAACTAGTCATAATCATGTGGGAAGTTAACCTAAGCTGTTTCCATTATGATTGCTTTAAGTACTTTGGTGTAAAATTGAAATGTATACTATTTGTATTTTCAAAGCATTGTATGCACTGAGAAAACAACTTTTTTGTCTTGATGTGCAGAGAAATGAATCAACTTTCAAACAACTCAGAAACATGTAGGAAGTTAACTTAAAATGTTTCCATCTTGTTTGCACTCTGCACTTTGGCGGAAAATTGTCATGTACACTGCTTTAATGTCAGAGCACTGTATGCACTGAGAAAGCAACTTTTTTGGCTTGATGACCAGAGCCATGAAACAACTTTCAAACTACTCATAATCATGTGGAAAGTTAAACTAAGGTGTTTCCATTAGGTTTGCTTCAAGTACTTTGGTGTAAAATTGAAATGTATACTATTTGTATTGTTAAAGCATTGTATGCACTGAGAAAACATCTTTTTTGTCTTGATGTGCAGAGGAATGAAACAACTTTCAAACAACTGAGAATCAGGTGGGAATTAAACTTAAAATGTTTCCATCAGGTTTGCAGTATGTACTTTGGTGTAAAATTGAATTGTATACTACTTTAATGTCAGAGCCCAGTATAGACTGAGATAGCAACTTCTTTGTCTTGATGACCAGAGCCATGAAACAACTTTCAAACTAGTCATAATCATGTGGGAAGTTAACCTAAGCTGTTTCCATTATGATTCCTTTAAGTACTTTGGTGTAAAATTGAAATGTATACTATTTGTATTTTCAAAGCATTATATGCACTCAGAAAACAATTTTTTTTTCTTGATGTGCAGAGGAATGAATCAACTTTCAAACAAGTCAGAAACATGTAGGAAGTTAACTTAAAATGTTTCCATCTGGTTTGCACTCCGCACTTTGGTGGAAAATTGTAATGTTTACTGCTTTAATGTCAGAGCATTGTATGCAATCAGATAGCAACCTTTTTGACTTGATGACCAGAGCCATGAAACAACTTTCAAACTACTCATAATCATGTGGGAAGTAAACCTAATGTGTTTCCATTAGGTTCGATTTAAGTACTTTCGTGTAAAATTGAAATATATACTATTTGCATTGTCAAAGCATTGTTTACACTGAGAATGCATCTTTTTTCTCTTGATGTGCAGAGGCATGAAACAACTTTCAAACAACTCTGAAACATGTTTGGAAGTTAACCTAAAATGTTTCCATCTGGTTTGCACTCTGCACTTTGGTTGGAAAATTGAAATATGTAATACTTAAATGTCAGAGCATTGTATGACCTCAGATAGCAAGTTTTTTGTCCTGATGACCGGAGCCATGAAACAACTTTCAAACTACTCATAATCATGTGGGAAGTTAACCTAAGGTGTTTCCATTAGGTTTGCTTTAAGTACTTTGGTGTAAAATTGAAATGTATACCATTTGTATTGTCAAAGCATTGTATGCACTGAGAAAACATCTTTTTTGTCTTGATGTGCAGAGGAATGAAACAACTTTCAAACAACTGAGAAACAGGTGGGAAGTAAACTTAAAATGTTTCCATCAGGTTTGCATTATGTACTTTGCTGTAAAATTGAATTGTATACTACTTTAATGTCAGAGCCCTGTATGCAGTGAGATAGCAACTTCTTGGTCTTGATGACCAGAGCCATGAAACAACTTTCAAACTAGTCATAATCATGTGGGAAGTTAACCTAAGCTGTTTCCATTATGATTGCTTTAAGTACTTTGGTGTAAAATTGAAATGTATACTATTTGTATTGTCAAAGCATTGTATGCACCGAGAAAACATCTTTTTTGTCTTGATGTGCAGAGGAATGAAACAACTTTCAAACAACTGAGAAACAGGTGGGAAGTAAACTTAAAATGTTTCCATCTGGTTTGCACTCTGCACTTTGGTGGAAAATTGTAACGTATACTGCTTTAATGTCAGAGCATTGTATGCAATCAGATATCAACCAGTTTGTCTTGATGACCAGAGCCATTAAACAACTTTCAAACTACTCATAATCATTTGGGGAGTAAACCGAATGTGTTTCCATAAGGTTTGCTTTAAGTACTTTCGTGTAAAATTGAAATATATACTATTTGTATTGTCAAAGCATTGTTGACACTGAGAATACATTTTTTTTGTCTTGATGTGCAGAGGCATGAAACAACTTTCAAACAACTGAGAAACAGTTGGGAAGTAAACTTAAAATGTTTTCATCAGGTTTGCAGTAAGTGCTTTGGTGTAAAATTGAAATGTACACTACTTTAATGTCAGAGCATTGTATGCACTGAGATAGCAACTTTTTTGTCTTGATGACCAGAGCCATGAAACAACTTTCAAACTACTCATCCTCATGTGGGAAGTTAACCTAAGGTGTTTCCATTAGGTTTGCAGTAAGTACTTTGGTGTAAAATTGAAATGTATACTATTTGTAATGTCAAAGCATTGTATGCACTGAGAAAACATCTTTTTTGTCTTGATGTGCAGAGGAATGAAACAACTTTCAAACAACTGAGAAACAGGTGGGAAGTAAACTTAAAATGTTTCCATCAGGTTTGCATTACGTACTTTGCTGTAAAATTCAATTGTATACTACTTTAATGTCAGAGCCCTGTGTGCAGTGAGATAGCAACTTCTTTGTCTTGATGACCAGAGCCATGAAACAACTTTCAAACTAGTCATAATCATGTGGGAAGTTAACCTAAGCTGTTTCCATTATGATTGCTTTAAGTACTTTGGTGTAAAATTGAAATGTATACTATTTGTATTTTCAAAGCATTGTATGCACTCAGAAAACATTTTTTTTTTGTCTTGATGTGCAGAGGAATGAATCAACTTTCAAACAACTCAGAAACATGTAGGAAGTTAACTTAAAATGTTTCCATCTTGCTTGCACTCTGCACTTTGGCGGAAAATTGTCATGTATACTGCTTTAATGTCAGAGCACTGTATGCACTGAGATAGCAACTTTTTTGGCTTGATGACCAGAGCCATGAAACAACTTTCAAACTACTCATAATCATGTGGAAAGTTAAACTAAGGTGCTTCCATTAGGTTTCCTTTAAGTACTTTGGTGTAAAATCGAAATGTATACTATTTGTAATGTCAAAGCATTGTATGCACTGAGAAAACATCTTTTTTGTCTTGATGTGCAGAGGCATGAAACAACTTTCAAACAACACAGAAACAAGTGGAAAGTTAACTTAAAATGTTTCCATCTGGTTTGCACTCTGCACTTTGGTGGAAAATTGTAACGTATACTGCTTTAATGTCAGAGCATTGTATGCAATCAGATATCAACCATTTTGTCTTGATGACCAGAGCCATTAAACAACTTTCAAACTACTCATAATCATTTGGGGAGTAAACCGAATGTGTTTCCATAAGGTTTGCTTTAAGTACTTTCGTGTAAAATTGAAATATATACTATTTGTATTGTCAAAGCATTGTTGACACTGAGAATACATCTTTTTTGTCTTGATGTGCAGAGGCATGAAACAACTTTCAAACAACTGAGAAACAGGTGGGAAGTAAACTTAAAGTGTTTTCATCAGGTTTGCAGTAAGTGCTTTGGTGTAAAATTGAAATGTACACTACTTTAATGTCAGAGCATTGTATGCACTCAGATAGCAACTTTTTTGTCTTGATGACCAGAGCCATGAAACAACTTTCAAACTACTCATACTCATGTGGGAAGTTAACCTAAGGTGTTTCCATTAGGTTTGCAGTAAGTACTTTGGTGTAAAATTGAAATGTATACTATTTGTAATGTCAAAGCATTGTATGCACTGAGAAAACATCTTTTTTGTCTTGATGTGCAGAGGAATGAAACAACTTTCAAACAACTGAGAAACAGGTGGGAAGTAAACTTAAAATGTTTCCATCAGGTTTGCATTATGTACTTTGCTGTAAAATTCAATTGCATACTACTTTAATGTCAGAGCCCTGTATGCAGTGAGATAGCAACTTCTTTGTCTTGATGACCAGAGCCATGAAACAACTTTCAAACTAGTCATAATCATGTGGGAAGTTAACCTAAGCTGTTTCCATTATGATTGCTTTAAGTACTTTGGTGTAAAATTGAAATGTATACTATTTGTATTTTCAAAGCATTGTATGCACTCAGAAAACATTTTTTTTTTGTCTTGATGTGCAGAGGAATGAATCAACTTTGAAACAACTCAGAAACATGTAGGAAGTTAACTTAAAATGTTTCCATCTTGCTTGCACTCTGCACTTTGGTGGAAAATTGTCATGTATACTGCTTTAATGTCAGAGCACTGTATGCACCGAGATAGCAACTTTTTTGGCTTGATGACCAGAGCCATGAAACACCTTTCAAACTACTCATAATCATGTGGAAAGTTAAACTAAGGTGTTTCCATTAGGTTTGCTTTAAGTACATTGGTGTAAAATTGAAATGTATACTATTTGTAATGTCAAAGCATTGTATGCACTGAGAAAACATCTTTTTTGTCTTGATGTGCAGAGGCATGAAACAACTTTCAAACAACACAGAAACAAGTGGAAAGTTAACTTAAAATGTTTCTATCTGGTTTGCATTATGTACTTTGGTGCAAAATTGTAATGTATACTGCTTTAATGTCAGAGCCCTGTATGCAGTGAGATAGCAACTTCTTTGTCTTGATGACCAGAGCCATGAAACAACTTTCAAACTAGTCATAATCATGCGGGAAGTTAACCTAAGCTGTTTCCATTATGATTGCTTTAAGTACTTTGGTGTAAAATTGAAATGTATACTATTTGTATTTTCAAAGCATTGCATGCACTCAGAAAACATTTTTTTTTTTGTCTTGATGTGCAGAGGAATGAATCAACTTTCAAACAACTCAGAAACATGTAGGAAGTTAACTTAAAATGTTTCCATCTTGCTTGCACTCTGCACTTTGGCGGAAAATTGTCATGTATACTGCTTTAATGTCAGAGCACTGTATGCACTGAGATAGCAACTTTTTTGGCTTGATGACCAGAGCCATGAAACAACTTTCAAACTACTCATAATCATGTGGAAAGTTAATCTAAGGTGTTTCCATTAGGTTTCCTTTAAGTACTTTGGTGTAAAATCGAAATGTATACTATTTGTAATGTCAAAGCATTGTATGCACTGAGAAAACATCTTTTTTGTCTTGATGTGCAGAGGCATGAAACAACTTTCAAACAACACAGAAACAAGTGGAAAGTTAACTTAAAATGTTTCCATCTGGTTTGCACTCTGCACTTTGGTGGAAAATTGTAACGTATACTGCTTTAATGTCAGATCATTGTATGTAATCAGATATCAACCATTTTGTCTTGATGACCAGAGCCATTAAACAACTTTCAAACTACTCATAATCATTTGGGGAGTAAACCGAATGTGTTTCCATAAGGTTTGCTTTAAGTACTTTCGTGTAAAATTGAAATATATACTATTTGTATTGTCAAAGCATTGTTGACACTGAGAATACATCTTTTTTGTCTTGATGTGCAGAGGCATGAAACAACTTTCAAACAACTTAGAAACATGTTGGAAGTTAACCTAAAATGTTTCCATCTGGTTTGCACTCTGCACTTTGGTTGGAAAATTGAACTGTGTACTACTTAGATGTCAGAGCATTGTATGTCCTGAGATAGCAAGTTTTTTGTCCTGATGACCAGAGGCATGAAACAACTTTCAAACTACTCATAATCATGTGGGAAGTTAACCTAAGGTGTTTCCATTAGGTTTGCTTTAAGTACTTTGGTGTAAAATTGATATGTATACTATTTGTATTGTCAAAGCATTGTATGCACTGAGAAAACATCTTTTTTGTCTTGATGTGCAGAGGAATGAAACAACTTTCAAACAACTCAGAAACAGGTGGGAAGTAAGCAAAATGTTTTCATCAGGTTTGCAGTAAGTGCTTTGGTGTAAAATTGAAATGTACACTACTTTAATGTCAGAGCATTTTATGCACTGAGATAGCAACTTTTTTGTCTTGATGACCAGAGCCATGAAACAACTTTCAAACTACTCATAATCATGTGGGAAGTTAACCTAAGCTGTTTCCATTAGGTTTGCTTTAAGTACTTTGGTGTAAAATTGAAATGTATACTATTTGTAATGTCAAAGCATTGTATGCACTGAGAAAACATCTTTTTTGTCTTGATGTGCAGAGGCATGAAACAACTTTCAAACAACACAGAAACAAGTGGAAAGTTACCTTAAAATGTTTCCATCTGGTTTGCACTCTGCACTTTGGTGGAAAATTGTAATGTATACTGCTTTAATGTCAGAGCATTTTATGCAATCAGATAGCAACCTTTTTGTCTTTATGACCAGAGCCATGAAACAACTTTCAAACTACTCATAATCATGTGGGAAGTTAACCTAAGCTTTTTCCATTAGGTTTCCTTTAAGTACTTTGGTGTAAAATTGAAATGTATACTATTTGTAATGTCAAAGCATTGTATGCACTGAGAATACATCTTTTTTGTCTTGATGTGCAAAGGCATGAAACAACATTCAAACAACTCAGAAACAGGAGGGAAGTAAACTGAAAATGTTTCCATCAGGTTTGCAGTATGTACTTTGGTGTAAAATTGAATTGTATACTACTTTAATGTCAGAGCCCTGTATGCACTGAGATAGCAACTTCTTTGTCTTGATGACCAGAGCCATGAAACAACTTTCAAACTACTCATAATTATGTGGGAAGTTAACCTAAGCTGTTTCCATTATGATTGCTTTAAGTACTTTGGTGTAAAATTGAAATGTATACTACTTTCATGTCAGAGCAGTTTATCCACTGAGATAGCAACCTTTTTGTCTTGATGACCAGAGCCATTAAACAACTTTCAAACTACTCATAATGATGTGGGAAGTAAACGTAATGTGTTTCCATTAGGTTTGCTTTAAGTACTTGCGTGTAAAATTGAAATATATAGTACTTGTATTGTCAAAGCATTGTTTACACTGAGAAAACATCTTTTTTGTCTTGATGTGCAGAGGAATGAAACAACTTTCAAACAACTCAGAAACAAGTGGGAGGTAAACTTAAAATGTTTCCATCAGGTTTGCAGTATGTACTTTGGTGTAAAATTGAATTGTATACTACTATAATGTCAGAGCCCTGTATGCACTGAGATAGCAACTTTTTTGGCTTGTTGACCAGATCCATGAAACAACTTTCAAACTACTCATAATGATGTGGAAAGTTAAACTAAGGTGTTTCCATTAGGTTTGCTTCAAGTACTTTGGTGTAAAATTGAAATGTATACTATTTGTATTGTCAAAGCATTGTATGCACTGAGAAAACATCTTTTTTGTCTTGATGTGCAGAGGAATGAAACAACTTTCAAACAACTGAGAAACAAGTGGGAAGTAAACTTAAAATGTTTTCATCAGGTTTGCAGTAAGTGCTTTGGTGTAAAATTGAAATGTACACTACTTTAATGTCAGAGCATTGTATGCACTGAGATAGCAACTTTTTTGTCTTGATGACCAGAGCCATGAAACAACTTTCAAACTACTCATAATCATGTGGGAAGTTAACCTAATGTGTTTCCATTAGGTTTGCAGTAAGTGCTTTGGTGTAAAATTGAAATGTATAATATTTGTATTGTCAAAGCATTGTATGCACTGAGAAAACATCTTTTTTGTCTTGATGTGCAGAGGAATGAAACAACTTTCAAACAACTCAGAAACAAGTGGGAAGTTAACTTAAAACGTTTCCATCTGGTTTGCACTCTGCACTTTGGTGGAAAATTGTAATGTATACTACTTTAATGTGAGAGCATTGTACGCACTGAGATAGCAACTTTTTTGTCTTGATGACCAGAGCCATGAAACAACTTTCAAACTACTCAGAATCATGTCGAAAGTTAACCTAAGGTGTTTCCATTAAGTTTGCTTTAAGTGCTTTGGTGTAAAATTGCAATGTATACTATTTGTATTGTCAAAGCTTTGCATGCACTGAGAAAACATCTTTTTTGTCTTGATGTGCAGAGGAATGAAACAACTTTCAAACAACTCAGAAACAAGTGGGAAGTAAACTTAATATGTTTCCAACTGGTTTGCACTCTGTAGTTTGGTGTAAAATTGAAATGTGTACTACTGAAATCTAAGAGCATTGTATGACCTGAGATAGCAACTTTTTTGTCCTGATGACCAGAGCCATGAAACAACTTTCAAACTACTGATAACCATGTGGGAAGTTAACCTAAAGTGTTTCCATTAGGTTTGCACTCTGTACTTTGGTGTAAAATTGAAATGTATGCTATTTGTATTGTCAAAGCATTGCATGCACTGAGAAAACATCTTTTTTGCCTTGATGTGCAGAGGAAGGAAACAACTTTCAAACAACTCAGAAACAAGTGGGAAGTAAACTGAAAATGTTTCCAAGAGGTTTGCAGTAAGTACTTTGGTGTAAAATTGAAATGTAAACTACTTTAAGGTCAGAGCATTGTATGCACTGAGATAGCAACTTTTTTGTCTTGATGACCAGAGCCATCAAAAAACTTTCAAACTACTCATAATCATGTGGGAAGTTAACCTAATCTGTTTCCATTAGGTTTGCAGTAAGTGCTTTGGTGTAAAATTGAAATGTATAATATTTGTATTGTCAAAGCATTGTATGCACTGAGAAAACATCTTTTTTGTCTTGATGTGCAGAGGAATGAAACAACTTTCAAACAACTCAGAAACAAGTGGGAAGTTAACTTAAAATCTTTCCATCTGGTTTGCACTCTGAACTTTGGTGGAAAATTGAAATGTATACTACTTTAAAGTGAGAGCATTTTAGGCACTGAGATAGCAACTTTTTTGTCTTGATGAGCAGAGCCATGAAACAACTTTCAAACTACTCATAATCATGTGGAAAGTTAACTTAAGCTGTTTCCATTAGGTTTACTTTAAGTAGTTTGGTGTAAAATTGCAATGTATAGTATTTGTATTGTCAAAGCATTGCATGCACTGAGAAAACATCTTTTTTGTCTTGATGTGCAGAGGAAGGAAACAACTTTCAAACAACTCAGAAACAAGTGGGAAGTAAACTGAAAATGTTTCCAACAGGTTTGCAGTAAGTACTTTGGTGTAAAATTGAAATGTAAACTACTTTAATGTCAGAGCATTATATGCACTGAGATAGCAACTTTTTTGTCCTGATGACCAGAGCGATGAAACAACTTTCAAACTACTGATAATCATGTGGAAAGTTAACCTTAGGTGTTTCCATTAGGTGTGCTTTAAGTACTTTGGTGTAAAATTGAAATGTATACTATTTGTATTGTCAAAGCATTGTATGCACTGAGAAAACATCTTTTTTGTCTTGATGTGCAGAGGAATGAAATCACTTTCAAACAACTTCGAAACAAGTGGGAAGTAAACTTAAAATGTTTCCATCAGGTTTGCAGTAAGTACTTTGGCGTAAAATTGAAATGTATACTACTTTAATGTCAGAGCACTCTATGCACTGAGGCAGCAACTTTTTTGCCTTGATGACCAGAGCCATGAAACAACTTTCAAACTACTCATTAGCATGTGGGAAGTTAACCTAAAGTGTTTCCATTAAGTTTGCACTCTGTACTTTGGTGTAAAATTGAAATGTATACTATTTGTATTGTCAAAGCATTGCATGTACTGAGAAAACATCTTTTTTGTCGATGTGCAGAGGAATGAAACAACTTTCAAACAACTCAGAAATAAGTGGGAAGTAAACTTAATATGTTTGCAACTGGTTTGCAGTAAGCACTTTGGTGTAAAATTGGAATGTATACTACTTTAATGTCAGAGCACTGTATGCACTGAGATAGCAACTTTTTTGTCTTGATGACCAGAGCCATGAAACAACTTTCAAACTACTCATAATCATGTGGGAAGTTAACCTAATGTGTTTCCATTAGGTTTGCAGTAAGTGCTTTGGTGTAAAATTGAAATGTATAATATTTGTATTGTCAAAGCATTGTATGCACTGAGAAAACATCTTTTTTGTCTTGATGTGCAGAGGAATGAAACAACTTTCAAACAACTCAGAAACAAGTGGGAAGTTAACTTAAAATGTTTCCATCTGGTTTGCACTCTGCACTTTGGTGGAAAATTGAAATGTATACTACTTTAATGTGAGAGCATTGTACGCACTGAGATAGCAACTTTTTTGTCTTGATGACCAGAGCCATGAAACAACTTTCAAACTACTCAGAATCATGTCGAAAGTTAACCTAAGGTGTTTCCATTAGGTTTGCTTTAAGTGCTTTGGTGTAAAATTGCAATGTATACTATTTGTATTGTCAAAGCTTTGCATGCACTGAGAAAACATCTTTTTTGTCTTGATGTGCAGAGGAATGAAACAACTTTCAAACAACTCAGAAACAAGTGGGAAGTAAACTTAATATGTTTCCAACTGGTTTGCACTCTGTAGTTTGGTGTAAAATTGAAATGTGTACTACTGAAATCTAAGAGCATTTATGACCTGAGATAGCAACTTTTTTGTCCTGATGACCAGAGCAATGAAAAAACTTTCAAACTACTGATAATCATATGGAAAGTTAACCCAAGGTGTTTCCATTAGGTTTACTTTAACTACTTTGGTGTAAAATTGAAATGTATACTATTTGTTTTGTCAAAGCATTGTATGCACTGAGAAAACATCTTTTTTGTCTTGATGTGCAGAAGAATGAAACAACTTTCAAACAACTCAGAAACAAGTTTGAAGTAAACTTAAAATGTTTCCATCAGGTTTGCAGTACGTACTTTGGTGTAAAATTGAAATGTATAGTCCTTTAATGTCAGAGCATTCTATGCACTGAGGCAGCAACTTTTTTGTATTGATGACCAGAGCCATAAAACTACTTTCAAGCTACTGATAATCATGTGGAAAGTTTACCTAAGGTGTTTCCATTAGGTTTGCAGTAAGTAATTTGGTGTAAAATTGAAATGTGTACTACTTAAATGTCAGAGCATTGTATAACCTAAGATAGCAACTTTTTTGTCCTGATGACCAGAGCCATGAAACAACTTTCAAACTACTCATAACCATGTGGGAAGTTAACCTAAAGTGTTTCCATTAGGTTTGCACTCTGTACTTTGGTCTAAAATTGAAATGTATACTATTTGTATTGTCAAAGCATTGCATGCACTGAGAAAACATCTTTTTTGTCTTGATGTGCAGAGGAAGGAAACAACTTTCAAACAACTCAGAAACAAGTGGGAAGTAAACTGAAAATGTTTCCAACAGGTTTGCAGTAAGTACTTCGGTGTAAAATTGAAATGTAAACTACTTTAATGTCAGAGCATTGCATGCACTGAGATAGCAACTTTTTTGTCTTGATGACCAGAGCCATGAAACAACTTTCAAACTACTCATAATCATGTGGGAAGTTAACCTAATGTGTTTCCATTAGGTTTGCAGTAAGTCCTTTGGTGTAAAATTGAAATGTATACTATTTGTATTGTCAAAGCATTGTATGCACTGAGAAAACATCTTTTTTGTCTTGATGTGCAGAGGAAGGAAACAACTTTCAAACAACTCAGAAACAAGTGGGAAGTAAACTGAAAATGTTTCCAACAGGTTTGCAGTAAATACTTTGGTGTAAAATTGAAATGTAAACTACTTTAATGTCAGAGCATTGTATGCACTGAGATAGCAACTTTTTTGTCTTGATGACCAGAGCCATGAAACAACTTTCAAACTACTCATAATCATGTGGAAAGTTAACTTAAGGTGTTTCCATTAGGTTTGCTTTAAGTAGTTTGGTGTAAAATTGCAATGTATACTATTTGTATTGTCAAAGCATTGCATGCTCTGAGAAAACATCTTTTTTGTCTTGATGTGCAGAGGAATGAAACAACTTTCAAACAACTCAGAAGCAAGTGGGAAGTAAACTTAAAATGTTTCCATCTGGTTTGCACTCTGAACTTTGGTGGAAAATTGAAATGTATACTACTTTAATGTCAGAGCACTGTATGCACTGAGATAGCAACTTTTTTGTCTTGATGACCAGAGCCATGAAACAACTTTCAAACTACTCATAATCATGTGGGAAGTTAACCTAATGTGTTTCCATTAGGTTTGCAGTAAGTGCTTTGGTGTAAAATTGAAATGTATAATATTTGTATTGTCAAAGCATTGTATGCACTGAGAAAACATCTTTTTTGTCTTGATGTGCAGAGGAATGAAACAACTTTCAAACAACTCAGAAACAAGTGGGAAGTTAACTTAAAATGTTTCCATCTGGTTTGCACTCTGCACTTTGGTGGAAAATTGAAATGTATACTACTTTAATGTGAGAGCATTGTACGCACTGAGATAGCAACTTTTTTGTCTTGATGACCAGAGCCATGAAACAACTTTCAAACTACTCAGAATCATGTCGAAAGTTAACCTAAGGTGTTTCCATGAGGTTTGCTTTAAGTGCTTTGGTGTAAAATTGCAATGTATACTATTTGTATTGTCAAAGCTTTGCATGCACTGAGAAAACATCTTTTTTGTCTTGATGTGCAGAGGAATGAAACAACTTTCAAACAACTCAGAAACAAGTGGGAAGTAAACTTAATATGTTTCCAACTGGTTTGCACTCTGTAGTTTGGTGTAAAATTGAAATGTGTACTACTGAAATCTAAGAGCATTTATGACCTGAGATAGCAACTTTTTTGTCCTGATGACCAGAGCAATGAAAAAACTTTCAAACTACTGATAATCATATGGAAAGTTAACCCAAGGTGTTTCCATTAGGTTTACTTTAACTACTTTGGTGTAAAATTGAAATGTATACTATTTGTTTTGTCAAAGCATTGTATGCACTGAGAAAACATCTTTTTTGTCTTGATGTGCAGAAGAATGAAACAACTTTCAAACAACTCAGAAACAAGTGGGAAGTAAACTTAAAATGTTTCCATCAGGTTTGCAGTACGTACTTTGGTGTA